>NC_087200.1:207518343-207568343 GCF_015104395.2 Macrobrachium nipponense
CAGGCTTTTTGGAAAACGCGAGGGCAAATCCGGAGTCAGACTGACGGATAGACTAATATTACGGCAGACTGAGTTGCAGGCTGAAGACGGGATATTAATGTGAGTCAGGCAGGCAGACAAGTAGATAGCTGACAGATAGACTGAAGCTGTAACAGACTGAATTACAGACTGGAGAGATTATCAGAGTCTTAAGTTCTGATGCAGAGAAGGTTCTTGATATAGAATTGTGCTGTTAATTGTTAATTTTTTTTTACATGCAAGAAATCACTGAAGATGAAAAATATGTAGTTCTATTCAGAGGATATATATTAAATAAATCACTTAATAATGTCATTTCAAGTGTCAAATATCCTACCCCTTAATACTGTCATTTAAACGTTATTGTTGTAGAATGTTATCGGTACCTCGGCAAGGAAAATATACTTGGCAGTTACTTATAACTGAGACAAAATACACTCCAAGTGTTATGTCATATCCTAAGTAACACCAGCCATGCTACGACAGTTGAGGAATCAACAAAGCTTTAAGCTCCTGTCACCAGATGTCACCACCAGCACTGAGTGACCTTCTGGTTATCCAACCAAGGTCAAGGCAGGTAATGAATAATGATCCTGGGAATTTCAATGACCATTTGTTGAGGTGATAATTATCTTGATTCCTTTATTAACTTTGAGGAGTTATTTAATGGCAAGAGAGCCTTTTGGAAAAAACAAAATGAAATTCAAGGGAATCCAGTTGTTTTCATCAAAGGTAATATATTGTCATATAAACTTTGAAATAAAAAGGCATTGAAGTAAATAAAAAAAAAAAAACTTACCAATTGATGGAAGCGTAATTACACTGTCATATTAACTCTAAAATAAATAAAATAATAGATATAATGTTACAAAGGCCTTACAAAATGATGGCAGTAAATTTACAAAGGCACATGTCCCTGCTTTTTATGCAAAGGAAATTTTTTTTTACCTGAAGTAATGAATCACACCCAAGTCATTCATGTGAGTTTGTTAATCATTCACCGACAGAACTCCCCCTATTCCCCCAACCCCACAAACACACCTGTCAGGTAGATCAATCAAGGTGAATGATGTTCCCGTCATTCTACAAAGCCTCTTGGCATCTGTCAAAGTGGAGGTTGGTAAACACAGGGAGAGAAAAAGCTGATTCCCTTTGCATTTTTAAATACATCTTTTTATTAAATGTAATTAGATATCCCTAAGAAGAAGGTGCAGTTTTACTCTCTCTCTCTCTCTCTCTCTCTCTCTCTCTCTCTCTCTCTCTCTCTCTCTCTCTCTCTCTCTCTCTCTGTCTTATAAAGTCAACTTACATACGGTAATCGACACTTCAAAATTCACTGATTGTAACATCAAAAGAAATAATTGACTAAATGTGATTAAATTCAGCAATTATTATTTTCAAAATATATTTACTATATTTTAATATAGAACACTCTCATATGATAATAAAAATGTGAATATAAATTTGTCTGCAAGTCGGAGGGTTTGTGTCATCGTTAACGATCAGTTTGTCAACTTTTCAAATATTCTCTGGGTGACAAATGACCTTCTCATGGCTTTCTTTCTCTCACACTACCCCACCCCAACCAGACCCCTGTGTTAAATATATTGTTTTTATCTTTTCTTTCTAACTTCAGAATCCTTGTATTCTCGTTTTTTTTTTTTTTTTTTTTATTTTTAGTACAAAAAAAGTACGTTGCCTTTTTTCATAATCCTTGTCTTTTAAGCATCTTTTCATCAATAATCCTTGTCTCCAACTCTCTTGGAAAATAAAAAGATCTCAAACGTAACTTTAAATAACGTTTAATAATATTTAATACCTGTAAATACCTTTGTGTGCTGGCATTTGGACCATTTCAAAAGTATTTAGCTCTTCCTGAATTAGTTAACGAAGTTAACGAGTAATGGTAAGAATTCTTACCAAGCATATCTGCCTAACCCTCCAAGGAAGCAGTTCTCCTGACTAAAGGGAAAATGGATAAACTCAACCTTCGTTAGAAACTTGCCAACTGAAGTGTGATCATTACTAATGAAATCTTTTTTAACCTTGAAGGACTTTTATTGCTGTGAAATAATGAAGTGCTAATACCCCCACCCCCCAGTTTCACCAAAGTGCAATGGAGAGACGAGGGCATGATTCTCCAGGAGAATGTTTTTCGGAGGAACCTTATAATGGTTGGTTGTAGCAGCATGGAAGAGAAGCCAAGACGGGGATTCCATTTCCCTACCCATAGTCTTTGTATCCACCACATACTGCTGGATTACTTCCGAGGGATTCAACTTCGTGGATTTATATCGAGCAAGCAGGCGCTTGATAAACTTTGAGGTAGGTCTCGGTAAATGTTGGCACACTTTACGAGATTTAAAGTTTATTGAATGAATAATTCTAGCGCTGAGTCATTAATCCGTAAAAAAAGAACTTGTAACCAGAAAGAATTCACTCTTGTCAATATTTTGCTTTGCCATTTATCATATCTTTTGGGATCTTTTTATTGAATCTTATTCAGAACTTTAAGTCACTTGCATATGGCAATAATTTCACATACAATTTTCTGATAGAAGTATCATATCTGTTATAGGCTATGCGCAGTGGCATCATGGTAATGGTATTGCTCGATGTATCTTATAAACTTTTCACTAGTTATAGCGATTCGGAGTGTGGAGGTTAGGTAACTAGTGCCAGAGTTACCTAGATATCGGAGCAGGATCAAGTGTCGTTACTATTAATCTATATTCTGTGCAATATTATGCTTTAAATTTCCTGTATGTTCAAATATAAATTCAATGTTCACTTTGATGTTTGTTTTCTCACCATTTTTTTATAACCTTCATATAATTTTTTCCGACCTCCCCGCTCCCCACCGCCACCCCAACAGAGTCACTAAACCAAACCACCACAACCCCCTCCCCTTTTCCCCACCACACCCACCCACCCTCACCCAACTCCTCAAACAACCACCCCCACCCACCCCACCTTTCCAACCCCCAACCTCCCCCCACACCCCAACACCCCAAGCCCCACTCCATCCCAGCACACACACCACCCCTGAAAATCCATCTAGTATTTTCAGAGTACCAAGAAGAGAATACCTTTCATCGTTGGTAAAAATCAAAGCAAAACAGACAAACTGACAGGATTGCAGGTGGAACTGGAGGCTCGCTTTGACCTCTTATTAAAATATTTTTGCACAAAATGAAAAATTTATCCCACGCTGCAGAATGAAAGATTCTAGAAAATATCAAAATGCCCATAATTGGAATTCCTATTAAATATTAGTACCTTGCTAATAAATCCTATATATATTTTCAAGTTGTGGATTTGCGATCAAAGCCTGGCATTTGGAGAGTCTAGGCAATGCATAATGGACATAGTGAGAACTTCATGCAGTTACCTTCAGGAGAGAGAGAGAGAGAGAGAGGAGAGAGAGAGAGAGCTGAACTTTATTATGTAAGATAATACTTGTGGAAATGAGAAGGTATAAGAAAATTTATGCTAAAGATTTTAATGTTAATCAAGTATTGTTATTGATAAATAAATAATATTGAGTATTTTATCACATATTTCCTTTATGATGAACATTGTACAGTGCTTAGAAGCGGTTCACGGAAATTTAATAGATAAGAAAAATCATTATTAGAATTAAATGCAGTAAAATGTACAATCATAAATTGCTTTTCAAGTAAATATTAAAATATTTTATTTCAACTTCTATTATAGGTTTTTCATATAGCAGTAAAAATGATTATCGAAAGCTTGACAAAATATAAAACATAATGTTCGTAAAAAAAATGTAATTACTGAAATCCAGTAGGGTGGAAAATAGTGCAGTTTCAAATTACAGTTTTTGCTTCCAAAAGAAAAAATATATAAAAAAACAGGGTTCACAGAACTGAACCCACGCATGTGAAGCAACCCAATTAGAGATTTTCCCTGATTAGCCTTCGTCCAGGGTTACTAGTCTCTCTCTCTCTCTCTCTCTCTCTCTCTCTCTCTCTCTCTCTCTCTCTCTCTCTGATAACACCTTTCTAACCAATTAACTACTGTATCAAATAGGTTACCGAAGGCGACTAGAGAGCCTGAACATGGATTGCTTAGAACACTTAGAAACACGATAGAAGTAGATTGCGAGGACCAACTAATGCAACCATTTAAAATACTGAAAGGCAAAACAAAGAAGGAACAATTAACCTATTTACATTAAACGAAACATGACAAGGACAATAATGAATGAAAACTAGAACTGAAGAGAGACAACACGTCTCATTGTGGGAACCTCTTAACATACAATGTGACAAGTGGAATAAACTACCAACTAGGAAGGTCCGTAAACAGCAATAGTGTGGAAGAGTTTTAAAAGAACCGCCTCAGAAAAAATCATTAGGACACTGGGTGAATGCACAGTTAAAACCCTGCTTTTTACAGGTAAGTGAAGCCCACCCCCGATGACTCCAACGGATGGTACAAACAAGTCTTTGAGACATCCTAATCCTTGTAACTTTGTATCCTGGCGTTTTCTCTCTCTTGCTCTCTCTTCTCCTCCTCGATCGTTCTTCTCTCTCTCTCCCGTCTCTTACGCCCGGTACCATAGTGCTGCCTATCTAAGAAGGGGCCGGCCATCAAATAAACGAAAAAAAAATTAAAATTAAAAAAGCATATGTAGGCTGAGGGCTTTAAAAAAAATTGTTTTTTTTTTTCCTCCCTCTAACAACGTAAACAAAAAAATTTAACTTAAATTTTAACTTTTATTTTTAATTTTAATTTATTTGTTTTAAGTTAATTTTAGAAAACAACCTAGGTAAAACAGGTAGCATTTATATTTGCGTAGTGTATATAACTGTATATATATATATATAATATATATAATATGATATATATATTAATATATATAAATATATATTATAATATATTTTTATAGGATAATTTATATATATATATATATATTATAAGATATTATATATATATAATTTTTATATATAATAATATAATATAAAAAAATATAATATCTAATATATTAAGAATTATATGATATATAGATACTATATATTATAGGATATATATATATATATATATATATATATATATATATATATATTATAAGAGAATTTCGATAATATATTATATATATATATAATATTATATACTAAGATTTATATTATATATATATATATTATTATATATATATTATATATACTATTAACTAATAGATATATATATATCTAGATAATATATATATAATGATATATATCTATAATCTTATTATATATTTATATATATATCTATAAATTTATATATATATGATATATATAATATATTATATATATAGCTATATACTATACAATTTATATATATTATATAATATCTATATATATATTAATATATATATATAATATTACTTATAATATATATAATATATTATTATATAGATATATATATATAGATATATAGTATTATTATATATCTATTAGATATAATATATATATATATCTAGACTTATATATAGATAATATATATATATATATATAATTATATAATAGAATATAATATTATTATAGATATTATATATATATACTAATATATATCTATATAGAGATATTATAGATATATTATATATTATTAGATATAATAATATCATATATATATATATATATATATAAGATATATATTCTATAATATATATATTATATATATATATATATATATATTATATATATATATATAATATATCTATATATTATATCTATAATATATCTATATATATATATATATTATATATTATATGTATATATATAATATATCTAGATATATCCTAACTAGATTATATATTCAATATATTTATATAATATTATATATATAATATAATATATATATATATATAGTAGGATTATATATTATATATATTATCTATATATATCTATAATCAATATATATATATATATTATAATTTTTTATATATTTATATTATATTATATAGAGATATATATATATATCTATAATATATATATATACCTATATATTATATATATATTATATATATTAATATATATAAATATAGATATGATTATATATAGATATTAGATAATCTATATAGATATTATACTAATATATGATATATATATATAGATATAATATATATATAGATAGATATATTATATATATAATAGATAATATATTAGGCACAAGAGTGTATTTAGAAACCATTAAAACAAAAAATAAAATTTCATTCAGGAAGCTTCGTTTATTAACATGAAGCAAATTAACGCATGAGAGACTGGAAGTTCACAAGGAATCATTGCTTTATATTTCTTAATTATATTTGTGTAAATTTAAATTTTCATAGTTCATTATCATGAACAGTTCAAAAAACTAAGCTGAACTAAACATAAAAATTAGTATTTTGCAACAAAGTTCCACCAAATCACTAACTATTCTTTTGGGGGGGGGGAAAAAATAATTAAGTCTTTTTTCACAATTCGGGATTTAAATTCCAAATTATGTTTTAATTCTTCATCCTTGACTACGTATAAGGAATTTTATTGTCCGGAAATGTTTAAAATCGCAGAACGTCATTCCGAACATCCGTTTAAATTTATATAATATATATATAATTATATATTTTTAGTATATATATCTATCTATAATATATATAATAATAGATATATAAGATATATATATATATACTAATTATTATGATATATAGATATATATATATATATATATTATATATAATATATTAGTATATATAATTTATATATAATAATATAAGCTAATATAGATCTAATATATATTATTATATACTCTATAATCTAGATACTATTATATATTATCTGAACTCATATCTAGATAATAATATATATATATCTAATATAATATATAGATAACTATATATATATTATATATATCTATATCTATCATTATATATTATATTATATATATATATATATATTATATATATATATATAATTCTATATATATTATCGATATACTATATATATATATCAATATATATAATTATTATAATAACTATAATATGGATATTATATAGAATATATATATAGTATAATCTATATAATTATATATATATATATATATATATATAATAATCATATATATATATTATTAGATATATAGATATCAATTATATATAATATATATATATTATATAATATATTATATATATTCTATTAAATATATATTATATATATATATAGTACTTATATCTAAGAATATTTATATATTTATATATATATATATATATATATATATTTAATATAATATATATTATAGATATATATATAGTATATATATTATATTATATTATATATAAATATTATAATTATATTAAAATTATATAAATATATATATATATATTATATATATCTATATCTCTATCTATATATAATATATATATTAGTAGATTATATATATATATAATATATTATATATATATATATTTAATATATTATATTAATTATATATATCTATCTATAGTATATATATATATATTAATATATATCTATATATATATATATATATATATTATATTGAATATATATAAATAGTAATATAATATAGATATAGCTATATAATATAGATCACTATATATATATATATCTGATTATACTATATAATATTATATATATATTATACATATATATATATATCTATATATATTTATAGCTTATATTGATTATATATTATATATATCTTATATATACTCATAGAACTTGATATATATATATATATATAATATATATATATTGATATATATGATATTATATTACATTGATTTATCTATTAATATATAATATAATATATTGATATATCATACTCTCTAATATATATATATTATATAATATAATATAAGATATATCTATATATATATATATATATATAATATATATATATATTATATAGATATGATTATAGTATATATATATATATATATATTTAATTATGATATATATAATATTATATATAATATATATATATATATAATATATTACTATATATATAGTATTAATATATATAATTATATTCTATAAATCTATATCTACATATAATCTATATCTATAATATATATCTATATCTATATCTATTCTATATCGATATCTATGATAATAATATATGATATTAATATAATATCTAATATAATATTATATATATCTATAAGTAATTATATACACTTTTTTATATAATATATATCTATATAATTAGATACAATATATTATATATCATATATTATATTATAATGAACTAGATAATATAATATACTATATAAGTATATCTATATATATATAGATTATATAGTATAATATATATATATATATATATTATAATTAGATATATATTATATAGCTATTATATATATATAGATATATATATATACTTATATATATATAATATATATCTATAGATATTATATATATATATTTAGATAGTAATATATAGATATATATATTTCTATTGCTATATATATCATATATTATATATATAGCTATAATATTATAAATATATATAATAATATTATTATATAATATATTTTATATATATCACATTATATCAGTATTATAGATTATAGATATATATATTATCTCGATATATATATCTATATCATAATTATATATATAATATATAGATATAGATATATTATATCTAGTAGATATATATCTATATTATAGAGGCTGATATATATAAGCTATTGTATTAGATATATATTATATAGCTATATTAACGAAAATATAATATATATAATATAGGTATATATAATATATCATATATTATAGTATATATATAGATATCTATTATATATATATTTAATATAATATATATATATATATATATATATTATATAGATATCTATATATATATAAGAGATATAGGTATATATATATAATATATAATATAATATATATATTATATATAGAATATATAGATATATATATTATTTATAATATATATATATATATATATATATATTATATATATTAATATTATAGCTATGATAATATATTATAATATAGTATTATAATATATATCTAGATAGATTAATCTATATATATATATATATATAGATTATATATATTATATATAGATATATATATATATAATATATATATATAATCTATATATATATATAATTATATTATATAATAATTATAATAGATTATTAATATATATAGTATATAGATATATATATAGATATGATATATATAGTATAATATTATATGATATTATCTATATATATATATATATATATTATATTAAAATATTTATATCTATATCGATATCTATATGATATATATATATATATATATATATATCTATATCTGATATCGATTATCTATATCTATATATGATATATTATATAGCTATTATATATAATATATATATATATATATAATTATATATAATATATATATATTATAATAATATATCAGGTGAAGAGGGAAACAGTAAAAATCTAATACAAAGAAAAAGAAAAAACAAGGTCGAATATCCAAAACAAATAAAATAATAATATTAAATATAACAAGTATATTATTCATATAATAACACTATATATGATATAAATCAATATATAATATAGATATATATTATAATATATATAATCTATCTATCTAATAATATATTATATATAAAATATTTATATCTATATATTTATATATAGATATATAGTATATATTATATTAGATCATATATTATATATAGATATTATATCTTATTATGATATATATATAGATATATATATATATATATTATAATACTATATATATATTACAATATATAGGTATAACAGAATCACGAAAGTTAGGAACGTGATAAATCCATAAATAAGGAAAGATAAATGCAGAGCGTCCTTCGTTTATTTTTCCTTCGTGGACATTATTCTTTATCTTTTTTTTTTTTATTTATATAACATATAATCTAGGATATATAATATAATAGTATATTATAAAAATATAAGTATGTGAATAGTATAGAACTAATAGGATAAGTATATATATATATGTATATTACTACATACAGATATAATATATTATATATTAATAAGATAGATTATTGAGATAGATATTGATATAGATTATAGATATATATATAGATATAAGATATAGATATAGATATAGATATATATATAGATATATAATATATTACATATTCTGGAGAGTAGAAGAGAGGGCATCTATTATATTATATATATAATATATTGTATATATATAATATTATATATTATATAATTATATATATAATAATAGAATATAATTATATAATATTATAATATATTATATTATAATATATAGATTATATATTTATATTAGGCAAGAGTTATTGTAGAAACATTAAGACAACAAATAAAAAATTTCATGGCGACTTGTTCGTTTATTACACATGAAGCAAATTACGCATGACAGGAACCGGAGGGTTCCAAAGGAATCATTGCTGATATGTTTCTTAATTAATATTTGTGTATGATAAATTTATCATAATTCCATTATCATGAACAGTTCCAAACTAAGCTGAAACTAAACATAACAAAAATTAGTATTTTGGTCAACAAAGTCACCAAATCACTAACTATTTGCTTTTTGGGAAAAAATAATTAATTTTTTGCCACGAGTTTCGATTCAAATTCAAATATTTTTAATTCTTCATCCTTACTACGTAGTAGATTTGTATTTTCGGAAATGTTTTAAAATCTGCAGAACGTCATCCGAACAGCCGTTTTAATATAAGAACAACAATGCCGATGGAAGGATTTGATGTAAAACCATTTTTGAAATTAGGTAGTTGGCTAGATATCAAGAGGGAAAAGTGCCGCCCAGTAAACAAAATTATTGACTGGCTCAGAAGTGAGGTGTGAGAGAGTTTGATTTTTAATATTTCAGTTAACTAACTTTATTAATTTTCCATGAAGGCCGTATGTAATATCATGCTGGAGTGGCCCTGTGGCGGTTTTAGCGTGAATATGTTTAAAGGTTTCAGAGCAAAAGATCGTAAGTTCAACAACTTTCTGAAAAACGTTCCCATCGAATTCCGAGATATTCGGCGCCCACCGTTTGCTTTCCTTTTTTTTCATTGTGCACATAACCCCCGGATCAGTTCTCCAGACTGGTGCAGCCCAAAGGGATGCAAGAATACATCCTCAGAATTCAGGGAGTCGAGATGCAAAACGAAGCCACAGCCATAATCTTCCCCTCCCATCGGCGGAATCTCTTCATGTTTCTCAACCACGTAGGGCGTGATGAAGCCCTATTGAGGGTAGATCCTCTCTCACGGGCTGCGAGAGGGGTAGGATTCTATATCGCATTCTATGGGGTTTTGGGAATATGAGATAAGGCGATGTCCACATTGAAAATAAAATTCATACGTAGCGACTAAATTTTCATAAATATTTTCTTCAACACTTCACCAAGACAATACTATTCATATACACTGACTGGTATTGTCCAGCTGCCCAAGTGGAACCTGGATTCGAAGCCAGTATTATTATTATTATTATTATTATTATTATTTTATTATTATTATTATTATTATTATTTTATTATATTATTGATTATTATTATTATTATTATTGATGAATAGATTTAACGAATCCCAGTTATCCAATATAGTTAGATAAAGTAAAATTTATTTTCCTTTTTCCCACATTTATTTATCAACTATTTGCAACCCAATGAGAATAATAAATAGCGCAATGGTTTTGGAACTGAAAGATAAATGCAACACATTACGAAAATTAGCATATACGATCATTTCACATTACGAAATAGCATATAAAATATTTACCCAACACAGGACGTTTCAAATCGTCAGCAAGCATTAATATTCATTCTGTATTTTGACTCAAAGACATACATTATACTGTTGCTAATTAGCAATGCTTTATAAGGTGAATTATAAATCATTGGAATATGGCCTCTATGAGTCTGGGATGCCTTTGATGTTTGATAATTGTAGTTATGAATTATACTGTGTTTTAAAAGTCAACTTGAAGTTGTTGACAAAAGCAAGACCATGAAGTTTTAATCTTCATTTCTGGCTATTGACAATATAATGCGTTAAAGTCAGAGGCTGAAAAATGAAGCAATCAAGAGAAGAGTTTGGGTTGCAGAGATGGTTTGGGCATGTGGTCAGGATAAGAGCAGGAAGGAGTGAGGGGGCCCGTGGGTGGAGCCTGGTTAGGGAAAAAGGTCAAGAGGAAGGGTAGAGGGTCAAGAAGGAGGTCAATATTAGGTGCAATTTGGGAGGAGTGTTTTAGTGGAGGAAGATACTTTCGATATGGATAGATTAGAAGACACATCAAGACAACCTACCCCTTATGGACAAAAAAGAATATAAAGTAGCAGATTGTATGGAAAAGAATAACTATTTCTTCAAGACATCAACTTGATAAAATAAATATGAGAGTGATCCTTATCAGTATGTTTGGAAGCGTGCATTTTAGCAATGGATTCTGGCTCTATACATCACAAGTTCTACCAGGATCTTCTCTTCGTCTATTTTCGATTTTTCTTTTCGAATTTCATACAGTTCCTTCCGTTATTCAGTTCCCACCTATGCATTTTGCAAAAGTTCCAGATCTAAGCGTCATTCACTGTTGGTGGCTCGTTCAAACATCCCATTGAGGCTGCACAAAACTGCCACAAACACTTTAGACTCAAGTGTAAATGAGGCAGAGGAGCCAAGGCTATTTAACGGGACCTCCGGAAGCCTGGTTCTCTTTTTCACAGAAGCCAAAGACCATTAACGCTTCACGTTTGTTTACGAGAAGAAGAAGAAGGAGAAGAAGAAAAAAAGAAGAAGAAGAAGATGAAGAAGAAAAAGAAGAAGAATAATAAAACAGGCGCAAGGGAAACAACAGAACAAAGTATAGATTTTGGCAATATTTGCTTACGTAATCCGAATAAGGTAAAATTTTGGGGCCTTTTTAGGACTGAATGGTTTATGATAAGAGAATTTAGTCTTTCACAGAACAGTTAGTTCCTTAGGGAAATAGGAATTAGCAGTTGTTGCAAGTACTATTAGCCAGAGTGATTTTGAGTAAAGTAATGAGGACAGATTAATGCGTTGATCTCTCTCTCTCTCTCTCTCTCTCTCTCGCTCTGTGTGTGTGTGTGTGTGTGTGTGTGTGTGTGTATTCAAAGGACAGTAAATTCCCATTACAATGAAGGCTGAAAACACTAACAAACGACCCAGGGTCAATTTATTCTGGACGGATAATCTGGTTTGTTCCTTAATCAAGAACCTGCACAACAGCAGTATTTTATTCCGAACGTCTCTTGTGTGGTAACCTCATCGATTTCTTCCTTAGTACTTTCTTCAAATGTGCCAAAGTATTTCAGCATTCAAATGACATTCCTTCCCTTTTGAGAACCCAATTGATAGCGACAAACAGAAAGGTCTTAGCTCTCTGTCTCTCTTTCTCACGTCGCATATTCATCATCATTTTAGAAGCCTTCAATAATTTCTTTTATCAGTTTGGCATCGCTCGATGTCTGGCTGCCAAAGAGGATACGAAGCCATCAAATATGCAAAGTGGCAGAAACGGCAGCAAATGTAAAAGCGCTGAATGAGAGTCAGAAATCATCAATGTGTTTGTGTGTGTGTGTCTCTTTCTCTCTCTCTCTCTCTCTCTCTCTCTCTCTCTCTCTCTCTCTCTCTCTCTCTCTCTCTCTCTAACGATTAATACTTGTCGCCTGCTGCACTCGACCCGAATCTTGGTTTTTGTGTGAGCGTCTAGGGTTTTCACTTTTTTTATCGGGATTTCGTTTGGAATTCGAAAGAATGTTAAATATTTTGTTATGATTAGGTATCAGAGATATCAAATTTAATGTGGCAGTTAAATTTAGATAAAACTACTGCATGTGTCAGAAAGAATGAAAGATGTCATGGGATGGTGAATAACAGTGAATGAAGTTATTTAACATACAGGTCTTTGATTATTATTATTATTATTATTATTATTATTATTTTATTTTATTATTTTTTTTTTTTTTGTTTTTTTTTTTTTTTTTGCTCTATCACAGTCCTCCAATTCGACTGGGTGGTATTTATAGTGTGGGTTCCGGTTGCATCCTGCCTCCTTGGAGTTCCATCACTCTTCTTACTATGTGTGCCGTTTCTAGGATCACACTCTTCTGCATGAGTCCTGGAGCTACTTCAGCTCTAGTTTTTGCTAGATTCCTTTTAAGGGATCTTGGGATCGTGCCTAGTGTCTCCTATGATTATGGGTAACGATTTCCACTGGCATATCCCATATCCTTCTTATTTCTATTTTCAGATCTTGATACTTAGCCAATTTTTCCCTCTCTTTCTCTTCAACTCTGGTGTCCCATGGTATTGCGACATCAATGAGTGATAAAACTTTTTCCTTCTTGACTTGTCAATCAACGTCACGTCTGGTCTGTTTGCACGTATCACCCTATCCGTTCTGATACCATAGTCCCAGAGGATCTTTGCCTGATCGTTTTCTATCACTCCTTCAGGTTGGTGCTCGTACCACTTATTACTGCAAGGTAGCTGATGTTTCTTGCACAGGCTCCAGTGGAGGGCTTTTGCTACTGAATCATGCCTCTTTTTGTACTGGTTCTGTGCAAGTGCCGGGCATTCACTTGCTATGTGGTTTATGGTTTCACTTTTCGTATTGCACTTCCTACATAGGGAGAGATGTTATTTCCGTCTAATCGTACTTTGAACCAAAATCTGGTTCTTATGGCCTGATCTTGTGCCGCTGTTTTCATTCCTTCAGTTTCCTTCTTTAGCTCGCCCCTCTGTAGCCATTGCCAATTGTCATCGCTGGCTAGTTGGCTTTTAGTCTGTCTCATGTATTGTCCGTGCATTGGTTTGTTGTGCCAGTCCTCTGTTCTTTCTGTCTTTCTCCTGTCTCTGTATATTTCTGGGTCTTCGTCTACTTTTATTAGTCCTTCTTCCCATGCACTCTTTCGCCACTCGTCTTCACTGGTTTTCAGATATTGCCCCAGTGCTCTGTTTTCGATGTTGACGCAGTCCTCTATACTTAGTAGTCTCTCCTCCTTCCTTTCGTGTTATGTATAGTCTGTCCAGTATTTGCTCTTGGGTGTAGTGCTTTGTGTATTGTCATATGTTTCCTGGTTTTCTGATCTATGCTGCGGAGTTCTGCCTTCGTCCATTCCACTATTCCTGCGCTGTATCTGTTACTGGCACTTGCCCATGTGTTTATGGCTTTTATCATATTTCCGCTTGAGTTTTGACTTAAGTATCGCCTTGAGTGCTCTGCATATATTCTTTCCTGATCGTGTCCTTCATCTCTTGGTGTTTTATATCTCCTCCTTCCATTATTCCCAGGTATTTGTATCCTGTCTCATCTATGTGTTGGATTTCTCCCATCTGTAGCTTTTATCCCTTCAGTTCTCGTTACTTTGCCTTTTTGGTTTTTGTATGTTGACTAAGGCGCATTTTTCTATTCCAAACTCCATCCTGATGTCCCCAGATACAATCCTTACAGTCTGGATTAGGGTATCTATTTCCTTGATGCTCTTACCATACAGCTTGATGTCGTCCATGAACATCAGATGGTTGATTCTGTTGCCTCTTTTTTTGAGTTGGTACCCGGCATCCATCTTCTGTAGTACTTTTGTCATGGGAATCATTGCTACTACGAAGAGTAGTGGGATAGTGAGTAGCCCTGGAAGATCCCTCTCCTGAAATTAACCTCTGCTAGTCTTATTCCAGAGCTTGTAAGTATTGTATTCCAGTTGCGCCATTGTATTTTTTGAGGAAGCAGATGGTAATTTTCCTTTGCCCCATATATTTTCCAAGGCATTCTATTAGCCATGTGTGGTATACATGTCGAAGGCTTTCTTATAGTCTATCCATGCCATGCTTAGGTTGGTTTTTTCCTTCTCCCTACTGTTCTTCATTACCATTTTGTCTATCAGGAGCTGGTCTTTTGTGCCCCACCTTACTTCCTTCGCAGCCTTTCTGTTGGTGGGGGATGGTGTTTGTCTCTCTAGGTAGTTGTATAGCCTTTCACTGATGATACCTGTTAGTAACTTCCACATTATTGGTAGGCAGGTGATAGGCCTGTAGTTACTGGCTATATTTCCCTTACTCTTGTCTTTTTGTACTAAGGATGTTCTTCCTGTGGTCATCCATTTGGGTGCTTGGTGATTTGAGATACAATGCTGGAGTTGTTCTGCTATTCGTGGGTGTAGGGCCTTGAAGTTTTTGAGCCAGTATCCATGGACTTCATCGGGACCTGGGGCTTTCCAGTTTGGCATTTTCGTTTAGTTGGTGTCTGACTGTGTCTGTCGTGATGTCTGTGAATCTTTGTTTTATTTTCTCTGTTTCTTCTTCCTTGACTTCCTGAAGCCATGTTGCAGTTTGTTTGTGTGATACCGGATTGCTCCATATGTTTTCCCAGAGTCTCTTACTTGTTCGGCTTCGGGAATTTCTGGTGGTTGTCTTCCCCTCTTAGTTGGCTGTATAGTCTTTTCTGTTGGTTCCGAATAGTTTGTTCTGTTGGTATCCTTATTCCTGTTCATGTACCGTTGGATCTTATGTGCTTTGGCCTTAAGCCTCTGTTTACATCTTCTATTGTGTTGTTTAATATCTCTCTTGTACTTTGTATTTCTCGTTGAGTTCCTCCCTTGTTTTCTTGCTTCTTAGTCCTTTTTTCTGCCATCTCTTTCAGTTTACTTAAGTCCAGATCTCATCACCATGATTTGCTTTTCCAGGCGCCTTTTCCAAGGAGGTTGCTTCTGATGCTAATCTTGATCCTGCATATGTCAAGTTATTTGTTTCTGTGATACTGTGGTGTGTATTATGCCCAGTATTTCATTGACCTCACTTGTTTTCTCCCTTAATTTCTTGGTGTTGTAGGCTTTCATGGAGGGGATGTTTGTTCTCTCTGTATCTGGCTCCATCCATTGTCTAATCTTTTCTACCCATTCCGTCCTCTCTGTTACTTCGTTGGTGTGTTTCTTCGTGTCGTTGTTTGCTACCTCATCCTCCCTGTCGTCTTCTGTGGCATCGTCTCTCAGTTCGTCTTCGTGTAATTCGTTGTCGTGTGACATTTCCCTTTCCAGTTCTTCTCTTTCTGTTGGGGAGAGCCAGTTCTTTTTCTTTATGTTCCTTGCTTGGTCTGCCAGCTCTGATCTGTTTGGGGGGTGTTATTCCTCTCATTCCAGATGTTGACTAATCTTCTTCTATATCCTCTCTCCGTCGGGTTGCTTCTGATGTAGCATCTCCATATTTCCTTATTTTCTTCTCTTGTCCATTTCTTCCTTTTTGCCTCTGTAGCTCCAATCTCAGGCTGTTGATTATTGTCGTTGTGGTGATCAGTTGCTGGATGACGACCTCCAAGTACCTGACCGTCTTCCCCTTCAATTGGGTTGAATACCTGGTTGCCGGACGAAGCTCCTCTGTTGCCAGAGGTTCCATTTACGTCGTTGTCGTTTAATCCTTCATTTCTTTCCATCATTGCTGAGTTTTGCTATTTAACCCATAGCTGGACCCTACCCCATCATGGATAGGTACTCATTTACAGCTGAGTAGACTGAGGAAATTATGGTAAAGATCCTTTCCCAAGGAATCAACGCCGAGGAGAGCGGTCACCCATCCAACGACTGACCAGAGCCAATGTTGCTTAACTTGACTTATTTGTGCTCTATCACAGTCCTCAAATTCGACTGGGTGGTATTTATAGTGTGGGGGTCCGGGTTGCATCCTGCCTCCTTAGGAATCCATCACTTTTCTTACTATGTGCGCCGTTTCTAGGATCACACTCTTCCGCATGATTCCTGGTGCTACTTCAGCCTCTAGTTTTTCCAGATTCCTTTTCAGGGATCTTGAGATTGTGCCTAGTGTTCCTATGATTATGGGTACAATTTCCACTGGCATAACCCATATCCTTCTTATTTCTATTTTCAGTTCTTTATACTTATCCATTTTTTTTCCTTTCTTTCTCTTCAACTTTGGTGTCCCATGGTATTGCGACATCAATGAGTGATACATCACTTTCTTCTTGATTTTGTCAATCAACGCCACGTCTGGTCTATTTGCACATATCACCCTATCTGTTCTGATACCATAGTCCCAGAGGATATTTGCCTGATCGGTTTCTATCATTCCTTCAGGTTAGTGTTCGTACCAAGGTAGCTGGTGTTTCTTGCAATGGCTATAGTGGAGGGCTTTTGCTACTGAATCATGCCTCTTTTTGTACTGGTTCTGTGCAAGTGCCGGGCATTCGCTTGCTATGTGGTTTATGGTTTCATTTTTCGTATTGCACTTTCTACATATGGGAGAGATGTTATTTCCATCTATCGTTCTTTGGACATATCTGGTTCTTAGCGCCTGATCTTGTGCCGCTGTTATCTTTCCTTCAGTTTCCTTCTTGAGGTCTCCCCTCGGTAGCCATTACCACGTGTATTCGCTGGCTAGTTCTTTAGTCTGTCTCATGTATTGTCCGTGCATTGGTTTGTTATGTCATTCCTCTGTTCTGCTTGTCTTTCTCCTGTCACTGTATATTTCTGGGTCTTCGTCTACTTTTATCAGTCCCTCTTCCCATGCACTCTTTAGCCACTCGTCTTCACTGGTCTTCATATATTGCCCCAGTGCTCTGTTCTCGATGTTGACGCAGTCCTCTATGCTTAGTAGTCCTCTCCCTCCTTCCTTTCGTGTTATGTATAGTCTGTCCGTATTTGCTCGTGGGTGTAGTGCTTTGTGTATTGTCATATATTTCCTCGTTTTCTGGTCTATATATATATATATTATATATATATATATATATATATATATAATATATATATATATATATATAATATATATATATATATATATACATATATATATATATATGTGTGTATACTTTCAATCATTTATATATTTTTCATCCTGTTCCTTTATGAAATAAAAACTGACAGCCAGAAAAAGGAATGAGGGATATCATCGAGTGTCACAGGGGCAATCACCAAGCAATGTCCACTCTTCCCTCAAGTAAACAATATATCCCAAAAACCAATTCCATCGAATATGTATTTGTTTTGAGGTGGGGACTGACTTATTTATAACTGTGGAGTCAGTGCCTTTGATATAACGACTTCTTGTCATTTAGATTCATATGAAGTTATTGGGTAGCGAATCCTCTGGTGAGTTGCAGTGAGAACTAATCTAGCTGGAGTTTGTTATGATGTTCTCAAAGTGAACTTGAAAGATAAATTAACTTTCAATTTCCCGCCACAGGTAAAAACTATGACCAATAAAAGTTTTCTAGGTTTATTGATAGATGCTTCACGTTATGGAGAAAATTCGGCTGGTATTAGATTATATTGTCCATAATTTGTGAATAAAAGAATCTGCTATACAAAACAAACGTATAGCGAAAAACAGTTTGTATCAACGTTTCGTAAAAAATTTTTCCAGTCTTTTGGAATCAAGAAAAATGACGAAAGATTGTCTCATAAATAGCTAAGGAATTATCTTGGAAAATCGCGGGATAGGATATTAAAGACATACATTTTTTAAAACTCCGTTCAACACTAATTGAAGGATTATGGCAGGCTCTTCAATTTACTTGCCATTTTTCATCGAGGTCTAAAAGCAGTTATTAGAGAAATGATATCCGTTTCAGCTTTTTATATATGGAAATTACTGAAGTATTTCCCCCTTAAAGTTGGCGTCTGCCTTTCTTATTTTTTATACTTAATTTTTTTCTCATTTATTTTGTTTTGTGGCTTAGAAAATATCACGATCCTAGCTTCCCCGAAGGCAACAGAGTAATGTCGTCTACTCATTTTCAGTTGAAGAACATTATTCATAATTAAATCAACATATACCCAATTTAATTTACACCAAATTAATTAGAAAATTAATTCAGGCAACAAAAGAGGTACTAATTTACCGAAATATAGAAGTGTGTTAGCTGTAATAAAATAAGCACAAACTATCAGTCAAAATAGAAAAACTATAATATTAAATAAACGGATATTAAGGAATGTAAATTTGGTATTGCATAATGAATGTTTCTTGCAAAATAAAAGACAATAAAGTAGCTTATATAATAATCAAGAGATCTTACAATAAGTAATGGGACGAAATCTAAAGCTACTCTGATTACTTATACAAGAATCGTTTCTGTTGCTAAACGAGGCGAAGAATTAAAGATTCTACTTCGCAAATGATAATGAAATTGAAATGAAATATATTATAAGAATAATAAAGATATAAAAATAACAAAGAAATATAGTGAAAAAAAAATAATATAGTGACAAGGAAATATTAACTAAAATAGAATAATAACAATTAAGATCAGAAATAATAATAATAATAATAATAATAATAATATAATAATAACTAATAATCTAATAATAATATTAATAATAATAATAATCAATAATAATAATAACACGAATACCTGGGAATAATGGAAAGGGGGGATATAAAACATCAAGAGATGAAGGTCACGATCAGGAAAGAATATATGCAGAGACTCAAGGCGATACTCAAGTCAAAACTCAACGCCGGAAATATGATAAAAGCCATAAACACATGGGCAGTACCAGTAATCAGATACAGCGCAGGAATAGTGGAATGGACGAAGGCAGAACTCCGCAGCATAGATCAGAAAACCAGAAACATATGACAATACACAAAGCACTACACCCAAGAGCAAATACGGACAGACTATACTACAACGAAAGGAAGGAGGGAGAGGACTACTAAGTATAGGCTACTGCGTCAGCATCGAGAACAGAGCACTGGGGTAATATCTGAAAACCAGTGAAGACGAGTGTCTAAAGAGTGCATGGGAAGAAGGACAAATAAAAGTAGACAAAGACCCAGAAATATACAGAGACAGGAGAATGACAGACAGAACAGAGGACTGGCATAACAAACCAATGCACGGACAATACATGAGACAGACTAAAGAACTAGCAAGCGATGATTCATGGCAATGGCTACAGAGGGGAGAGCTAAAGAAGGAAACTGAAGGAATGATAACAGCGGCACAAGATCAGGCCCTAAGAACCAGATATGTTCAAAGAACGATAGACGGAAATAACATCTCTCCCATATGTAGGAAGTGCAATGCGAAAAATGAAACCATAAACCACATAGCAAGCGAATGATCGGCACTTGCATGATTCAGTGGCAAAAGCCCTCCACTGGAGCCTGTGCAAGAAACATCAGCTACCTTGTAGTAATAAGTGGTACGAGCACCAACCTGAGGGAGTGATAGATAACGATCAGGCAAAGATCCTCTGGGACTATGGTATCAGAACGGATAGGGTGATACGTGCAAACAGACCAGACGTGACGTTGATTGACAAAGTCAAGAAGAAAGTATCACTCATTGATGTCGCAATACCATGGGACACCAGAGTTGAAGAGAAAGAGAGGGAAAAAATGGATAAGTATCAAGATCTGAAAATAGAAATAAAAAGGATATGGGATATGCCTGTGGAAATCGTACCCATAATCATAGGAGCACTAGTCACGATCCCAAGATCCCTGAAAAGGATTCTAGAAAAACTAGAGGCTGAAGTAGCTCCAGGACTCATGCAGAAGAGTGTGATCCTAGAAACGGCGCACATAGTAAGAAAAGTGATGGACTCCTAAGGAGGCAGGATGCAACCCGGAACCCTACTATAAATACCACCCAGTCGAATTGGAGGACTGTGATAGAGCAAAAAAAAAAAAAAAAATAATAATAATAATAAAATGAGGTAACTATGACGTATTTATAAACTTTCAAATAAAATTCTCAAGTGAAATAACTCACGATAAAAGCAAAGAGTAGTCTCTTACCCTCTACTACCGCCTCTGCACTTTCCTCAAACATATTATGAGGCGACAATTCTTGCAACCTTTAGGTCACTTATGAATAAGTGACAGATGTAATAAGGCAGTTTCTTTCGTTTTCCTCTGAAAAACGAACTTCACTAACACTTTTACCCGAGATGGTAGGAATAGCTGGGTGTTCCTTGGCCTTAATTTGGGGAATTTAGTTGTCTTAACATTCTCTTAATATGGAACACTAATTCGAAAGTAACAAAGTAAGATAATTTTGCGTCTTATTTCAGTATTAGGATAATTGATGATTGGACATTTCTCATACGATAATGAACGCAATTTCCAAATGTTGATAAGAACTTAATTTGCAACATATTTATTTAGGTAAGAACTTGATTTGAAAGTTATTCATATACATAAGAATTTCATTTGTTAATTGTTAACATAAATAAGATCTTAATTTTGAAATAACCTACCTAGCTAAGAACTTAATTTGTAAATTATTCTTATAAAAAATAAGTATCGTATCTGCTATGTATTTACATGGACAAAAAAAAAAAAAAATATGCACGTGTTTGTTTTGAGCAAGACGACTCGAAATTTAAGACATTAAGGTACAATTATCAACAAATGAAGCGATTGTTTTTATGTGGTAAAACGGTACACAATCAGTGTTTCTACCATTAATGCCTAGCCTTCATCAGGCTTGTAGTCATTCTACATGGTTTGCTGTTCTTTAAGATTAAATTGGCTTTATACCGCACAGGCTCTCGCTGCAAAAAGCAAGATTTTTTTTTTTTAAATAAATAGCAATATGTTAGCCAGCACGGGCTCTTGCTCATAGAGCAGCCTGTAATTGAAGAGCAGCAGTGGACGTATTGTTTAAGATTAAGCTGTTAAGATTACCCTGGCCTTATCCCAGCCAGCACGGGCTCTTGATCCAAAATTATCCTGTAAAAAGAGCAGAGGAGTTTACTATGGTTTTTGAGGCCGGTGCGGCCAGAATAAACCATACTCCCAATGAGTAAACCAGAATAGAGCTTGAAAATATTAATAAACACGAGTAAAGAGGAAAATATTTCACAGCAACGTAAACAAAAAGCTTCTTGGGATGTTTGTTACCATCTGTTACAGCAAGGAATTAATTAACTCTCCTAGAAATAAGGTTAATCTGGAAGGCAGATTCTAAGGGGCTGTAAATTATTCAGTATTTCGTATCGTTTGATCTTCATTACTGGCTGCAGAATTTCCTCTCTGTGGTTGTGAATATTTATCAAGGATCAAAACCCTATTACGATGTTCATACCTCTCTCTCTCTCTCTCTCTCTCTCTCTCTCTCTCTCTCATTTTAATTAATTTAGAATTCTTACCGTTGAATAATTTACCTGCTCTCCGGAAGTAGATATTTCTAGTAAATACAAATGCCATTTGGCAAGGAAGATTAATCAGTCCAAGTTTAGAATATCATAATTACTTATTACATCAAAAGTAATTATTAATCATTGATATCAATGATAAATAAGTCAATAATTGATTAGCTTTTCAACTCGACCAAACAGGAATCTTCTGGACTGATCAAATCTAGTATCTCAATGATCCTGAAACCTGTTTCTGTTATTTCATCGCGTGGATCCCGTGGACCTCGGGACGTTTAAGAACTTTTAACTCCTAATTCTTCTTTTAGATATTTAGATATAATTTTGTGTCGCAAATTCAGAGCAACATTATCCATCTCTAACAAATGATCAAGCTAGAGAAGATAATCTTCCTTTAACAAATCTCCAAAACTCATGTTTACCCTTTTACGTAAATATTTCCATCCATTAACTCAGGAAACGAACAAATTGTTTCCTTCACAGGGAATAATTTACGTAACCACTGGAATTACAAAAACATAAAGGAAAATGAATGGAGGCTATTTCCATATTCCCACAATCATGTCTTTATGATGTGTTATTTTATTCCCTATTTACCTGCTTTCATTGCAAAATAACCGTTATTACGTTCAGATATTAAGCTGGGATTCCTCTGCGAAGTTTATAAATGTCTGGGAAGAAAATAAAATTTTAACCCTATGTGAGAGAAGCGTGTATAATCGTGATTAATTAGCATAAAGGGACGAAAATTGATTGAATTAAATCTTCAAATTATACAAAGTTTTGAGAAACAAACACACAGAAGGATTTTTGTTTTTATGTTTAAATATCAAACGGAAAGTCTGGTTCGAATATATGAAATTTTTAAATTTGTGTTCCTTGTTCACACACACACACACACACACACACACACAGAAAATAGCTTAGAGCCCATTCACACAGTGTATGCAGATTTTGTAAGAGCTCACGGCAAAGTTTGTCAACATAAGAAGGTTGTCGTATCGTAAAGGATCTTATGGAAATGCACCATGGGGGCAATTAGAGACTCAGTTATCATTGGTATTATTTTCTAGCTAAGGGTTGGGGGTGCGAGAGCTGGGGGAGAGGGGAAGCCAGCACAACTCTGTGGTGGATTCAAGACTGAATATGAAGGTGTCTGGAGTCATGAAAACATTTATCCATATAACATTTGTCAAAACCAATGACGAGATGAGCCATTCAAGAGGGAAACAGCTGGATGAGACTGATTCAGAACTTCGACCCCGACTAGAGATCAAGCTCTAAGCAGGAAAGATTGCCTCCATAGAAAGTAGAGATCGGCAAAGTAGGCCTACTCCTTTCTCTGTGCGATAAGTGGTTGACTAATGTTTAAAAGAATTTTGTTCTGCTGTGTGGAGTCGCCCTAAGGACGATGAAACAACATGCACTTTGTTCTCAATGTAGTAATCAAAGAATTGAATGTTGGGCCAAGTATGTATCCCAATTTTCTATTTATAATTTAGTTTCATCTCTCTCATAGTGATACAGTAAAATTCTCTTTATTACATGCTGTTTCAAAACCATCTATGTCTCCAGAACAAAGCTATGCAGAGATTATTTAGCAGAGGCAAACTATATCCCTTTATAAACCGTTACTTTCCATTGAAGTTTTTTTATTTTTTTCTGAACAGCACTCAGACCGGAATTCATTGCTGTGAAAGAATTTTCGACGCTACAGTTATCAAAGGTTGCTGAAAATGCTACACTCAATAAAATGCAATACTATGCACTTTATCTTAGGGTAAAGTTGACCTCCCTTTCATCTCTCTCAGATTCCCCAAATATTTGTTGACGCAACTTTTGCTTTCGCTTCTCTTTGTCATACCTGAGCATTTTGACTTTTGGCACTTTTGACTCGTGCGCGACTGCTTATGACAGATGTAGGTTGATATTCACAGCAGGAAAATATTATTTTTCCCTTGCAAAATCCAAGTATTTTTCCTTGTCTCCTAAGGCTTTGATGTATCTCATATGTTGGCACTTTGCTCAATACAATTTATGTTCTATTATTTAATTTAGTCTCTTAGTTTCTTGACTGCTAGTGGGTGTAAAAGTGTGCCTACACTACAATAAAACATATTATTATTATTATTATTATTATTATTATTATTATTATTAATTATTATTATTATTATTATTATTATTATTATTTTTTTATTTTTATTAAAAATAATGGCAGAATTCACAGAATTGATTTTGTACAATATTCTTTCAATTCTCCTTATGATTTTCCTTTCTGGCACGCTGGTATTATAAAGCTAATTAATGAATCTGGCAAAATATACCTTCACGATAAAATTATCACAAGCTGCATTGAATTCGAATCTATGTCAAGGACACCTAAGTAGGTTCAAAGTCCACGAATTATTTTCCACTGAAAATAAAAATATGATTTTTTAAATCATTAATCATTGTAATACGAGCTCTCTTAAAATTATGCCTGACCCTTTACAGTTCTAAAGCAGAGGTAATTAAGACTGTTAATTAAGCAATTGGCGACTGAGAGAATCTATTGAAATAATTAACATTTAGTTAGGAATACATTTTCAACGAATTCCTGAAATCTTTTTTATTCATGTTAACATTCCGAGGAACTTGACCTCAAGGGCTTATGACCGTTTGAAGAATTCCTGGAATTTAAGAGAGGAATAGGCTGTGGACTCCAGCATTCAAGAGAGAGAGAGAGAGAAGAGAGAGAGAGAGAGAGAGAGAGAGAGAGGCGCAGTAAAGTTAACTCTCTTAATTCTTTCGTTTTAGTTACAGATTGCGCCATATCATTGCTATCAGCTGGCAGCATAAATGTCATTTTCAAATTTTTATCTTATCAGTAATTTTGCTCCAAAACTTTGTCCTTTTGTTAATTTAATTCCTAATGATAACAATAGTCTTTATATTTATTTTTCATACGATATAAATCCATATTGAATCTTATCATTGTAGTCTCTAGAACAGATACGTCACAGGCAAAGAACTACTTGAGTAGAATTAATGACAAGACTACCAACTGATACCGTTGTAAAACTATTTCTGTAAATAACAGTTCTCGAATACAAATCAACCTTTGATGCTAAGAATATAGTTGTATTAAAAAATAATTCAAAAAGCCTTGGCTATTATTCCATGTGAGCTATTGTAAATACAAGTAACGATGCTTTTGTTGCTGTAGATAAAATATATATACATTTTATTTTAAATTCCAGTATCTGAGAGCCAGAAAGGAAACAATATGTAAGTGTCAGGAACGTCCTGTTTTGAGAAACTTTTTGAAAACCCAACTTTTGAGAAACTTTTTGAAAACCCAACTTTTGAAATCCATTTTTGAAAACAATGACGAAGTGTGGGTATCCATTGGTATATGAAGGTTACGAACAATGCATACTATAATTTTTTTACTGAGCAAAAACCTGATAATATACATTACTCCGATTAGACAAGAAGAAAGGAAAAAAATATAAGTAATTGATTCTGAATGGTGATAATTACTGACATCTACATATGCATACTCTGTAGCATTAGCTACTAAAGAGAAAGATACGTCCTCATGAAATCTAACGCAAGTCTCAAAGAAACAAAGAAAGTATGGAGGGAATAGATTTCATAAGGGATCCCCTGACATTCCACAAATGCCTCTGAGGCAACTGAGGATATTGCGTTCTGGAAATATTCCTCGGTAGAAGGAAAAGAATTTTTCTGGGGAGTTTTTCTTTTTATTCACTATGAATAGAATGGCTGGGGGTTTTAATGGCATATCACAAACAGGTTGGGTACAAGTCAACGACTTGATGATAGTCCTTAACTGTGCGTCATGAGATTGTTCACCATTTGTCTTTTACAGTCGTTTACTTCGTTTTCACCGTTATTGACATGTACGTGATAAGTTGCAAACAAGTGTTTATGATTTCATGTAATGTTTGTAACATGTACATGATAAGTTGCAAAAATGGATTTATGATTTATTATATTGTTTGTGACATGTATATGATAAGTTATGATTTAATATACTGCTTGCGACATATGGGTAATAAGATGCCAACATGTGTTTATGACTTATTTGAGCTGCTTATGACATGTGCCTGATAAGTTTACAACATACTTATGATATTTTTTCCACAATAGTGTGGGTCACCCTAAGAATGCCCTGTGAGAAATTGCAAAGGTATCGTATCACAAAATGTTGATTCTCACAACGTTTTTTGCTCCACGAATACCATTTTATTTTTGCAAACGAAAGACAAAGTAGCGAAGAACTATCAGTCATAGGTGATTTATTCTAGCCGTTCCATTCATTATTTTGGAAGCTTTTAAAGGTAGCTACAAGATTTATGAGTCCTTAGGAAATTCTAATGATTCATACGTTGCTTTTTCAAATAGAAATGCGTTAAATCATTATTTATGTTTACTCGTAAATAACCGACAGAGAGAGAGAGTGAGAGAGAGAGAGAGAGAGAGAAATATATTTGGTATACATATATATTATCCCTGCATTTATTCTTTAAATAACGTTATATAAAGGGACATATCACATTAACAACCAAATACCCATAGTGTACTTAACCTAGGTAAAAAAACAAAGCAAACAAAGCAAGGCAAATATAGTGAAAAAGAACAAATTCGTAAGGATATTCAAAAGGATTCAGTCGTGCAAACAATGCCTTGTTTCTGTTCTCTCTCTCTCTCTCTCTCTCTTTAAGCAATGGTTTTGCCTCTGATATTCATATCCCTCTCACTCTCTCGCTCTCTTTTAAAACAATGATCTTGCCTCTGAGTCCTCTCTCTCTCTCTCTCTCTCTCTCTCTCTCTCTCTCTCTCTCTCTCTCTCTCTCTCTCTTGAAATAATAAAACAAACGAGATTATAAAGACGCATGTCAAACAATAAAATTTTGATTTTTTACCTAACCTGGATAAAAAAAAAGCAATAAAAGAGGGTAAACATGTATCAAAACAAATTCGTAAGGATATTCAAAAGACTGCGGCAGTCCTACAAACAATGCTTTGTTTGTGGTCTTTTATCTCTCAGCTGCCTCTTCGTGTTATTTTGTGTGGGAGGCTTCAGCTTCAAAGGAGCGGCCAAATAAAAAGGCTCTAATGCAATTCAGGACCTCTGTCCTAAGCGGATCTTACCTCTGGCGTTCAGAAGGAATATCAGAGTTAAGACCAATGTTTTAAAATAAAGAGAATGAATGCCAGTGCCTGCGGTACATCAAAGGTTTCAGTTATGTTGGGAGAGTTCGGAGTGGTGGGGGACGGTGGTATAGGGGAAGGTACAAGGACCCATTTTTGAAGCCATATGATGATTTCCCCTCAGACCAAAAGTGTCATCTCTGTAATCACTGAACCGTCGATGTGCATTGCAGGTCTAAATTTAGAAAATATAGTTCCACGGATATCCGTAAGAAGACTTTCAGATATTCCGTAATTTGTAATTAATTCTACTGCATTATAAGTCTTAACATTTCTGTAATATTTAATTACTTTTAATTACTTCTGATTCATTACATATTCAACATTATATTGCAATGCTTGTCGCAGACAAGTTGAGGACTCGCTGACGACTGAATCTGTCAGTCGATCAGTCACGACCACCCCCCCAGGGCGATTGAGAAATAGCCCCTCTCTCTCTCTCTCTCTCTCTCTCTCTCTCTCTCTCTCTCTCTCTCTCTCTCTTAGAAAAATAATAATTTTGTATTCTTCCCCTTTTACTCCTATCTAATGAGTTTGACTTAATAATTGAAAAATTGGATGATATATGTAGAAATCACAAGGACTGGACTATTCTCCTATCTGGTGACTTCAACTTTCCTTTCGTAGAATGGAAGAACGAATAGGAGACTGTGGTTGTACTTATACATATAAAAAAGAGAGTAATAATAGGGCAGAAGATAAGAGGCAATTTGAAAAGCTATTAGATATGCTACTAGAATACAACATTCAACAAATAAATCACCTGCCAACAAGAAAGGAAAATACTTTAGACCTAGTATTTGTGAACGAGATGAATTATGTTAAAGAAATAATAGTTTATAATGCGAGTATTTCAGATCATAATGTCATAGAATTAACAGTTTCATTCCAAAGCAAGTGAAAATAGAGATAAGCATGAAATGAAAAAGTGGGAAGGATATGGAAAATACAACTTCTACAGTAAAAATATAAAATGGTCAGAAATTAATGAAGAATTAAACAAAGATTGGGATAACATTTTCGTAAGTGATGACATAAGGGTAAATACGGAGATATTATATAAAATATTGGAGAAAATAGTGGATAAATATATACCGAAGAAGAAAGTAACATCATTCCTGCTATACCAAGAGACAGAAGGATCTTGTTCCAGAAAATCAGAAAGTGGAAAAAAGGTCTTGCAATAGAAAAAAATGCATGGAAAGTTATAGAACTAAAAAGTAAGATAGAAAATGCAGAACAAAAGATTATACAATCAAAAGAAAATGAAAAACGGGACTTGGAAGAAAAACCCTATTAAAATATCAAGCAAAACCCCAAACTATTATACTCATAATGCGAAGAAGATGAATAAAGGAAGAATAGAAATAGCCCTCTGAGAATTGAATGAGATTAACGAATGAAAAAAGGAAATTTGCAACATACTGGCAGAACGATATAAGAGAGAATTCACCCCTAGAATAGATAATGAAGATAATGATATAGAAGTAAGGGACGAAAATAGTGAATATTTAGCTGACATAGAAATTAATGAAGCTGATATTGTGCAGGCAATTAATGAAATTAAAAATGGAGCTGCTGCAGGGCCGATGGAGTCCCTGCTATTTTGTTAAAGAAAGTAGTTCATTCTATCGCAAAGCCACTTGCAATATTATTAAGACAAAGTGTAGATACAGGCAAGATTTATGATGAGCACAAATTAGCATATATCACCCCTACTTTCAAAGTGGATCAAGACTAGAGGCAAGTAATTATAGGCCCTGTGAGTCTAACATCACATATTATGAAAGTGTATGAAAGGGTAATGAACGAAAAATATATGAAACAATTTAATAAAAAATAATTTGTTTTAATATAGGACAACACGGTTTCGTACCCGGAAAAAGTACACAAACCCAACTGTTAGTCCACCGTGAGAACATATTCAAAAATATGAAAAGCGGAAATGAAACAGATGTGGTTTAAATAGACTTTGCAAAAGCTTTTGACAAGTAGACATAATATATTAGCAAAGAAAATTAGAAAACACAATATCGTAGATAAAGTAGGAAGATGGTTAAAAGAATTTTTACACAACAGAAAACATATAGTTATTGCAAACGATGAGAAATCGGATGAAACCAAGGTAATATCCGGTGTGCCACAAGGTACGGTGCTAGCTGCAATATTGTTTGTTATTATGATTGAGACATAGACAGTAATGTTAAGGATTCGGTAGTGAGTAGTTTCGCTGATGACACAAGAATAAGTAGAGAAATTACTTGTGATGAAGATAGGAACGCTCTACAAAGAGACCTTAACAAAGTATATGATCGGGCAGAGGTAAATAGGATGGTATTTAACTCTGATAAAGTTTGAATCATAATTATGGAGACAGAGAAGGAAAGCTATATGCATATAGGGGACCTAATAATGAGACAATCACAAATAAGGAAGCAGTTAAAGACCTTGGTGTGATGATGAATAGGAAACATGTTATGCAATGATCAAATAGCCATTCTTTTGGCAAAATGTAAAGCAAAAATGGGAATGTTGTTACGGCACTTCAAAACAAGAAAAAAGCTGAACACATGATTATGCTTTATAAAACATATGTTCGTAGTCCACTTGAATATTGCAATATGATATGGTACCCACACTATCAAAAGGATATTGCACAAATAGAGAGTGTAAAAAGGTCCTTTACAGCTAGAATAGAAGAAGTTAAGGACCTAGACTACTGGGAAAGACTACAATCCTTAAAATTATATAGTCTAGAAAGGAAGAAGAGAACGCTACATGATAATTCAGGCATGGAAACAGATAGAAGGAATAACAGAAAATATCATGGAACTAAAAATATCAGAAAGAGCAAGCAGAGGTAGATTAATAGTGCCCAAAACTATACCAGGAAAAATAGGAAAGCACACAGAAACATTAATCCACTACGCACCAGCATCGATAATGCAGCGTCTATTCAATGCGTTGCCAGCTCATCTGAGGAATATATCAGGAGTGAGCGTAGATGTGTTTAAGAATAAGCTCGACAAATATCTAAACTGCATCCCAGACCATCCAAGATTGGAAGATGCAAAAATATACCGGAAGATGTACTAGCAACTCTCTGGTAGAACATTAGAGGCGCCTCACACTGAGGGACCTGGGCAACCCGAACGAACTGTAAGGTCTGTAAGGTAAGGTCTCTCTCTCTCTCTCAGAAAAATAATAGTTTCGTATTCTTCCCCATTTACTCTACTCTCTCCTCTCTCTCTCTCTCTCTCTCTCTCTCTCTCTCTCTCTCTCTCTCACACGGACACAAAGTAGTTCAAAAGCCCAATAATAGCATCACCTATTATCCGTCTAACGTTCTCCGGTACCTAACTGCTAATAATATTGTCTCGAAAGCATTTTTGTTTAAAGTCTACAACGCTCCGGTAATGAGAATTTTTAGTTTACTGCAAATGGCAAAAGCATCTTATCACGTTTGTTCTTATAAGTATTTTCATGATAACAGCTACTGTTGGACTTAAAGACGAACGTGAATATAATAATTATTTTATAAAAGAAATTCCTTTGATAAAAACCGTGTTTCATCGTCTCTGGATCCGTCAGTAGTTTGAAATGAGTTTACTAGCTTCCATCTGTTGATTCATATACTCCAACAATAATCAAACCTCTCTATCTCTTTTCCTCTCGATCTCTCTCTTCATTCATTTAACGCGTAAAAAAATACTGCAATAATCCTATTTATATCACACTTCATTTCACCTTGGCACAAGAGACTGTTGCACCTCGCCTTCATCCAGGCCAAGTTTCGTAACATCATTAGGCTCGTACACGAAAAAGTCTTTATTCTGAGGCACAAAGGCCAAGCTGCCTTCGCCTCTTCTCCTTAGGAAGAGCGTTGCAAAATATCCCATTATGTTATCCCTCATGGCTGGAGCCGCTTTTAAATAAGTTTCTGCTTCTTCTCCTTCTTCTTCTTCTTCTCTCCCTACCCCTCTCTAATACTGTATGTCAAGGACAGATCTGAACCTATCTAGGGCCCCACTTGAAGCAGTTGAACGACGTCAAGTAATGACAACAAAGAGTCATTAGTTGGGAGGCGTCGCTTCCAAAATTAGCCTTGAAATTAGCGTCTTCTCCCTTTCCCAGGTAACAAAGCAAAGGGATGCCAGAGGTATTCTTATTGGTTGAGAAGACGCTTAGACTCTTGCTATTGAGGCTAAAATAATTTGACTAAAAATCATGACGTAGTTTGACAAACATTACGTTCTGTTTACAAAGTTCGGATTTTATGGTTTTCATAAAATACATTCGGAATATTCGTCAGGGTGTTAATCTTTTAGCATGTAAACAATCTCCCACTGAATGATGTCCATAAATCAGTGCTATGTAAAAAGCTAAATACTGAAAATAAAAGAGTTTGATGTAAGTACGTGAATATAATAACCTGAACGATGAAAACACTTCTCTAAATAAATTTGTCCTGTACCAGTACAGGACATTCTTCAGTTTTTAAGGGAAAAATTATCCCCCTATTCAGATCATTTCCCTTTGGCACTTGACAAAATAATAAAGTTAGTTGAATTATGTGCATCTATAACGTATTTTCATTCGGGGAATCATTCTACAAGCAAAAATTCGGGTGTAGTATGGGTAGTCCTTTAAGTCCTATTTTAGCCAATCTGTACATGGAATACTTTGAAACTACAGTAATAAATGCAATAAAACCCAAAACATGCTGTGGATGAGATACGTGGATGACATACTAACATTTTGGGATAATAAGTGGGGTAATTTTAATGAATTCCTCTCAAAATTAAACGCATTAGTGCTCAGCGTCAAATTTAAAGTTGAATGGGAAACAGACAACAAAATTCCTTTTCTTGATGTTTTAATAATCAGAGACACGACAGAATACAAATTTACAATATACAGAAAACCAACGTTCTCACTATCATACATTCACTACTTTAGCTATCACGACATTACTATCAAGATAGGTGTAGCTAGCAACCTGTTCTTAAGAGCCTTACGAATTTTTCCCCCAGAATTTCTGGAAAAAGAATTTGAACTAATTCGCAAGCAACTTTCGTCTTTAAAGTATCCTGACCATATAATCGAGAAAGCAATTCATAAAGCAAACGTAATTTTCTACCGACCCCCTTAAGACAAGACCAGAGATACACCCAATAATAAAATAAAAATTCCTCACCTGGACACGATTAAGAGAGTAACCCACACCCTCGGAAAATCTAACCCTTTTGCGTTTACTTACCCATGCCAGGACTGTGACCAATCTTACATCGGATTTACAGGTAAATTATTTCCCCAGAGATTAATACAACACAAACGGTCAGTTAGGTATGGACAACAGAACCCGGCTATTTTCAACCATATAAATGAACATTACCATAGACTAAACTGGAATTTGTTTTCACATATAATTCATAGCAGCAAACTGCGTACAAGAGTCAGATGATGGAATCGGCCTTAATAAAAGAGAGGCAGGTAATGAACATCTCAAAGGAGCATGGATTTCAGATGTATATTTATATATATATATATATATATATATAGATATATTATATATATATATATATATATATATATATATAATATATATATATATATATGATATATATATATATATGTGTGTGTGTGTGTGTGTGTGTCTGTGTGTGTGTGTGTGTAACTATATATATTAATTTGACGCATTTGTCAAATACAGAGAGAGAGAGAGAGAGAGAGAGAGAGAGAGAGAGAACATATTTCGTATAAATGATCTACTTCCAGTCAAGATTAAATTACATCATGCTGCGTAATATCAGCTATCTTGAAAGTCTATCAATCAGTTTCCCCCTCCCCCTCCTCCCCCACCAATCCTCCCAACACTCATCCCCTCCCCCACAACAGAGCGATTCCCAAACATATTTGCAGATAATGGGTTCTGTTTCAATGACGGATCGTCGGAAGAGATTGGGAGATCTTGATTGCATCATTTGTATCTTGGAACCTTCCTCTTCTTCACAAGTTTATTTTTGTGGAATTAAAGGAGATAAGAATTATGAATGCTATTATGAAGGTGCGAGTTGCTGAGTGTGTGTGTGTGTGTGTCATCAGAATCCCTAGCAACCCCTGATTGAAATCTCGAAGAGAGAAGAAATGTTGCTTTAAATCTTTTAAAACTTCTGTTCGGCTTAAGATCACCCGAAACGCTTGACGGATATAACGCGAATTCGCTAACCAGTGTCCGGGAGAGAGGGAGAAATCTGGATAGTGATTTCTGAATCCGGCGGTCTTATTTGCGTGATTCGAAGTAAATAAATACTGAGGATGTGATACTTCGAATCGTCGATAATTCCGAAAAAGCCGCTCGTCTGGATGTGATCTCAATAATAATTCTGTTTGGGTGCGCTTCTTGTCACAGGTGTAAATATAGGAAATTTTATATTAATATTAATAGTAAAATATTTGTGTCTGTGTGAATACACACAATATCCTCATCATTATATATGCAAATATTATCTATAACGCCTTGGAAAATTCGGAACAACAATATCCCCTTACGTGAAATGACTAAAACACGGTACCAGGGAAATGCAAATTAAACCGTTAAGCAACATTGGGGCTGGTCAGTCATTGGATGGGTGACCGCTCTCCTCGGCGTTGATTCCTTGGGAAAGGATCTTTACCATAATTTCCTCAGTCTACTCAGCTGTAAATGAGTACCTATCCCTGATGGAAAGAAATGAAGGAATAAACGACAACGACGTAAATGGAACCTCTGGCAACAGAGGAGCTTCGTCCGGCAACCAGGTATTCAACCCAATTGAAGGGGAAGACGGTCAGGTACTTGGAGGTCGTCATCCAGCAACTGATCACCACAACGACAGTAATCAACAGCCTGAGATTGGAGCTACAGAAGCAAAAAAGTAGAAATGGACAAGAGAAGAAAATAAGGAAATATGGATATGCTACATCAGAAGCAACCCGACGGAGAGAGGATATAGAAGAAGATTGGTCAACATCTGGAATGAGAGGAATAACACCCCCAAAACAGAGCAGAGGCTGGCAGACCAAGTAAGGAACATAAGAAAAAGAACTGGTTCTCCCCAACAGAAAGAGAAGAACTGGAAAGGGAAATGACACACGACAACGAATTACACGAAGACGAACTGAGAGACGATGCCACAGAAGACGACAGGGAGGATGAGGTATCAAATAACGACATACGAAGAAAACACCGACGAAGTAACAGAGAGGACGGAATGGGTAGAAAAGATTAGACAATGGATAGAGCCAGATACAGAGAGAACAAAGATCCCCTCCATGAAAGCCTACAACACCAAGAAATTAAGGGAGAAAACAAGTGAGGTCATGAAATAATGGGCATAATACACACCACCAGTATCACAGAAACAAATAACTTGGCATATGCAGGATCAAGATTAGTAGCAGAACTGATGGGGATTCGAGCACCAACACCACCCAGCACAACCAACCCAACAGAAACCAAAACACAACAGCAACCTCCTTGGAAAAGGCGCCTGGAAAAGCAAATCATGGTGATGAGATCTGACTTGAGTAAACTGAAAGAGATGGCAGGGAAAAAGGCTAAGCAGCAAGAAAACAAGGGAGGAACTCAACGAGAAATACAAAGTACAAGTGAGGGGACTAAACAACACAATAGAAGATGTAAAACAGAGGCATAAGGCCCAAAGCACATAAGATCCAACGGTACATGAACAGGATAAAGGATACCAACAGAACAAACAATTCGGAACCAACCAGAAAAGACTATACAGCCAACTAAGAGGGGAAGACAACCAACCCAGAAATTCCTGAAGCCGAACCAAGTAAGAGACTCTGGGAAAACATATGGAGTAATCCGGTATCACACAACAAACATGCAACATGGCTCCAGGAAGTCAAGGAAGAAGAAACAGGGAGAATAAACAAGGATTCACAGAGATCACGACAGACACAGTCAGACACCACTAAAGAAAATGCCAAACTGGAAAGCCCCAGGTCCCTATGAAGTCCATGGATAATGGCTCAAAAACTTCAAGGCCCTACACCCACGAATAGCAGAACAACTCCAGCATTGTATCTCAAATGAACACCATGCACCCAAATGGATGACCACAGGAAGAACATCCTTAGTACAAAAAGACAAGAGTAAAGGGAAATATAGCCAGTAACTACAGGCCTATCACCTGCCTACCAATAATGTGGAAGTTACTAACAGGTATCATCCGTGAAAGGCTAAACAATTACCTAGAGGAGACAAACACCTCCACACCAACAGAAAGGCTGCAGAAGGAAGTGTAGGGGCACAAAAGACCAGCTCCTGATAGACAAAATGGTAATGAAGAACAGTAGGAGAAGGAAACCAACCTAAGCATGGCATGGATAGACTATAAGAAAGCCTTCGATATGATACCACACACATGGCTAATAGAATGCCTGAAAATATACGGGGCAGAGGAAACACCATCAGCTTCCTCAAAAATACAATGCGCAACTGGAATACAATACTTACAAGCTCTGGAATATGACTAGCAGAGGTTATATCAGGAGAGGGATCTTCCAGGGCGACTCACTGTCCCCACTACTCTTCGTAGTAGCCATGATTCCCATGACAAAAAGTGCTACAGAAGATGGATGCCGGGTACCAACTCAAGATAAGAGGCAACAGAATCAACCATCTGATGTTCATGGACGACATCAAGCTGTATGGTAAGAGCATCAAGGAAATAGATAGCCTAATCCAAACTGTAAGGATTGTATCTGGGGACATCAGGATGGAGTTTGGAATAAAAAAATGCGCCTTAGTCAACATACAAAAAGGCAAGTAACGAGAACTGAAGGGATAAAGCTACCAGATGGGAGCAACATCAAACACATAGATGAGACAGGATACAAATACCTGGAATAATGGAAGGAGGGGATATAAAACACCAAGAGATGAAGGACACGATCAGGAAAAGAATATATGCAGAGACTCAAGGCGATACTCAAGTCAAAACTCAACGCCGGAAAATATGATAAAAGCCACAAACACATGGGCAGTGCCAGTAATCAGATACAGCGCAGGAATAGTGGAATGGACGAAGGCAGAACTCCGCAGCATAGATCAGAAAACCAGGAAACATATGACAATACACAAAGCACTACACCAAGAGCAAATACGGACAGACTATACATAATACGAAAGGAAGGAGGGAGAAGACTACTAAGTATAGAGGACTGCGTCAACACCGAGAATAGAGCACTGGGGGCAATATCTGAAAACCAGTGAAGACGAGTGGCTAAAGAGTGCTGGGAAGAAGGGACTAATAAAAGTAGACGAAGACCCAGAAATATACAGAGACAGGAGAATGACAGACAGAACAGAGGACTGGCACAACAAACCAATGCACGGACAATACATGAGACAGACTAAAGAACTAGCCAGCGATGACACATGGCAATGGCTTACAGAGGGGAGAGCTAAAGAAGGAAACTGAAGGAATGATAACAGCGGCACAAGATCGGCCCTAAGAACCAGATATGTTCAAGAACGATAGATGGAAATAACATCTCTCCCATATGTAGGAAGTGCAATACGAAAAATGAAACCATAAACCACATAGCAAGCGAATGCCCGGCACTTGCACAGAACCAGTACAAAAAGAGGCATGATTCAGTGGCAAAAGCCCTCCACGGGAGCCTGTGCAAGAAACATCAGCTACCTTGCAGTAATAAGTGGTACGAGCAAACAGACCAGACGTGACGTTGATTGACAAAGTCAAGAAGAAAGTATCACTGATTGATGTCGCAATACCATGGGACACCAGAGTTGAAGAGAAAGAGAGGGAAAAAATGGATAAGTATCAAGATCTGAAAATAGAAATAAGAAGGATATGGGATATGCCAGTGGAAATCGTACCCATAATCATAGGAGCACTAGGCACGATCCCAAGATCCCTGAAAAGGAATCTAGAAAAACTAGAGGCCTGAAGTAGCTCCAGGACTCATACAGAAGAGTGTGATCCTAGAAATGGCGCACATAGCAAGAAAAGTGATGGACTCCTAAGGAGGCAGGATGCAACCCGGAACCCCACACTATAAATATCACCCATTCGAATTGGAGGACTGTGATAGAGCAAAAAAAAAAAAAAAAAAACAAAAAAAAAAAAAAAAAAAAAAAAAAAAAAAAAACTAATTATAATAATAACAACAACAAGAAAGCCATGTTTTAACTTCATCCCTCCTAGGGCATGCCTTCCGTTTGAGAACATGGAACTGTGGACCACTGGCTGATAATGACGTTTAGATTCTCCTTAAGATCAAATCAGAGTCTCTCATTCAGGATATTGTCAAGAGACGACAGATCCTGGAAGCCTGACTTATCTGCTCCATTCTTTGACGGTTACGTGAATGAATTCTACTCTACTATGCTACTCCGGATGTCATTGATCACGATTTCATTCATAAAGGTGGTGGTCTCTTCGTTTTGGATGAGATGACTCTCTCTCTCTCTCTCTCTCTCTCTCTCTCTCTCTCTCTCTCTCTCTGTCTTTGTCTTCCTGTCTGACAGCCTCCCCCTCTCTCTCTCTCTCCGCGTCAATATCCTAGATGTTGCCTCGCCAGTTTCATTGACCATAAATCAAATCTCTCTCTCTCTCTCTCTCTCTCTCTCTCCTCTCTCTCTCTCTCTCTCTCTCTCTCTAAATTTAAAATTTTAGCGTCGCAACTCTGCGTCTTTTTGTATTATTAGTAGTTAGTTCATTTACAAATAAAAAGATAGACCTTTCTCTCTCTCTCTCTCTCTCTCTCTCTCTCTCTCTCTCTCTCTCTCTCTCTCTCTGGGAAAAATTCCCAGAACAGTCAAACTCTAAAACATTAACTTCCAGCTTCCTCCTACCTCCGTACCTCCCTCACTCGAAGTTCTTCATCTATTTTACTGCAAGCAAAGAGAGAGAGAGAGAGAGAGAGAGAGAGAGAGAGAGAGAGAGAGAGAGAAAGCCCTGCATGTGACGGAACCACAAAAGAAACTATTAACTTTATTCCCAGGTGAGAGGAAATGTTCTATTCTTTGCTTAGTTTTCACTCTGGGAGGAAAGGGCTGTTTTGCACTTCCTTTCTGTTGAACAGATTTCATGTTTTTATTTTTGGTGGTTCTAAAATGGTAGTGACGCCACTTATGCCACTTCTTTTTTCGTATTTCATTTATTTTATATGTTTTGAATTATTATTATTATATTTGAGAGTAACAGTGACATCACTTAAGTCATAATCTATTACGTAATTGATTCATGGTATGAGATTCTTTTATTATTATTATTATTATTATTATTATTATTATTATTATTATTATTATTATTATTATTATTATTATTATTATTATTATTATTTCTACTCAGAAGATAAATCGCTATTGATATAAAAGGAGCCTACGAGGCAATTGACTTGACAGAATAAACACATTAAAATATAGAGTTTATTCTGATACACCACCTGGCTGTGGTCCATTTATAAATTTTGCTTATACACTAATTATTATACCTTTACTAATATTATAATGTAATAAATTTTATTTACAATATTGTTAGAATTTTCTCATTAACTAGTAACGACTATAAAAGTTTGTCATTTATCTTAGAAAAAAAATTGCGAATATCACTTTTCACAATTAATAACGAGTCCTAACTACGAATGACTGCTAATTCTTTGTTCATCATTTTCCCGAATATTTGAAAAGGTTAATTAAATCTATAAATCTTCTATAATTCAAATGGTAATTAGGGAATATTAAAAGGGTAAATCTGGTGAGGGTTATTGAAAATTAAATTTGAAATTAAAAACTGGAATGTAAACATTCCAAAAAGATCTATTACGATCAGCGTAATTAGAAACTATAATGAATTCTACCCCATTTACAGGAAATAGTTTTTTAATCAATTCACAAATATAAATTATTAACTTCATTACCATTTATCAAACGAGAATGGTGGGCGTATGTTAATATCAATATTAATATATTGTATATGAAAGAGAGGCTTTATTCATTCAGGTAATCATAACATTAATCATGTATTTGTAATTCAATAAAACATTCACATTGAAAGATAAGGAATTCTTAGGAAGACGTTGAAATTGTAAGGTATTTATTATTAATTTATTATTTGATTTTTTATTAATGAAGTGGCTGGTAGCTAAACACTTCATACCAATTATGGCTACAGGTTAAACTTCGTGTTAAAATAAAAATTATACAATATTCGTGATGATTGCTTACATCCTTACAAGTCTCTTTCCTCTGAGCCTTAGATTCTTTATAATCAAAATTTACTTATGGACAATTTGATACTAATACAAACTATAACTTCGATAGATTATTTACATTTTCTGTTCTCTCATAATTATCTATTCATCACCTTTTGCTATAATTTCTCTCTCTCTCTCTCTCTCTCTCTCTCTCTCTCTCTCTCTCTCTCTCTCTCTCTGTGTGTGTGTGTGTGTGTGTCTTTTGGGTTTATTATAAATAAGTCTGTTGACACTGTCCATGAGGGTTGGCGGCTGTAGACTTTAAGACAAAATGAAGAAAGAAAGATTCTGAAGGGAAAATACTTCGTACAAAAACCACCATATATATTTCAGAAAGCCCAATTTTTGCGCAACGAACCTATGAAACAATATAACCACACACACATACACACACACACACAACAGCAGCTGTTGTTCATGGGAGGCGGAGGAATTTATTCCAGGGAGAGACATCTCTAACAAATGGGAGACAGAAAGTTAAGTTATTGCAGGGAGTCGCATATACATCCAGAGAGAGAGAGAGAGAGAGAGAGAGAGAGAGAGAGAGAGAGAGAGAGAGAGAGAGATAAATTCTTAGTCGAAATAGGAACGACCTCGACCAGAGATGAATGGCAGTTCAGAAAAACATATATATGTTTCGTGTAATGAATGCTGTTTCTGTAACTTGGAATCCATTTGGGGAAAACTATTATTTTTATTGTTCAGTCGAATTTTGCGTATATTCTCGAATATTTGGGATTGGGTAAGTTGAAAGTGAAGTGAATATAAACATTTAGTTGAATTGTGGTAATCACTTTCACGCACCCAATGATAATAATATCAAGCAGATAGAGGAACATTTTCTATGTCATTTGTGATTCTAAAAATGTCAGTAGTATTTCCAAAGTGAATCTTTAATTACTAAATTAAGGATGGAATAGTAAGAAAAGAAAACATGAGGGAAATTATGGATGTTGCTTATGTAGATGAGGTAATGAAGAAAGAAACATAGAAATGATTTGGGCATGTCCCTCTTCTGACCACCCTGTGGGAAAATATAATACATGATTTTCTAGATTGGATACTGTGGTCATCAGAAAAAAGGTTTGCTTCAAATATATCGGGCACGTGCCCAACAATATATACCAGAAAAGCCATCGTGCTCATCAAACATAACCTACAGATGATTAACTTCCTTAATTAACCGGAAGCTGAGGGAGCTCACCTGGATTACGGCATTATTCGGTTGCCTTACTTGATAAAATGTACCTGTGTTCTAAAGGCTAATGTCAATATGATTCAATTTGGAATTGACTTGTGGGTTCATGAACACTAAGGAGTAGGATGTTTTCAATGAAGGTAATTGTAGGTAACAAAATTGAAAATAAAAATACGAACATTAAATGGTTTACTTGGAGCAAAATGTTCAAATACGAAACAAGTTCAAATAGGATCTGATATGAAATGCAGTTAAGAAACATGTTCCGCTATCTCTCTCTCTCTCTCTCTCTCTCTATCTCTCTCTCTCTCTCTCTCTCACACACACACACACACACGCGCGCGCGCAAACACATAGACACACATACTCGTACATTAGAAAAACTAGTCTGAAGGACGTAAATTATCAGCCAGGAACTTGAAATAACGGAAGCATTTTTATTTTCTACGAATCTCTCGCTTAAAATCAAAAGAAATGGAGGCAATAACATTCGGCCTCACCTTCTCCCCATCCCACTCAGCACCCCCACCCTCACCCCCACTCAGTCCTACTGCTACTGAAACTTACTCCCAAATTTATAAATATTTTTCCGCCTTCGAACTTTTCCAGTCGCATGATCTTGTAATAAATAGTTACCGTTTATCCAGTGATGAAAGAAGTTGCTTACTGCCGGAATGATTTAGATTTTTTAATGATAATAATTCAATAATCAAATGGCATTAATGAAGATGATAATAATGAAAGACGTCTGTGTGAAAATAACGAGACGAGATAGACTTTTTTTTCACTTACTAATAAGATTATGTACATTTCTAATATTCTTCACTTATTAAACATGAATTAAGAAGGACGTTCTATTTCCCTTATCAATCATGAATATAAAAAGCACTAATTTATATTCCTTCTGTTCAGAGAGAAAATAATTGTTAGTGAATAATAAAAAGGCGACGATTTTTTTTCTAGCCCCATCCTGTCTTGTGATAAAATGAGATGCCATTAAGGATACAGCTCTTCATTGGTCCTGGAATCCGGAGATTCATTTCCAAGGCGCTGAACAACATTTAGGAAATGGCCAGATATTTATCTTTTTTATTTTAATTTCTACGAAGCGACCACTTATTTTCATTGTCTTTGCTCATGCTGGCAGGATCTGATTAGATATTTTTCTTCATAGTTGTAGAAAGATTTTTGCATGGAGGTATTTTTGACATAATTTGTTAATTGAATGCTCTTTAAATCTCTCTCTCTCTCTCTCTCTCTCTCTCTCTCTCTCTCTCTCTCTCTCTCTCTCTCTCTACGCACAAACAGGACACAGTTTTTCAGTTTAATTCAATGACTTTTAAATCTCTCTCACTCTCTGTACACAGACAAACGTTCATACAGCTATGACATCCGATCTAATCTGTGAATGAATTGAATATGGAATTCAGGCAAGGGGCAGGCGCTGGGTGCTGAAATGGAAACGGAAGTGAAAAGGTTTCAAATATGCATTATGAAACAGTAATCAGGAGAGGGCTAAGGGAAGCAAGATCGAGGAAAGTGAGTATGAATGGAGGTACAGTAAAATTAATGAAAAGGGTTGCAGCTAGGGGTCGACTGGATGCTGCAAATTATCTTGAGTAATGCGTACAGTGAACTGCGTGAGGTACACTGACGGCACAACCCCCCTACGGGTGATATAACCTGTGATTCTTATTAAAAAGGAAAATTATCCGTTTTTGGAGCAATCTTTACGAAAAATAGTTACGAGTATCTAATGACATATGGCTACGTGTAAACAATAAATGTTTACAAATATCAGTAAGTAAGCAAGAACCTTTTAGTTACCATGAAAACATTCAGGAATCTTCGTTATCAAAAGCAAATTCCCAATGATTTATGCTGTCTTTATCAGCAGACGGATTGTTGCAGACTTCAGCAAAATTTCATCTGAATATAAAAATTGCTCATGCATAAAAAAATCTAGATTTGGGTGATCTGCTTTATTATATTTTTAAAACGAAAGTAAACTCTGACTATTGTCAATCTTATAATGACTTTCTAATGACTTAATTGAATGATGATCATAGTCACTGCGCAAAGGCAGAGGCCATAGGAAGGGGTGGCCACAGAGAAAGCAAGATCATTATTTACTGCCTCATCAAAATTATTGATCCTTTAACATCTCAACATATGACGAACACCTTAGACTTATAACTTTCAGATCACTAGTTGTTTTATTTGGCTAAATATGCCTATTTATTTCTTGCTTAAACTGAAGAATCCAATGGTAAAATACTTCTGAACAAACGATAAAATAAAATAAAAAAAATTATTCCGGAGGTTTAACCATATTCAAACTTGTCCTGATGAAATGACGCACAGTTTATGCAAACTGCCAAGAAGATATACTAATTTCTCTTCATTCATAGAGTAATAAAAATCTCATTCATAAATTCATATATTAATACTGATGGTTATACATAACGAAAAAAAATCCGTTATGGACACTTCAGGTTATATATTCCATCATTAACTAAAATATACACTTTCGATGTATGGTCTCTATGGGCTTTTTAACCATAACCATAAGTTTTGCAAAATTCCTTGAGCTTAGATCTATAACATAAGAATTATATCAGAAGGCCTTATATCTCTAATGGTAAAGCTTAAATGGCTTCAGCTACCAAGGGTAGTCTGTTTATGTGGGTCTGGGATCACATTTAAAACCTGGGAAAATTGCCCAACAAATGGAATTTAAATTGAAATAATAATAAGTCGAAAGGATTTTGCTTCTTACCATACGCATTTATGCTAAGTTAAATAAGAGAACGAAAATGTTATTCTCCTATAAACCTCATGGCAGCATCTATGACATTAATGCAATGGGGTAAATATTCCTCCTCACATGCTCATTCGAAACCTGCCCTGTTTGACACAGTCACAATCACAGAAGTGTAATACAGCATCTCATTTGCAATCCTGTTAACTCTTTGTTTCATAAGTCATTTCCCAGAGCATTCTCAACCTCCTCCTCCTATTTCACTTTTGCAGCATTCAGATCAGCCTCTCTCTCAGCAGTAAAAATTCAACCAGTAAATGACTCACCTGATCAATCCAGAGCTGCATGAATCTAAGAATGCATTTCTCTAATTACATCTTTAACTCTGACTTCCATATCTTTCTATTCTATTCATTTCATTACTTCACTTATTTCCTCTTAATTTTCATCTTAATGCACTAGTCTATACGTCCTTCTGTCCTACCTGCAGAGGATAGATGTTTCCTGTCATGCAACCCCACCTCGGATATTGTCCATTTTTTCTTCACTACTTATTGTTTTATTTAATTTTTTTATTCACTTCTATAATCTTACACGAGTTCTTTAATGGAATTTTAAAAATTCCTCATATACAGCTTTTATTTTCATGTCTTTAACCAAAGCTCAGAAAATTTATCTCTTATTTTATTTTATTCTTATTTCCTTCTTTTCAAACATACTTACATTCATCAAATTATAGCCAAAGCTAACTCCAATTCTCTCCAACTTGCACGCATATCTACCAAAGCTTTTGGTTCAACATATAATGATCAGATGTACCTCCATCCACCCATTTTCCCACCAATAACCCCATCACCTTAATCTTACGATAGCTGTGTAGACTAGCTTAGTCTATAAAACATTTCATAACAATTTTCCCAAAGGCTGTCTGATACTACAACCCCAACCACGTCCCTACCTCTTCATCATTCAGCAACTACAGACAAAATCATTCTCTGACTTTCCTATTCTTGTGTACACACTGGCCTTTGACATTAGCGCAGTTATAGAGCAGCACCATTAACAGATTATTATTATGCTATTACAAGAATATCTTTGAATTTACTTTAATGTTTATTAGCAAACATTAATGTAATTTTCATATGACATTCGCTCTGTAGCTCATTAACAATTCTTTAATAACTACTGGGTAACTTTTTAAAGGTTCAACGCAGCTGTTATTGTGTTCTCGAACTTTATATTTATTAATAATAGTTTATGATCAACTTTCAACACAATAGTCGGTTTTGTTGTAACTGTAGAGAGAGAGAGAGAGAGAGAGAGAGAGAGAGAGAGAGAGAGAGAGAGAGAGAGAGCTCTGAATAGTTTGTAAACATGAAATTTGTGATAATCACTCGATCTCAATAAATTAAGTAAGTTTAATTTATAATTGGAATCTCTGAGTGAAAAAAAAAGTTTATACAATTAATATAAAACATATTTGATTAATAAAAAAATGAATTCCTGTTTGTTTCTTCATAAGATACTTCGATAAGGATTTTTATTCTATTCACGGTTACTTTTCCCGATTAATTTAAAGAAGTAAGTTCCGTCTTGATCGGTTATTCATCAGTCAACAGTCGAAATTTCTTTCAGATGAATAATTATGAACTGTCGTACGATTATGAAACGAAGTATGAAAAAAATATCTCTTGATTAACATCATCATGATCAGTATTAACGTATTTCTCGTTATTATGAGTTAACTATGAACACATCAAGCTGACGATTGTACAAACTACTTTTCTTTATCTTTCGCTGTTTTTTTTTTTTTTTTTTTTTTTTTTTTTTTTTTTTTTTTTTTTTTTTTTTTTTTTTTTTTTTTTTTTTTTTTTTTTTTTTTTTTTCAAAATATGCAAGCAAGTTCTAGTTAGGAGTTACCTCATTAAAGGCTAAATTCTGAGATTCAAAGTACATAATAGATTTGTGTTTTAATATTTTTCTATGTACCATAGTGAAAAATTACTTAACTGACTTAGATGATAATTGAATTCTGTAAATGTAGGAAAGGGAGAAACTAAACGAAATGTTTAAGTTCTTATTCGTTATGCAGACAATCCGGTAATTTCTGTCACGAAGCAAAGCAACAATTCTACTTAGAAGCCGATTGGTTTTGTTGTTCTCCTGTGGCCGACAGGTAGCAGGTTCCAGCGCTTAAGAATGCCATTAATATTCTTATGAGTAAAATATACTTTAATTAAATCCACGAATAGATTTTTATTATCGCCCAACAAATCATTCTAATACTGTCTAAAATAAATGGTTGATTTATGTTAAGATAGATTTGCGCATTTCCTACAAATGAAAGTGATTTACATTAAATATGAAAATGGTGTTTCTCCGTTTGATAGAATACGTATAATTTTAATTTGCCACCAATAAATGGAGCACAGAGAATTTTAATTTGCCATCAATAAATGGAGCACAGAGAATTTTAATTTGCCATCAATAAATGGAGCACAGAGAATTTTAATTTGCCACCAATAAATGGAGCACAGAGAATTTTAATTTGCCATCAATAATGGAGCACAGAGAATTTTAATTTGCCATCAATAAATGGAGCACAGAGAATTTTAATTTGCCATCAATAAATGGAGCACAGAGAGAATTTTAATTTGCCACCAATAAATGGAGCACAGAGAATTTTAATTTGCCATCAATAAATGGAGCACAGAGTGCATGTTGAAAATGAATGCAGGAAAATGTTAGATAAGAAGGAACTACTTGCAGATAAAATCAGCCGTTCAAGATACGTGATGTTGACACCGTTTAATATATGATTTGGTTGAATTGATATTGTGAGTTAACACAAGTTAATAAATCATAGCTGTCAGTCCGAATAACTACCAGAATCAATATAGATAAATAGGCAGGTAAATAAAGATTGGTGAATAGGTAGGTAAGTAGAGAGAGGAGAGAGGAGGAGAGAGAGAGATGAGAGGGAAGAGAGAGAGAGAGACATGAAAATATGAATTTCTCGTTTTAACGACATCAGGTATTATATTATTCAAACACACATTACACATATTGTCCTATGTATAATTCGGAAAAATTTAGAGTAAATGGCAGCATTCGTGATCTAATTTCCTCTATTTATTCTAGAACCTGATTTCGGCAGAGGGTTTCGGGCAACTGAAGGGTAAAGCATCATTTTATCTTTATCCTTTGTATTGTTTATGGGCAATGATGTTATTTCTCTTCAAAGCTCACTACCCTTCACAGTCTGCTATTTAGTAAACATTATATTGTTTGTTGTATTGCTTCCTCCTTTGGTACAATCATAGTTTCACCTCAGATACGAACTGGTTCCTTCTTTTATCATTCTCATTTTACGGTGATATTATCGTTACCTTGATTTATTGCTTTCCATAACAAATACTTGTTCCTCTGTCTTAGCTCAGCCTTAGACTTCCTTTCTCCCATCTAGGTTGAGAAAGGCACATTTAAAGCATAATTCGTGTGTGGGTCTTTGAATCTGATCTGATTTTTAATAAAGCATTCACAGCCTTGGTGGAATTTTCACCCGGGGTTACACATGATAATAAAGCGCTAAAAATCGTTAACTTTTTTTTTTTTTTTTTGTCTATTGAAACAGGGACAAATCATTTAGTATGAAAAGGTCACTTTTCATACACGTTGTTTTCAGTTTTGCATTAACAAAAATTACTAGTGAAATTTCTGTAAGAATGCGGGATGAATATAACTCAACTCAGCAGTTCCAATTCAATATATGATGCAAATACAGCTTCGTTTAATGTTCGGGAAAATGTATCTAGTTCAAATTAAGCGCTTAATCCCCTATGGGGAGGGCAGGGCGAGGGCATCCTCTTTCATCGTTAATCCGATGTTAAATCCCTGTAAATCCCTTTGTCGTTCCGCTTTTGTCGTGAAAATGAAAAGTGCGAGATGTAATGGGAATAGTGTTTTAAATGTATCCCATTGTCTTTAATTACCTGTTCTGCATTTTGTGCATTGCATTGCATCGTACAGTGATGCAAAGGTTCACTCTGCAGTTGTAATATTGTACCCTATTTGATGGTTATTTTATTTTATTTTAGGAATAAAAACATTAAAATATTGCAATGGGATATAAGAGTAAGTTGAAGTTTAAGTATAATGAATTTATTTGAAATTTGTTGTTGATATATATAAATATATATATATATATATATATATATATATATATATATATATATATATATATATATATATATATAAATATATATATATATATATATCATATATGTATATATATATATATATATATATATATATATATATATATATATATATATATATATATATATATATATATATATATATCATGGACTCATTGATATAAAATTCATTGTACCAAAGGATTAACATACAAAAGGAATCATGCAGGGTTACTGAACCTACCACCCTTAAAACCTTTCCATTTCGCTATTTCCTATAGACATAGACATAAACACCCATATATCTCTTTCCTTATTCTTTTATTCTTAACTGTACTCTTTTTCCTCCCTAACAAACGATTGCGCAAAGTAGTAAAAAAACAAATAATAAATTTTTATAGCATATCCTGACCCATTTGTATTATAAGTTTTAGGTTTCTGCTCAAATATCGAAAAATTTGATTATAGAGGGGATACTGCTTTCTCTCTCTCTCTCTCTCTCTCTCTCTCTCTCTCTCTCTCTCTCTCTCTCTCTCAAATTCAAACACCACTAGAAACTGATACATGTTTTTTCTGTAACAGTACTGTGAAATAACTGTTATAAATAACCATAAACTTCATATCATTTGGAAGAATATTTATCGCAGGTATCCATGACAGAACAACAATATTCGGTATCTTATTCATGCCACAATATTTTTTCCAGGTTGACTTCCATTTGTTATATCATATTTCTTTTTTATTTTTCATTTGTTTTACTATTTTTTGGGGGGAATGCGACAATAAATCGTATGTAGTCAGGTTCAAAATGGCATTAAAACACATAAATATTCTTGAGGTGAAGTAACTTTATGCGTAAAGTATTTCTGATAAGTTTATGAAGCGTATCATTATTCTAACGATTCACTGTTCGACAGTAATACAATATGAGATCTTGTGTTTTGACTTACTGTTAAAGATCTTTCTTTCATAAAAATAGCATTATTTATGTTTAACCTAATATAATCCCGGTTAAAAAAAAAAACAAAAAAAAAAAAATAATTTTAGCTAAACCAAATACAATAATGTAAATCAGATATATACAAACTTTCATGTTCTATAAAGCCAAATGCCGGAAAATAATTTTTTTTGACCACCTTCAGATATACCTGGAAACTAATCAAGCA
>NC_087200.1:207573343-207598343 GCF_015104395.2 Macrobrachium nipponense
TTTGTGAGATCCAGAGAACCAGGTATTTGTTCTCTTGTTGATATATCTATATAATTAAGTGTATTTAATCTCGCAAGGTTGATTTAAGTGACTTTCTAGTTTGTAATAAATATGTTAAGTTTTCTTGAGTTTCTGTTTCCGTCCTTCCTTGTCACGGAGGTACATATACTGACTGCAATCCTTGAAAATATAAAGACCTTAAAAGAACCTGTACTGCAACCTGGGAGGTTGTAACAGTTGGCGACCGTTGGACAGGGATTGCAACTCGGGTGTACTCAGTGTTTTGGTTGACGAACAGCGCTCGGTGGATTTACCAGTATTTGTTGCTGTTTAGTGTATTGCCTTACTCCCCCTTTAATTTTGGAACCATGGAAGAATTTATTTTTGATCCAGCTGAGTTTTTGGGATCGGCAGATTGCCTTAGGCATCTTCCTGTTCTGAATAAGGAGTATTTGGTAAGTTGTGCTCGCTGGTTAGATGTCCCACTTAGGGCTGCGAAACACTAGGGCCCAGTTACTGATAGCTGTAAAAAGTAAGGTAGCTCAAGGTATGGCTGAAGGAGAAAATTTAGTTAGGGATTTTGACAGTGTTGGTGATAGTGACTCAGAGCGAGAGGGTAGTGTGATTGAGGATGTGAGTGTCAATCCAGGTCTTTCTTTGTTTGAAGATCCTCCTCGTACTGGAACTATTTTTTGAAGGGCAGGCTAATTTGCAAATTAAATCAATGTGTCCACTAACCCCTTTTTGGTAGACAAACCTGTCCCCCAGTGAATGTACCCGGCCCCAGTACAGCCTGTTAGTGTCCCAGGAGGACAGTGAATATAGCTTAATTTGTAAGAGAATAGAGTTAATGAAGCTCGAGTTTGAAGAGAACGAGAGGGTGAGGCGGCATGAGCTAGAGATGGCCAATGTAAATTTGGAGTTGGCTAGGTTACAAGGTTCTCCTAATAGATTAAGTACTCCCTGTGGACCATCTGCTGATAAATTTAATATAGGGGCAGCTCTGAAGTTGGTCCCTGTATTTGATGAAAGAAATGTGCCTGAATTTTTTAAGGCTTTTGAACGGGTAGCTACCAGGTTGTCTTGGCCCACCGAGATGTGGACAGTCTTAATTCAGTGTAGGCTGGTGGGCAAGGCAATCCGGGTGTATAATTCTTTGGAGGAGGGTCTAGCCCGTGATTATAGTAAAGTGAAGGCTTTGGTCCTCAAGGCTTATGACCTTGTCCCTGAGGCCTATCGCCTAAAATTTAGAAACTTTTCTAAGCATGTTTCCCTTTCATTCGTGGATTTTTGCTAGGCTCAAGGAAGAGCAATTTGATGATTGGCTAAAGAGTCGACAGGTAGCCTCTTTCTCCTCCTTGAGGGAATTAATGCTGGTAGAAGAATTTAAGAAATATTGTAGTAAGGAACTGAGGATATACTTGGAAGAAGTAAAAGCGGTCAGTCTAAGTAAGGCGGCTCAGATTGCCGATGAGTTTGTTTTGACCCATCGAGCGGGGTCTGGTAATTTTGGGTCCCAGGTTATAAATTTCCAGTTCTTGCTAGGCCAAATAACTTTAATAAATAAAATCTGGTAATAGGTAGATAATAGGGTAAAACATTCAGGTGTTCCAAACCTATTCTAGGAATGAGAATAGTCAAGGAAAAGTCTCAAGTGGTGGGACACTAGAGTCTTTTCCAAAAACAGGTTAATGTCTGGTAATGCTAGCAGAGGTAATGGGACCTGCTTTTGGTGCAATAAGCCCGGGCATTATCAGTCTCAGTGTAATGCCAGAAGGAGGTATCTCCAGAGAAATGGTAACAATGTTGACCACCCTATATCTTTAATTACAAACAAGGCTACTCCTACTAATCCCAAGGTTGATAATCCATCAGTGATTGATAGTGGTAATATGATTAGTGGTGATGGCGGTAATGTGAATCCATCTGGGAGTAGTCAGGCATGACTCTATGATAAATATATCTGGCCTGGTAGAATGGTACTTGATTCAGGAGTCCTTAAGGTGAAATTTTTGCGAGACACAGGGTCTGCTCGGTCATTAGTATTGAAAGAATCATTAAATAGTCTAGTTAAATATTCAGGGAATTATGTGGTTCTGGGAGGGTTCCCGACACAGTGGTTCAGCTCCCTTGGTAGAAGTTGAGTTATCCTTCCCTGGGTATAATAAAGTAACTGAGTTGGCTGTTGTGGAGAGTCTCCCCATTCCAGGTATTGATGGTATTTTGGGAAACGACATGTTAGACCATAAGGGTCTGGAATTATTCCCCATTTTGACTATGGATGCTTGTCCAGTGGCTGTGACGACCCGGGCATCTGCTAAGGCAAGCTAATTTGATAAATGATGATGACTTTTAGATTTAAGTAGTTTAGAAGTAGAGTTAGAAAGGCCCGGGCCAGTAGATAGTCCTAGTAGTATTAGTAATATCTTGCAACCTGATTGGGACCGTTTCACGTTTATTGAGGCTCAGAAACAAGAGTTTGATTTTGAGTTGGGTGACACAGCCGATTTAACTAAACCAAGGTTTTGTGTAATAAAAGGTTTGTTATACAGAGTTAGTCGCCCATCTACACATGATCTGAATGAGACTTCTCGAGTGGAACAAATTGTGGTTCCCTCACAATTAGGGAGTCTGTTTTGAGGTTGTCACATGATGATTCTTTTTCTGGTCACTTTGGAGTATTTAAGACTTTCAAGAGGTTGGCAAAATGTTTTTGGTGGCCAGGATTAAAATTGTCTGTGAAACAACCTTTGTTAGTAACTGTGAGGTTTGTCAGGTGATGGGAAAACCCAATCAAGTAATCCCTAAAGCACCTTTAAATCCAATTCCTGCAATTGGGGAACCTTTTGTAGAATTGGTAATAGATGTGGTAGGGCCTTTGCCCAGAACAAAGACTGGGTTTACTCATCTCCTGACGATTATGGACATGGGCTTCCAGATTTCCTGAGGCATTCCCAATGAAAAAGATTACCTCCAGAGCAGTATTTGAAAAGCTTATTGAATTTTTCTCCAGATATGGACTCCCTCGTAAATTCAGACCGACTGTGGGACGAATTTTACGAGTAAGGTATTTAGGGGTAAGTGTGCTGAACTGGCATTCAGCACACTACAGCGTACCTTATCATCCAGAGAGTCAGGGTGTGGTGGAAAGATTCCACCAGACACTTAAATCAGTATTAAAGAAAATACTGCTATGAACAAGGAGAGGATTGGGAAAAAGGGCTTCCCCTTTTGCTCTCTTTGCTATAAGGAACACAGCCAAATTCATCTACAGGTGTAGCTCCCTTCGAGCTTGGTGTTTGTACACAGGGTACGTAGTCCGTTGGAAATTTTCCACGAATTGCTTGCATCTGGTCAGAAGGGAGAAATTAATGTGGTGGAATTTGTAGAGAATTTACGGAAGAAATTAGCCATTGCATGGAAATTTTGCAAGAGAAAATTTGGCTTCCTCCCAAGCAGTCATGAAATCAAAAAATTTGATAAGAAAACCAAGGTGCGGTCGTTTGAGCCTGGGGAATTGGTATTGGTGTGGAGTACAGACTCGGACAATTTCCTCGAACCAAGGTATAAAGGGCCCTGGAAGGTTTTGAGAAAATTGTCTGAGGTGGGGGAATTTTTATGAAATTGAAGCCCCCGGGACCAAACGAAAGTGCCGGGTCTTTCATATTAATAGATTAAAATCTTATATCTTTCATGTGGTAGAGGATCCTTTAGCTATTGTATATGAGCCTGTGTCTATGGTTGTAGAGCCTCCAGAGGATAACTTTGAGGACTTAGTTGGTCAGGTGTCTTCTGATGCTCTCTTTAATAATATTCAAAATCTAGAGGTTTTGAAAGGAGGGCTTGACCATCTGGAAGTTACCCAGAAAAGGGACATTATTAATTTAATCTGTTCTTTTCCAGAAGTATTTCAGAGTTCGCCAGGTAGGACGAGGTTGCTTCAGCATGATGTGGATGTGGGCAGTGCTTCCCCCGTAAAGAAGAGTCCTTATCGACTAAATCCAGTGAAGAGGGACATAGTCGAGGAGGAAATAAAGTATATGCTGGAGCATGACCTCATCCAACCTTCGATAAGTCCTTGGAGCTCTCCGATTGTTCTGGTAAAGAAGTCTGATGGGAAGTACCGTATGTGTGTGGATTACCGTAAGGTTAATGCCAGTACTAAAAATGACTCCTTTCCTTTGCCCCGCATTGATGACTGTCTCGATCAGATAGGGTCTGCAAAATTTATTACTAAGTTGGATCTGTTGAAAGGATATTGGCAAGTGCCCCTGTCTGATCGAGCCAGGGAAATTTCTGCTTTTGTAACTCCCTTTGGGCTTTACGAATGTAAAGTAATGCCTTTTGGGATGAAGAATGCTGCATGTACCTTTCAGCGGCTTATGAACAGAGTCATTGGTGGTTGGAAGGCACTGAAATTTATATTGATGATTTAGTTGTTCACAGCAATGATTGGCGAACTCATATGGTAAGGTTGAGAAAAGTGTTTGAAGCTTTGAGGGCCGCCGGTCTTGTTGTGAACTTAGGTAAGTGTGAATTTGGCAAGGCCAAAGTATGTTATTTGGGTCATGAGGTTGGTTTGGGACAGGTAGCCCCTAAACAAGCCAATCTCGAGGCCATTATAAATTTGAAGAGGCCGTGCAATGTCAGAGAAGTTCGGAGAGTTCTCGGTATGACGGGCTATTATAGGCGGTTTGTGCGAAACTTCTCGGACATTGCTCAGCCGCTTACTAAGCTGTTAGAAAAAGGACAGAGAAATTTGTGTGGTCTCCTCAATGTGAAGAGTCTTTATTAAACTTAAACTGGTGTTGGTGTCAAACCCAATATTAATGTCCCCTGATTTTCAGAAACCTTTCATTATTGCGGTGGATGCCAGTGATGTAGGCATTGGGGGTGTCCTCTTTCAGAGGAATGAGGCTGGAGAGGTTCGTCCTGTGTCTTACTTCAGCCGTAAGTTATTGGCAGCGGAGAAAAGGTACTCCACTATTGAGAAGGAGGCTTTGGCCTTGGTTCGTACTCTGCTACATTTTAAACCCTATGTGACTAATTTCTCTTTCCCTATAGAGATTTGGACTGACCACAATCCTCTAGTGTTCATCGAACGGATGAAAGGATCCAACCAGAGGATTTTAAGGTGGCTCTGCAGTTGCAGGAATTCTCTCTGGTTATCAAACATATTAAGGGATCTGAGAACCGTATTCCTGATGCCCTTTCTCGTATGTAATCTTGGCTTTTGTCCCTCCCTCGCCCTTCTCGTGTCTTCATTGGGTTTGTATTAAAACTATTATTGCATAGTAAAATATGATGGCAAGCATGTGTGTGAGTATGAGTGAGTCTTTATCTTAGGGTTTAGTTTAGATGTAGGTTTGGTCAAGTGCATTGTTTTTGTATGTTCAACCTCGGTAAGGTCTATCAGTTTTTTTTGTTTTGGTACTCGTTCGAGTCTTGGTTTATCCTTCTTTAAGGTGCCCTATTGGCTGGTTTGGTAAGTTTTCTTCGTGAAGCTATGCTTCTTTTGCCATGTGTACTGTAATAATATTTATAACCTTTATTTTTCAGGGTGTTTAAATATTTATCTTCATCTGGTTTTGTATCTCTAGAATATTATGTTAATTCCTTTCCATTTCAGCATTCTTACAGTATTTGATAAAAAAATGTATTCTATGTGAAAAATAAATTTTGTTTTGGGGGAGGAAGGTATTAGGTTAACGTAAAACTATTATTATTTCTTTTGTTGATTTAAATCAGCCTTGTTTACTTTTTTGTTTACTTTTAAGTTAAATTTTTGCTGAGTATGTTTACTCTTGTGTTTCCGTAAGTTAAGTGGCTTTACGATTGTTTCAGTGTTTTTGCGCCTCCTCCTCCTTTTTTGTGTATTAGTGAACTATCGTTTTAACGTTGATTATTCTTTTGCTTTGAGTGTTTATAAACACTGGGAAGGTGATGAGTGGACATGGTCGACCGGTCAACGGGAGTTCGGGTCTTGACAAGCTCTCACCAGTACTGTTTCCTGTCGCAGCATATACGTATTTTGATTTGGAGGACGACTTTGGATACTTGCCTTTTGGACCACGCACTTGGATATTTCGCTCACGGATTTTGGAAGACGCATATATACGTCTGTTGTGTGTGTGTCCCTGAATCACGGCTATTTCTCGCGCAGGTGTTGTTGTCACCTGCGACCTTCACACTGCTGTTGAGGGTTTAGCAGACGCTCAGTCATCTGCGACCGCCGTTTCTTGACCCCTTGTTCCCGTCGGAGGATTTTTACGGGACCTGTGTCGTAGTTGTATCCCGGCACTGGATTCGGGATTTACCTGCAGTGTCATCCTCGTCCAGCTGTTATACGGGAGTGAGAGCTACTTGACTCGTGAGGTGGCTAGTAGGGAGTCTGTCGCCAGGTAAGACGTTATAAATCGTTCCTCTTCTCTCGGGACAATGTGTTGCCCTTCAGTACCTGGCGTACAGTATTAGCCCTTTTGATAGCAGTTGGGTGGATTGGTCACGGCCCAGGATTCAACTCCTCTTCTGGAATTTCACTTGAGGTGAAATTGTTTATTTTTGCCAATTTTTATTATTTATAAATATATATATGTATAAGTTTACATGTATATGTTGTCATATTTGTTTGTGTGTCAGTATTTAGTGGACCGAGTTCCAGATTGTTTAGCTTTGTGTTGTAGGTAGGAATATTAAGGTTTTCCTTGTTATCATCTCTTACTTCCTTCTACCTTATTATTATTATTAGGTTATTGATTATTTTGGCTAGCCTTATTTTGGATCCAACTTGTTATATATTAAGTATGTTTTCTCTCTTGAAATTTTCTCTTGTTAGGGTTTAGTGTAGTAGCTTTAGGTTATTTTGTGAGATCCAGAGAACCAGGTATTTGTTCTCTTGTTGATATATCTATATAATTAAGTGTATTTAATCTCGCAAGGTTGATTTAAGTGACTTTCTAGTTTGTAATAAATATTGTTAAGTTTTCTTGAGTTTCTGTTTCCGTCCTTCCTTGTCACGGAGGTACATATACTGACTGCAATCCTTGAAAATATAAAGACCTTAAAAGAACCTGTACTGCAACCTGGAGGTTGGAACATATGTACATATATATATATATATATATATATATATATATATATATATATATATATATATATATATATATATATATGTGTGTGTGGTGTGCTTAATAAATTACAGTAGATGCACGTGACTTCAAATATACAAGCGAATACCATATATATAATATATATATATATATATATATATATATATATATATATATATATATATATATATATATATATATATATATATATATATATATATATGACCTTTTGCCTCTCATTTGTCTGTGGAATTCGTTGATACGTTATATATGTGTATATATGTGTGTGTGTTTTTATGTGTGTTTGCACAGCAGGATTTACAGGTGTTTTTTTATAAAAAAAAAATTTGTTTAATAAATATTGATGGAACACATGTTTATAAAATTCCTTCATATGTTTGTTTCTTTTAGGAAACAAAGTACCTTCTGACATAAATAGCTGGAACGGTGCTTTGTTTGTGGGGAAACGATTTAAGAAAGATCGATAAAAAAGAAAAAAGTTTGTTGGACAAAAAGTCAACAAATACTTTAGAGTTATTGAGTGCAGTTTTTTTTGTTTTTTTTGGTGAATGATGTCTCTGAAAAGGGGAGCTGGAACTGCTCTAAATTGGTGGGAGTTTGATGAACTAGCACATGAAAAAATATGAACTAGTTCATAAAAATGAAATATCCCCACTGTATAAAACGGAAATGTAACGTTATCGTTGGACTCTTAACATATTTGAAAGTCAAAATGTTTCATATATGATTGATTGGTTAGGAATTTCAGATATACTTTTTTTTACGTAACTCGTTACAATGGTACTCCCTATCGCCTGTTTGATTGCACTGCAAGGGCATACTACTTTTTAAGTAATATATTAAAATATTTTTTCTTTATCTGACGAAACATCACTGAGTTAACAGATTTTTAATTGATGATACCAGTACTTTCATAGAGTTAATGCTAGGAAACAGCTAATTTTATTACAAATAGAGACAAATTTCATTTTTAAAGAATGGCATTATCTCTAAACACAGACATAATGAAGGCGGGTGAAATTATCAAAATAAAAACAGATGAATTAAAATTCTGGCTTGTTTTCTTCGTTTATTATCTGAGAATCTTGGTATGCCTCAAGATATAAGCAGCAACTCTGTGATTTGAATTTATTTATTTATTTTTTTTTGCTTTACCTATTGTCCAAATTTAATTCAAAATTAGTGTATACTCGATTAATTCACCTCAGAATCCTTAAACGGCCCTACACCCACCTTGTGATAAACTCCTTCTCTCTCCAGGTCTTTCAAAGAACATATTGATATCACTCTCAAGATAATTAAAAAAGAAAATAAATATCTGATGTGCATTTCCAGATTTCCATTCATCTCTGAATCAGATCCACCAATCCCTGGTCTCTGCCACTCAGTGAGTATTCCAAGAAATTAACACAACATTCTGGAGCAAAATACGGTTCCAGAGTCTTAATTATGACAACCTAAAAACGTTTTCCTTAACTCTATAAAAGAAGTTAATCGGTAAAATTCATCAACAAATAGTTTAAGATATTGTCCATTCAATGAATCGGTCAATCAATCAGCTGTTATTAATTGGATGACGACAAACCTTTCTTGGAATGTGTATAGAGGAGGTTCCACGCTCGTCAGAGAGAGAGAGAGAGAGAGAGAGAGAGAGAGAGAGAGAGAGAGAGAGAGAGAGAGAGAGAGAGAGATGATAACTCCAGCGAAATTCCGTAATTATGTAGCTTTGCTATGTAGTATACTAATGATTTGAATATTCCAGTAGTGATTAATGCAAAGGTACTTGGATTTTCTGATTGGGCAACAGGAGATTAGTTCAATCTGTTTGATGTCCAGTTTTCCTTAAATAAAACAGGTTTGTTTTCCTAGGTCACAAAATATTAAGTTGAAGGTTCTGTAATCGTCAGAAATGAGGTGGAGCAAACTGCTTGATGTAGTAATTAGTGATCTATTTTTTTTTCACTAAAATAATTAAACTAATATTTGGACTAGAATGAAATGGTCACATCAGAACGTTAATTTAGAAATAGAAATGATAGGCTTAATTAATATTTCTTCTCTCTCTCTCTCTCTCTCTCTCTCTCTCTCTCCCTGTCAACATTCAAAGAACAGATACGAAGATCACGTTGTATAACCCCTAATTTTACAATCAAATGGAATACTGAATTATTCTTTACTCAGTGCCGTACCTTAAATGGCGGGACAGATTTAATAGGAAAAATCGCGGCTGAAAAGTTCTTAAACTTTGTGACCCATTTCCAGCGTAAAGAACAGGAGAGAAGTTCATATCTGTTCCTCCTTTCACCTCTATTAAGGATTTTTCCAAGAAACAGAGGAGGTCGATTAATCTCTGTTATTTTCTTCAAGGTTTGATAATTAGCCGCAGCCAGGTTCCTGGGTAAGTAACCGGGATTCATTTGGAGGTTCATTTTCCAGCTCAGTGAAGATATTTTAATGCCCATCTATGCTTTAAACTAACCAATTATTTCTAGAGACTGGAAATTCTCACGTTTCTCTGGTGTATCTGGAATCTTTATTTTTCCTGCACTAATCTCTCCTGATCCGTTTAATCGCTCTCTGCTAAATATTATCCTACTAAATGTATAACTGCCTGCAAATAAACGACTTAAAATACAACAAAATAGAAACTTGAGAGTTATCCTCATGCAGAATTAACCAAAACAATAACAGTTATAACGATTATATTCTTAAAATCATTACCGACAGAGTAAAATTAGAGTAAATATAAAAAACTATAATTTGTATAACTCAGTTGGCTTCAAGACAACAATTCATTTCACTGACAAGGGCGAAGTTAATGAGACAAACTGCTTGTTACAGTTGTTACGGAATTTGCTTACTTAATAACGAGGGATTTCCTAACTTTATATTTTGGTTTGCGGAAAATTATTTCATAATGAGAGATTATTATTATTATTATTATTATTATTATTATTATTATTATTATTATTATTATTATTATTATTATTATTATTATTATTATTATTATTCTGTTAAAAAGGATGGCAGAATTAAACGAGTTGATTTTATATATTGTCTTTCTATTTTCCTTACAATTCGCTTCTCAGGCTCAGGCGATGTTTCTGAGTAACTGGCCAATTATGTTCATAATATTGGGAATTTTCAAAAATTATAAATGCTGAAGGAATCTTTTATTAGAACAAGATATCAGGTCCAGGTCAACAGGGGTCGTAGGTCAGTGCTGGTATTATTCCGTAGGAGTAGTTCAGTTCGGGCCGGGGTCGTCTTAGGTTTAAGGGCTGGTATTGGTGCTGGTATAGCTGGTATCACGTGACGTTTCGACCTTCTCGTAGGTCATCTTCTGACGAGTCGGTTGAAGTGACTGTAGCAAGAAAGTTTGCGGAACGGTATTTATAGCGGCACGGACCTAGAGTTGCATTCTTGGGCGAAGCCGTGGATCTCGCCTCGAAGGTCTCGGGGATTCTCTCGTGCGAGCGCAACAGTGGCGTGCCTGGGGATGAACGTCAGGAATTCCGTCTGTAGCAGGATCGTATCATCCTGTGGGGGTTCCTGGTTATGTGGCATCGTCGGGGGTCGCTCGCTGCTCTCCGGGCGGCGGTGGGAAGGAGAAACGTTTCTTGAGTGATATTTAAGTTTGGTTTCTACTTGCCTATATGGAGGGCTTCTAGGAGGCGCAGACGTTGGGGATCCGTTGTTTGATCTATTATGGTGATATTAGGGATAATATCATTCTTCTTATCCGTTTTTTATGAGCAGTCCTGGCTTGGTTGAATATGGCTCCTTCTTGGGCGTGGCAGGAGATTCGCTTGGAGAAACGCATGGAGGTCATACCGACATATTTGCCAAGGCATCCTCGGACGGGGCATGTGTAACGGTAGACCACACTCGTCTTCTTCAAGGGATCCTGCAGGGGCGCCGAAGGATTGTTTCTCATCACCAGGCTGCTCGTCTTCTTCGTTTTATAATATATAAGGTACAAGGAGGATGAACAAGCCCTCAAAAAGATCATCGAGGAAAACGTCAGCCCCGCCGACCCAGACAGAAATATTAAGATGATTATATATTATAAAACGAAGAAGACGAGCAGCCTGTGATGAGAAACAATCCTTCGGCGCCCCTGCAGGATCCCTTGAAGAAGACGAGTGTGGTCTACCGTTACACATGCCCCGTCGAGGATGCCTCGGCAAATACGTCGGTATGACCTCCATGCGTTTCTCCAAGCGAATCTCCGCCACGCCCAAGAAGGAGCCATATTCAAACACGCCAGGACTGCTCATAAAAAACGGATAAGAAGAAATGATATTATCCCTAATATCTCCATAATAGATCAAACAACGGATCCCCGACGTCTGCGCCTCCTAGAAGCCCTCCATATAGGCAAGGAGAAACCAAACTTAAATATCACTCAAGAAACGTTTCTCCTTCCCACCGCCGCCCGGAGAGCAGCGAGCGACCCCCCGACGAAGCCACATAACCAGGAACCCCCACAGGATGATACGATTCCTGCTACAGACGGAATTCCTGACGTTCATCCCCAGGCACGCCACTGTGGCGCTCGCACGAGAGAATCCCCGAGACCTTCGAGGCGAGATCCACGGCTTCGCCCAAGACCGGCCCGACCATGAGAATGCAACTCTAGGTCCGTGCCGCTATAAATACCGTTCCGCAAACTTTCTTGCTACAGTCACTTCAACCGACTCGTCAGAAGATGACCTACGAGAAGGTCGAAACGTCACGTGATACCAGCTATACCAGCACCAATACCAGCCCTTAAACCTAAGACGACCCCGGCCCGAACTGAACTACTCCTACGGAATAATACCAGCACTGACGACGACCCCTGCTTGACCTGGACCTGATATCTTGTTCTAATAAAAAAGATTCCTTCAGCATTTATAATTTTGAAAATTCCAATATGAATATTGGCCAGTTACTCAGAAAACATCGCTGAGCCTGAGAAGCGAATTGTAAGGAAAATAGGAAAAACAATATATAAAATCAACTCGCTTAATTCTGCCGTCCTTTTTAACAGCATTTGCCTAAAAGAGGGTCTTCTACCAAAATACATATTATTATTATTATTATTATTATTTATTACGGAATGTACACAATGATTATGAAGCTCATCTACTCAATTTCCAGTGACATTCGTATATTCCCAGAATTTTTCGGACAGCCAACTATAAACCCAGAATTGACACCATATCTAGAATGTCCAGCATTTCTAGAATTCATGAGTGTTTTCGGGGAACCTGCTGAGCGATTGCTAGGCGTCCCTTGAATGTTATAAAAATAAATTAAAAACTCTGGGAATTTATGACCGAAATTTATTACTGTAATTTATGATCTCTGCAGCTTCCGTTGTCGTGGGTTCGGTCATTTTATTCATGTGTCATTCATTATATAATTGTAAATGCCTTTCCGTAAAGGCGCGGGAATGAATGGCTTTGTAGTTTAGAAGTACAGAGAGAGAGAGAGAGCGAGAGATGGTTGTGGGGCGTGGTGGCTGGGTAATTGATATTATATCAAGCTATTAATGGATATTATTCACGTAGTTGCAAGTAGCAAATATAAATATGCTTTTTTATTTATCTGAGTCTGATTTTTTCTTTATATATGCATTTCAATATTTTTTCATTCATTAAAATTATTAGTGATATTTGTCTGAAGATTACGCATAATTAATAACAAAAATATAAGACGGAAGGTGAACATGTCTTTTTCGTCGTAAAGAAAACCAAAACCATTTCCATACCTAAGGTTTCCAGTTCACTCATGGCACCATTCTATGGAATTCCATTCCCAGGACACAGATGTCCTTCTCCTCCACCGATTTCTACCCGGAAGCCTTTGATGTGAGGCTGGAACTTTGGCTATCACAGGGTTCGGTATAATTGGGAGGGCGTCCTCTCTCTCTCTCTCTCTCTCTCTCTCTCTCTCTCTCTCTCTCTCTCTCTCTCTCTCCAGCCAAGTTGTGTCCCATAACAGTCGACTAACAACTAGATGCATATTTCAGCTGTAGTTCCTGCTTAAGACTCGAACACATATCGCCCAGTTAGGTGCTAAGATTAAGCTACGAGATCCAGAGAGAGAGAGAGAGAGAGAGAGAGAGAGAGAGAGAGAGAGAGAGAGAGAGAGAGAGAGAAATTCTCGTATTTCCACTCCTTTTGGTCTCGGTTCTTCCTGTGGTTAGAAAAATAGAATTCTAAATGTATCTTTGTAGGTCGTAAGAGCTGGTGGGGATATCTTTTGTAACTCAAAGGATACGCTGATGAAATGGATAATAATGTCTAATGGCCTGTGCAGTCCTGCTCGCTCCTAAAGAATTCTCTGTGTGCTTGTTTTTGCTCGCTCTTAAAGGATCGTCTGCATTTGCACATCTTAATCAAAGGGGTAGAACGTTTGAAGCCACTTTCTTGCATGGGAGAAACCCCTTTCACTGCTTGTGTACTGCTTATTTGGTTATTTGTGTCTCAGAGTAACGATTTGGAAGAGGAGAATAAAGATAATACAGCTTGATAAAACCATAATAATTCATTTGAGATTTTAAAGCAGAAAAATGCATTTATTGTACAGTCTTTTTGCTACTTCCCATTTAAATTTTCTCTAAATTATGTTAATATACTTCTCCATGATATGTTTACACCAACTGGTATTCTGATTAAATTCATATATTACTTTAACAATAAAGTTTGATCTGTTTATAATTGATAAATTTTAAAAGTCTCTTACCACTTAGTATTAGCATGAATATTTTTTAAACAATGGAATCATTTGGAAGGCTCTGTGTTCTGTTATTTTGTGGTCTGTTTCCCTAGTGGTTAGGTTTTAAATGAAAAATGGGTAACTATTGCTGTCCATAACTGCCCTTTCTACTTCCATATTATATGTACATTTTACTGAATTGCCGATTCTAAAATAATGTTACTATTGTTCATTGTTCGTCGATGTAAAGCTACCTAACACTGCAAAAAATTCTCTCTCTTCTCTCTCTCTCTCTCTCTCTCTCTCTCTCTCTCTCTCTCTCTCTTCCAATTCAGTTAACACATCTTCAGTGGACGTAAATTTTTACCAAACAAGATTTGAATTAATTTCATAAATACAAAATATTGTGAGAATTTAATCATCACTTTCAATTCAACAGTCCTGAACATTTGATTAAATATTATATATTTAACTTGTGATATAGATTTTACTTCTCTTAACTGAAACTTCCCCTATAGCAGGTAGATGTAGTATCATGTACAAAATAATTCCTTTTCTATCCACTAGCCCTACTATAAATTACCATATTCTAGAATATGAAATTCCAGGTGAAGGGTGGGCAGCTCCTTCCAGCCTGTTTATGGCTGTTGCAAACTGGATTCTTCCTCGAGGCTGGAAAACTCCAGCTTATTTCACATTTATAGAATTTTTTACTACATCCTGGAAGCTGCATAATATTACTCTAATGTATTTTCTTTATTCACGATTAGGTAAGATAGTTGCCCAGTTATTTTGGGGAGAGAGAGAGAAAGAAAGAGCCTCTAATGAATAGATTCAATTGAAGAAACTTACAACATCGGAGCATTTGGAGAAACAAATGAATTGATTACTTCTTAATTCACTTAACAAATCAACAGAAACTTGCAGGTTTATCTGTGGAACCCAACAACATCGTTTTATCCAAGCAATGATTCGGGGATCGAACGATACTTATTCAGAAAAGGAATCTTTCGACGAGGATGGGATTCGAACCCACGCAGGGAGACCCCATTGGATTAGCAGTCCGACGCCTTAACCACTCGGCCACCTCGTCTTAGAGAAGAAAAAAATGAGAGATATTGAGAGATATAAAAGATAAGATAAGGAGATTGGTAATGTTCAAGAAATATTTTGAACTCCCCTGTGAGTGATCAGTAAATTTATGTGTAAACTAACAAATTTTCAAAAATCGTTCAGAAATCAGTCAAAGTTTATCAACACAAAAAGTATTCAGAGAAAATTTACAGCCTTTGACATTCATAGATGTAAAAAACTTCGAACAATGGAAATATTAATTGAGGGCCTTCTTATTTTATAACAGATGTCGTTAGGTAACAAACCAGGAACCATTCATTTTGAATGCAACATCGATCACCAAAAGCGCTCCATTTCAGACAAATGATTTGTATAGCAAAGGGGGCTGGTCCCTGTAGCAAAACGGCCAAAAATGGTTCATACCTTATGCTAGAAATTCAAGTAGGAAGGCCAATAGAAATAGGAATTCTTTACTTGACGCTCTTTCCTTCCAATGATTTCGAAAGAATAATCTTTATTCCGTTCTAGGTTATGTAAAAGGTCGAATTTAAGAGACACTTATTCTATATTTTCCCCTTTTAGAGTTCTGTACGTCGGGTAGATTTGCTACTTGTTCACGAATGTATGGACTGCTTAAGTAACTTATTCATATATAATAGATAATATATATATATATATATATATATATATATATATATATACATATATATATATTATTTTGAAGATCATTTCGTCATAATATTTCACCTTACAGCTGTGCATTCACTAATACTCTTCGTTTTAACTCTTACCAACCTCATCCATTGCAGAACCAAAACTATTCTGCAGTTACAACTCACAATTATCTCGTTTTGAAATATATAAACATCTCCCAAAATATTGAAAGTACAACTCTGGGCGAATATTCGTTTGATATGCAAACTCTGGGGCGGTATTATGCCTTTACAGATGCAAATTCCAGTGCATTTGGGTTTCTGCTCCCTTTACGAATGTATGTTTGTTTGTTTGCTTGCGTAACAGAACTTTCTCCCATGCGAATAGCCGGTGGATATGTTAGAAATATTCATAAGATTCATAAAAGAAATATATATTAATATTTTCGACGCCTGAGAGAAAATAAATATAAAATGGAAATATAAAATAGTAAGAAATTGATTACCATACAGTGTAAATTAATAAATGTTAGAAGTACAACTTTTTTTTTTTTTCTATACCTAAGGACTCTTTCAAGATTCTGTATTCCTCTATTCCTGCACCCTGTTTTCCATCTCTCTCTCTCTCTCTCTCTCTCTCTCTCTCTCTCTCTCTCTCTCTCTCTCTCTCTCTCTCAACGAATGTTAAAATTTTAATATTTTTTCCGTGATTGTATTTAAGAATATATATTTGACTATTGTTGCCACACCCGCACCCCTCCCCCCACCCCCCCCCCCCCATTCTCTCTCTCTCTCTCTCTCTCTCTCAAGGCTTCTCTAGAGCTAAAAGCGTTCGAAGGTTTTCGATACGTGAGAAAAGAGAGAGAGAGAGAGAGAGAGAGAAGGAGGTGAGACTGGAGAGGGAGAGAGGAGAGAGGAGAGAGAAGGAGGTCCAAACAAAAGAAAACCAATAAAAGCATTGGTTCTTATGTTATTACATTCCAGGTCTTTTTCGCTTCCAAGCTAATTTCAGACCGGAATATTGGACCTGAGATTTTTCTCTTACTTCCTCTTGTTTTAGAGACGGGGTCTTTGTTAAAAGGACTTTATTTATTTATTTATTTTTTTTAGTTTACTAAAGGATTAGAATGTTTGAGTGAGTATATTTAGTTTTATACAGTATAATATTGTAACTTAAACATAATTAGTTTTAGGACTGTATGACTACTTGTTAAGGTAAAATTCTTAGACAAATAATACTATTTTTGTATAACGACATTTAATCAATAGGAAAAATGGACTATAATCGACAGAGGAGACGTATAGAAGCCCAATGAGGTCATTGACTTAGAAAGTCAAGCTTCCAAAGAATATAGTGTTCATTTGAGAGCAGGAACAGAAGGCCACAGGAAATATAGAAAGAAGGGGTTACTTATTAGATGAGGAAAAATAAATTAATAAGTTAATACATAAATGGGCAAAACAATAAACATATGATTAAAATACAAGGAGAATTGCTTTATGGTAGTAATGCAATGCATCTTCGGAAAGATCTTAAAGGAAAGTTAACAACCTTTGAAAAAGAAAGAATAAATATCTTCATTCAGAACAAGAGAGAATATTAGCTTAGATTTGAAAGCCAATCGGTTTGCCTTTGAATCAGGTGACATTTTACATTTCAGGATGGTAATTCTTCATTTAGAATGACATTTCAACTCGACGACGCAGGAATTCTTGATAATGATCACGCTATTCTTTTTTTCCAAAGGTCATGACAACTGTGCACTAAACATCTTTAGTAATGGCACTCTATATGAAGATTTGGCAAGGTGAAATATTCGGTTAGAAGATAGGACGTGGGAGTGGTGTTTAGTCTCGTTTATTTTACTTTATATCATGAAACTCTGCAAACATGCATTAGAAAACTGTTTTATCTAAGAAGAAGGAGAATATTCTAAAGACTTCAGCAAAATCAACAGGTCCCGCTCTTCCTACGAATTCAGAAAAGGTAAAATCCTACGATAAGAAAAAGAGAGTTAGACTAAAATAATAGTATAAAGAGTTTTTAGAATTGGAATTTCTTCTCAAACCCCAAAGCTACCAGAATTTTCTTAATCTCTTTCTGTAAACCCTAAGGTATCTTGAATATCTTATGGCTATTTCCACGAGATAAATCCTTAAAGCAGGAAAATTTTACATATGGAGAGGAGAGAGAGAGAGAGAGAGAGAGAGAGAGAGAAGAGAGAGAGAGAGAGTTCCTAAGCATTCTAACGAGGGGAGAGAGAAAGTTCATTACCCATAATTGTGCAGTGATTGTAGGAAATGACAATTTGCGTAAATAAAACTTCGAAGGAAAAATTACCTTATGAATAAAGTAATTGGCCTTTAGCCCCTTCCCATATGCACAGTTCTTCCGTCCATATCCCAAGTAAACTATTTTCTTGTCATTTTATCTAATGTATGATGGAAATCTTTGGCGATGTGTGTGCGTGTCTGTCTGCCTTTCCGGACTTGTGTCTCTTTTTGTGTATTAACGACTTGGCTCTCTAAGATAAAATGTATAAAGATTTATTCTTGCCTCTCCTGATATGAATCGTTTTTAGAAGAGATACCAACAGTTTAGAAAATAATGAATAGAGAAGTCTATCCTTTTGACTTAGACTATATATTACTTTCGAAATCGAGCTTGAAGAACGTATCGAAGTTTTTTCAATTTTTTTATTATATATTTATGTGCATCCAAAATCATTTACTGTTAATGGATTGCATTTGTCTTCGTATCAGTATATACAGATTTAATGTCCCTAATTTATAATTCATTCACTTTTATTCAAGCCTTCCTTTACGTTAAGTATTGAAGAAGAGAAAATGAAATAACAGCTTTACAATATATTTTAAAATATATTTTAAAAACTTTCCATAGTCCTCTTTTCCTTTATGATGACAAGTGGAAATTTTCACTCTGAACTTAACTCGTCCTAATTAGTAAATCACTCACGAGATGAATAGACTCTCCTCCTCCACAAATTAATAACCAGTCTAGATTAAGGAGTGGGTTACGTACACAAAAACGAATGAATAATGGGCCATCCACCTTAATTAGTCTCCCCAAACGATTCCTCAAATATTGACTGACGCTAAATGCACCTTATTTTGATTATGATAAGAGGTAACTCACTCTAGGAATTTATGAGTAATTTACCTCATGCATCTTCTTCAACTATAACTGATTAATCCTCTCTCTCTCTCTCTCTCCTCTCTCTCTCTCTCTCCTCTCCTCTCTCTTTCTCTGATGGTGTCCCTGCTATTTTGTTAAAGAAAGTAGTTCATTCTATCGCAAAGCCACTTGCAATATTATTAAGACAAAGTGTAGATACATGCAAGATTTATGATGAACACAAATTAGCATATATTACCCCTACATTCAAAAGTGGATCAAGACTAGAGGCAAGTAATTATAGGCCTGTGAGTCTAAAATCACATATTATGAAAGTGTATGAAAAGGTAATGAAGAAAAATATTATGAAACATTTAATAAAAAAATTTTTTTTTAATATAGGACAACATGGTTTCGTACCTGGAAAAAGTACACAAACCCAACTGCTAGTCCACCGTGAGAACATATACAAAAATATGAAAAGCAGAAATGAAACAGATGTGGTTTATCTAGAATTTGCAAAAGCTTTTGACAAAGTAGATCATGATATATTAGCGAAGAAAATTAGAAAACATATCGTGGATAAAGTAGGAAGATGGTTAAAAGAATTTTTACACAACAGAAAACAGATAGTTATTGCAAATTATGAGAAATCGGATGGAGCTAAGCTAATATCCGGTGTGCCACAAGGTACGGTGTTAGCTGCAATACTGTTTGTTATTATGATTGCAGACATAGACAGTAATGTTAAGGACTCGGTAGTGAGTAGTTTCGCCTATGACACAAGAATAAGTAGAGAAATTACTTGTGATGAAGATAGGAACGCGCTACAAAGAGACCTTAACAAAGTATATGATTGGGCAAAGGTAAATAGGATGGTATTTAACTAATAATGAGACAATCACAAATAAGGAAGCAGTTAAAGACGTTGGTATATGATGAATAGGAACATGTTATGCAATGATCAAATAGCAATTCTATTGGCAAAGTGTAAAGCAAAAATGGAAATGTTGTTACGGCACTTCAAAACAAGAAAAGCTGAACACGTGATTATGCTTTATAAAACGTATGTTCGTAGTCCACTTGAATATTGCAATATGATATGGTACCCACACTATCAAAAGGATATTGCACAAATAGAGAGTGTACACAAAGGTCCTTTACAGCTAGAATAGAAAAAAGTTGACTACTGGGAAAGACTACAATCCTTAAACTTATATAGTCTAGAAAGGAGAAGAGAACGCTACATGATGATTCAGGCATGGACACAGATAGAAGGAATAGCCGAAAACATCATGGAGCTAAAAATATGAGAAAGAGCAAGCAGGGGTAGATTAATAGTGCCCAAAACTATACCAGGAAAAATAAGGAAAGCACACAGGACATTAATCCACTACGCACCAGCATTGATAATGCAGCGTCTATTCAATGCGTTGCCAGCTCATCTGAGGAATATATCAGGAGTGAGCGTAGATGTATTTAAGAATAAGCTCGACAAATATCTAAGCTGCATCCCAGACCATCCAAGATTGGAAGATGCAAAATATACCGGAAGATGTGCTAGCAACTCTCAGGTAGACTTTAGAGGTACCTCACACTGAGAGACCTAGGGCAACCAGAACAAGATGTAAGGTCTGTAAGGTAAGGTAAGGTCTCTCTCTCTCTCTCTCTCTCTCTCTCTCTCTCCAGACGACAAAATTACTACATCTCTCATTGTTTTATCCAATTTTGTATGTAGTATTATTTTAGCTACTATAACTGATTTTACATTTATAGCCTGTTTTTGCGTATAACAAAATAAACTCTTTAAAGACTGGCTATTAAATAAGTAAGCAATACGTGAACCATATATATGTTATCATAATACACTATGTTTTTAAAAGACGAAAACAATTATCATTAATTTTCATGCTTTCTGAAGCCTCAGATTATTATTAGATTGCGTGCTTTTATTTATTTATTTATTTATTTTTCATTTTTTTATCGGAATTGTCGGTTATCAACATTTTGTTTGATAACACAGAACATAAAAGTACAGTATAAATGATACATTATAATTTGATAATCATATCTAAATTCAAATGGATAGGTAATAAATATTAATCGTATACTTTGAAGCCTCGACTTGAGTACCATGAATACATTTCCCTAAATGTGTATTCCTCTACAAATAATAAAGCATATGTGCAGCATCGAAACATTTTACAAATAAATAAAAGTTTTATCATCAATGGAGTGCGTCTCCCTCGCTTATCTTTTTTATTATTAATCATAATTCATTTTTCTTATGGCTTATACTGACGAGACATTCCATTGTCAGGACCTGAATGTGCCAAGTTTGGAACACGTACCCAAGGTAACCAGACCCTGGGTGAGATTGAGCGTATGTGAAAGTCTGGAAGTTTACTCTAGATACAGAGAGAGAGAGAGAGAGAGAGAGATAGAGAGAGAGAGAGAGAGAGGAGGGGGTGGGTTTGAAGGGGGGAAGGGGGGCGGGGTTAGGGGGAGTGTGGACAGAGAGCAGAGAAAGGTATTTTGTTTAGTTTATTAACTTTATTTTCTCGTCATACTAGAGAGAGAGAGAGAGAGTTACAAGGATTAGTATGTCTCAAAGACTTGTGAGTTCATCAGAGAATACACCATGTGCTCTCTTATCTCTTGGAGCAGATTTTACTATTCATTCACTGTGCCCTAATGATTTTGTCTTGCTTTCTTTTAGACTTCCTCACTTTCTACTGGCTCTGGGTCTGCCGCATTTATACCTAGTTTGGTGTCATCTTCAAATTTGACAATCCTACTAGTTAAGTCTACATCAATGTCATTCATATATATATAAAAACAACAGTTGGCAAAGGACCGAACCCTGAGGACTACTGTTACGTTTACCGGCCGGATTTGCTGGTCATGTTAAGAGAGAGAGAGAGAGAGAGAGAGAGAGAGAGAGAGAGAGAGAGAGGACAATGGTGGTCTGTATTCTGTGGTGACTTATATTCATTTTAAAGGTGTCTCTACACTTTACGTAATTGAGAGAGAGAGAGAGAGAGAGAGAGAGAGAGAGAGAGAGAGTATAAATGCCTATAAATAATGAGTAATCCAGTTAGAGATCCTAACGTAACTGCATTGTATATAACAATAATGTTGAATTTCATTATCTGTTTCATCTAATAACCTCTCTCTCACTCTCTCTCTCTCTCTCTCTCTCTCTCTCTCTCTCTCTCTCTCTCTCTCTCTCTCTGTGATTCACCGGCATACCCTCCGACAAGTCTCAAGATCTTGGCTGTGTTATTTGTATTTCCCCACGTTCTCTTAACAGGAGGTATTTGTGATTGTGAGAAGCATGATTACAATTTTTATTTTATAATGGAATTACAACAATACGAAAGTCTTGTCGTTTACACCACATTTTGCATATTGGATTACCGTGCCCAGTTCTTATAATGTTGAATATACCTTCTATCTAATTCATTCTCGACTATCAGGAAAATAGTATGAGAATGAAGCAAACAAACCTTACATTACATAAAGTTAGTTACAAGCAGTCTTCAGAATGACGTTTGGTAACAAAAAACAATAAGAACTCAAGCTTTTTAATAGATGTAAAAAATTAATATCGTTAAAATTTAATGGCAAATCAAAGCAAGCCATATGAAGTAACTATAAAACCATTCAACTGTGATGCAAAAATCAGTCTATGAATATCAGAAACGCTTTCAGTTTTCTAACTAAATCTCTCGATATTTCGACTTACGAGTAAAAGACACAGGTAGACTCATTCTTTATGAGAGCATAGGATGTTTTAAATCCTCAGCAGAGAAGATAAAGAACGGCCTCCACATAAAGCAAGAATTGCCAGGGACATAAATTCGACTTGTGAAGTTCATCAGAGAATGGAGTCTACTAAATGTTTCAGTATAAAATATTTTGCATTAGGATTGAACCTTGATGCTGAAAAAGAGTGTACAGAATGCTTTAAGGTTTAACATTGATTTGCGGGTCTGTAAATGGCAGTAGCTACATTATTTAGAAATAATTCGCATTAGTAATGAGCTATGTAGATGCTGTTTAATTACAGGAATTTTTAAAATATATATATACATATGCATGTATGTAAGTATGTATTTATGTATATGTATGTATGTATGTATGTATGTATGTATGTATGTATGTATGTATGTACTGTAAGTGTGCACTTGAGTCTGTTAGTTATGTAGGAAAGAGTACTTTAATAATGGAATGCAGATGAATATATAGGCTACAAATTAGAGATACAATGAAAAAATATTTCAAATCTGTCTCACTTAAACAAGAACAAAAGACGGCACATTTAAACATCAGAGTTCGAAGGAAAAGTAAGCGAACACAAACCAGTTATATTCACGATGGATAAAGTTGTTAATCTTCTCCTTTTTATTTTATTTCCGTTGCTTGAGGGTCAAGAACAAAATCCTTCTTCATTTCCGTTCATCTGGATTAACCGTGGAAGTGTTTTTCTTTTATTTCCGAGATTCTAAGTCTACGTTTGTAGAATCTTTGCTCATTTACTTTTCAGAGATGTAGATATTTAAAACATCACCAGTAAGATTTCAGTGCCCCTAAGGAAGCAATGACATACAAATATGGCCATAGTTGGATACACATACACACACAAAATAGTACTTGATGTGGCATGATGTTTCTGAGCACATTCGAAACCCATTTCCGACTGTGAGCATTCTTAAATAATTTGGAAGGAAGTAAATTATAAATGCTTCACTGAATTAAAAAAAAAATATTTATTGGAATTTTTCTGAGTAAATTCCTAAAACCCAATACATTTGGAAACCCATATTGAGCTGTGAGCATTGCTAAAAACCTAATTTGAAAGATTTGGCAATATAAAAAAAATAAAAAACACATATGAGTAGTATACCGGGAAAAGTGTTATTTCTATATCACAAGGCTTTCATTACCGTCAATCCTTTCATAGTGTATTCATGAGATATGAAAATACCTCCATTTAGGAGCTTTGCAGTTGGAGGTTTTCCCAGAGATAGAGAATGAGGTCTGTTTTAATGCTAGTCCTTTCATTGATTTTCATTTATGTTGGAAAATGAGTTTTGGGTCTTTACTTTTAATATATTCTTCGAAAACATTATCGTTTATGAAGCACTGGCAGTTTCCTTTTTTCCGGGAACTAAAATGAGGCCCTCATTGTATGTGTAGAATCCATAAACATTATACATTTTGGTTTAATTTATTGGCCTTCCTCTCCTGCTTAATTGTTCGTGCAACGATAGTGCCAATACATTAATTAGGACGCTATCGTGTAATGCAGAAAATAAAATGGAATTGTATAATTATAAAATCAGATCTCACCTGACGTTGTTACATGAAGGTCATTGTTACATGAAGGTGAACAGCAGATGCCAAATGGATGAAAACGTATTTAAAATAATTTGTATGTAGGAAGGAAAACCATCACAAATTAGCTGTCCCTTATAATGAATGGAATATTTCATATCAAGTCTCAGTTAATTATCAGTTATATTTTCAGCTTAATTACGGCAGTAGCTCCAGAAACATCTAGATTTATGTAACCATGTGAAAGTTACGAATCATATGCCTTTCAAAAGATAGTGCAGTTGTTCGTAAGGTTAAAATTGGCTAGGAATACAGAAATTTAATTGGGTTTACCCATTATACAACTTCTGTTTTCTATTGCATAGGAAATATTCACTAAACAACAGAAAGAAACTTCAACAAAAATGATTACGAGAAATATTACGGTACGTCCCTAAGTGCTACAAATAGATACAACTTCATCTTTGATTAAGAGAGATACAACAGTATATTTTCTAGTGCCGGAAAGGTATATAACTTCATCTTTAAAAATATTAATCCTTTGAAGGATAACAATAATTTGCTCGATGTTTGGAAATGACAAGTAAAAATGCATCTCACAAAATATGTCTAATTTTAAGTAAACTCAAAATTAATGACAACTCGAGAAAAGTGTTAACACACTGACATTAATACTTAAAGTTTCCGTAATAAATCAATCCTTTGCAAAACATATATCTTGCTTGTGCGTGACAGAATCCGCATGTCATTACACCAATGGAAGTCGCGGTTTTAATTAAGCCTTAATTAATAGGGGTACCACCCGGAGAGCTATGCTTTCAATGCTTCTAATTAACGGAGCTAAACGTGTCATTGAAGCATATAAGAAGCATACGTGTAGTAAACGGGAGTGGGGGTCTGTAACCAAGTGTTCTCTCAGTTTCGTGGGGTCTCTACATCATAATCGTGCATGCATGTGA
>NC_087200.1:207603343-207620843 GCF_015104395.2 Macrobrachium nipponense
GCGTGGAAATATTACTCGTGGTCGCAGTTCAGCTGATTCATAAAATACTGAGGGTGGCAGATCCTGACTTCAGTTTCTATTCAGTTAAGCTGACGTCATTGTTAGTTTCGTCAGTATAAATGACAGAAAAGAAAACAAAGTAACATATTGTATCAAATACTTTCTTCCTATAATATACTTCTACAATATATTATAAGAAATATTTTCTTTGACTTATCATCAGTAATATTACAAGAAAATAAAAACTTGTAAAAATAAAAAAAATACAACTTACCGAGAAGCATTTATATGACTCAATAAATTGATATGATAACATTTTCTAATTAGTTTCAGTAATCATATTATTTTCAAATATTAATTTCAGTCATTATTTCTCTACTAGATGCTCATCGGGACTTGTAATTGAGGGACGTGTGCAAAGAATCATGAAGAATTTCATACTATTTTTGAAAAACTATTTTCATACTATTTCTGAAAAACTTTTTCTTATTGTTAAAAAGGATTTTTTTTTTTCATTTTCCTAATTCGAGATATCAGGTAAGATATAAGACTTGATTCCATTAAAAGATGTATGTCGTTTTCTACGATCTAGAACGATGTCAAAATGTTACAAAGGGTTTAGTTGAGAAAAGTTTGCCTTACAGATTTCTTCATAAATAGATTATGCTTTAATTTAGTTCTAACCCTCACAAATTTGTCTAATAATAGCGTTACTTCTTTTATGTGTCTATGATGGTTGGTTTTATCCAAATATGGATATGAGGAGTTCCAATTACACATATCTATCTATAAATCGATGGTGATGGTAAATTTAATAAACTAAAACAGTGAAAAATCCGAGTAAAAGAAAGGAGGGACACAGACGCAGAGAGAGAGAGAGAGAGAGAGAGAGAGAGAGAGAGAGAGAGAGAGAGAGAAGGAATGCAGTCCGTCAAAAGGAGATTCCGGGAGATTAAGGAAGATTAACGGTCGACGTTCATCGTTGCTTCCTCCCCTCAGGAACAATGAAAAGGGAACAGGAGCAGTTGATCTCCCCTTTTGAGCCTCAATGAAGCGTGACTGCAACAATCTTTCACCCCGAATTACTGGAGGCTTTGTCCAATTCCAGAATTGGGAAAAATTAATGATATTCGTAGCAGAACTGATGGGGATTCGAACACCACACCACCAGCACAACCAAACCCAACAGAAACCAAAACAGCAACCTCCTTGGAAAAGGCGCCTGGAAAAGCAAATCATGGTGATGAGATCTGACTTGAGTAAACTGAAAGAGATGGCAGAAAAAAGGCTAAGAAGCAAGAAAACAAGGGAGGAACTCAACGAGAAATACAAAGTACAAGAGAGGGACTAAAACAACACAATAGAAGATGTAAAACAGAGGCTTAAGGCCAAAGCACACAAGATCCAACGGTACATGAACAGGAACAAGGGATAACCAACAGAACAAACTATTCGGAAACCGAACAGAAAAGCACTATACAGCCAACTAAGGGGACGGGGACAAATCCCACCCAGAAATTCCTGAAGCCGAACCAAGTAAGAGACTCTGGGAAAACATATGGAGCAATCCGGTATCACACAACAAACATGCAACATGGCTTCAGGAAGTCAAGGAAGAAGAAACAGGGAGAATAAACAAAGATTCACAGACATCACGACAGACACAGTCAGACACCAACTAAAGAAAATGCCAAACTGGAAAGCCCCAGGTCCCGATGAAGTCCATGATACTGGCTCAAAAACTTCAAGGCCCTACACCCACGAATAGCAGAACAACTCCAGCATTGTATCTCAAATCACCAAGCACCCAAATGGATGACCACAGGAAGAACATCCTTAGTACAAAAAGACAAGAGTAAGGGATATATAGCCAGTAACTACAGGCCTATCACCTGCCTACCAATAATGTGGAAGTTACTAACAGGTATCATCAGTGAAAGGCTATACAACTACCTAGAGGAGACAAACACCATCCCCCACCAACAGAAAGGCTGCAGAAGGAAGTGTAGGGGCACAAAAGACCAGCTCCTGATAGACAAAATGGTAATGAAGAACAGTAGGAGAAGGAAAACCAACCTAAGCATGGCATGGATAGACTATAAGAAAGCCTTCGACATGATACCACACACATGGCTAATAGAATGCCTGAAAATATATGGGGCAGAGGAAAATACCATCAGCTTCCTCAAAAATACAATGCGCAACTGGAATACAATACTTACAAGCTCTGGAATAAGACTAGCAGAGGTTAATATCAGGAGAGGGATCTTCCAGGGCGACTCACTGTCCCCACTACTCTTCGTAGTAGCCATGATTCCCATGACAAAAGTACTACAGAAGATGGATGCCGGGTACCAACTCAAGAAAAGAGGCAACAAAATCAACCATCTGATGTTCATGGACGACATCAAGCTGTATGGTAAGAGCATCAAGGAAATAGATACCCTAATCCAGACTGTAAGGATTGTATCTGGGGACATCAGGATGGAGTTTGGAATAGAAAATGCGCCTTAGTCAACATACAAAAACAAAAAGGCAAAGTAACGAGAACTGAAGGGATAAAGCTACCAGATGGGAGCAACATCAAACACATAGATGAGACAGGATACAAATACCTGGGAATAATGGAAGGAGGAGATATAAAACACCAAGAGATGAAGGACACGATCAGGAAAGAATATATGCAGAGACTCAAGGCGATACTCAAGTCAAAACTCAACGCCGGAAATATGATAAAAGCCATAAACACATGGGCAGTGCCAGTAATCAGATACAGCGCAGGAATAGTGGAATGGACGAAGGCAGAATTCCGCAGCATAGATCAGAAAACCAGGAAACAAATGACAATACACAAAGCACTACACCCAAGAGCAAATACGGACAGACTATACATAACACGAAAGGAAGGAGGGAGAGGACTACTAAGTATAGAGGACTGTGTCAACATCGAAAACAGAGCACTGGGCAATATCTGAAAACCAGTGAAGACGAGTGGCTAAAGAGTGCATGGGAAGAAGGACTAATAAAAGTAGACGAAGACCCAGAAATATACAGAGACAGGAGAAAGACAGAAAGAGCAGAGGACTGGCACAACAAACCAATGCATGGACAATACATGAGACAGACTAAAGAACTAGCCAGTGATGACAATTGGCAATGGCTACAGAGGGGAGAGCTAAAGAAGGAAACTGAAGGAATGATAACAGCGCACCAAGATCAGGCCCTAAGAACCAGATATGTTCAAAGTATGATAGACGGAAATAACATCTCTCCCATATGTAGGAAGTGCAATACGAAAAATGAAACCATAAACCACATAGCAAGTGAATGCCCGGCACTTGCACAGAACCAGTACAAAAAGAGGCATGATTCAGTGGCAAAAGCCCTCCACTGGAGCCTGTGCAAGAAACATCAGCTACCTTGCAGTAATAAGTGGGTACGAGCACCAACCTGAAGGAGTGATAGAAAACGATCAGGCAAAGATCCTCTGGGACTATGGTATCAGAACGGATAGGGTGATCGTGCAAACAGACCAGACGTGACGTTGATTGACAAAGTCAAGAAGAAAGTATCACTCATTGATGTCGCAATACCATGGGACACCAGAGTTGAAGAGAAAGAGAGGGAAAAAATGGATAAGTATCAAGATCCGAAAATAGAAATAAGAAGGATATGGGATATGCCAGTGGAAATCGTACCCATAATCATAGGAGCACTAGGCACGATCCCAAGATCCCTGAAAAGGAATCTGGAAAAACTAGAGGCTGAAGTAGCTGCGGGCCTCATGCAGAAGAGTGTGATCCTAGAAACGGCACACATAGTAAGAAAAGTGATGGACTCCTAAGGAGGCAGGATGCAACCCGGAACCCCACACTATAAATACCACCCATTCGAATTGGAGGACTGTGATAGAGCAAAAAAAAAAAAAAAAAAAAAAATAAATAATAATAATAATAATAATAATAATAATAATAATAATTCTGTAACTTGATACAGCCACCGATGTCTAGATATCTCGATAATACAATAACAATGCTTTTAAATCTTCACTTCTAACCTGAACAAAGGGAGGAGCCTGGTGGCAAAACCTCTTCCCTAATGGTCTGACAAATCAAGGAAGCGACTACTCTCACCTGGTGGGGCTTTATTGGGCCTTGTTAGTGTCCGTTCGGGAAATCTCCCTTCCTTTTAAACAGATATATCCCCTTGTCGACCAATGGTTCTCTTATGTGAATGCGTGCGTGCGTGCGTGTTTGTGTGAGAGTTTTGAGAGAGAGAGAGAGCGAGAGAGAGAGAGAGAGAAGGGGGGGAGGTGTTTCCAAAGTTATTACTCTCCCCCAATAAAAACAGACATTTTTGATAAGTCCAAGCTGAATGAATGCATTCGTTCCACTGCATTCAAAATATAGTTACTTTTTATTCTAGAAAAACTGTAGGAATGACATTTCACGTATGAAAGAGATTTATTGACATTCAGAAAGAGAGAGAGAGAGAGAGAGAGAGAGAGAGAGAGAGAGAGAGAGAGAGAACATTATGAAATAAACGCGATTCTAAGGGTAAGTAGAAACAAAATTTTTCACTACATTCATAACATCACAACTAATCATTAAAAGTTTTCCATCTGAAATAATAATGATAAAAAGAATACCCTCAATAAAAATCTAGTTACCGAATAAATTTTTTTTTTCTTTCTTTCTTTTTCAGGCCGATTTCTGGGTTAGGAAGACTTTTGAACGAAGTAAAAAAAAGAAATTGAAAGCAAAATTGTGAAAAGCCGAAATGGATGAAAGTGGAAAAATATATAAAAAAAATACGAGCAGGGGAAATGAAAACAGGATTAGTGAGGGAGGGAAATTCTCGAATGAAAGAGCAAATAGTTCGGAGTGATATGAAATATGTTTTGAATGTGTATTTACATTTCAAAGGGTCTTTGTGTTCTCGCTTTTAAAATGATGATTAAGGGAAGTCAATCATTCATGAATATCTTTTTTCATCTAGAGAAACTATTTAATTCCCTTTGTATAATTCACTGTTTAGGAAGAAGCGTCTCATAAGTTGACCATTTCAGACGATTTCTTTTAAACGAGATGTAACAGTTATTAAAGTTTATGAACCATAACAGAATTAAACTATAATAAAGATGATAGCTCTATAATAACAAACTTGAAACTATAAATTGAATATTGAATTCTATATTGAATTTCATAATTTTATAATTAACTGCCGATTTCTTTCTCTCTAATTTTTCCAAACATCGAAGGCCTCATGTCGGCCATTCAATGAAGCCCATCCATGGATTCACAGACAAGTAAGTAAATAAAGCCTCAATTTTAGTTTAAGCTATTGCAGTTATTTAATCCAAACCTCTCTGCGAATGAATGACTAAAGGAGAGTTGTTCAAAAACGCCATGAAAGGAAAACATTAATCCACTTACAATACATTCAAATAATGACTAATATTAATTCATCATTTGCATAAAGCTGGTTTCTGACCGTGATATAACTATGTAACTAATTATATACCACATGAAAATATGAAACATTATTTCGGTTTCATCGACAAAGATTGAGAGAAAGGATTCAATTATTCACGAAGCTTTTGAAATAGCTGCCTGGGGAGGCCTTTCACCATGACAGTGAATTGGGCCTTTTTCAATAATTGTCAGATGGGAATTATGAAATGATTCTATTCTATTCTCTCTCTCTCTCTCTCTCATTCCATCTATCTGTGAATTACAACTGCCCCTCTCATGCGTGGCAAAGCCAACCGTTGTCAATAAATTCCCCTTAAGTGTTTCTGGAGTGACAACAAATTTGAGGCAATTAATCTAACAGCTGTGGGAGTAATCAAGCCATTTTATTGGCAAATAGTGGATTGTGTTCAATTACGTGGAGTGATAATTGATTTTCATAGACATCCAAGAGTCCGTCTCTTCAATTCATTGCATGAAATAGTTGTCCTGTCGCACACAGCATAGTAATTATGCTATTTTCATGTTGATAATGTCCCTTCATGGGTCATAAATTTCAGTAACAGTGCCAATTGTTTCCATTTTTGGGCGTTGCTAAGTGATACATATCTCTTACTTATCCTAATTTATTGTTCTTTGTTTGATATGGTAGAAAGGGGTTTATGAAACATTTGAATATATTCCATGATCAAATGCAAATGAACTTCACCGAAACGAAACCTAATATTTCCCTCTGATAATCTTTTACAAATACAAACATTATAAAGAAAACCATTATCATAAATAGAAAAAAAACTATTCTTAAAGGATTATTTAAAGCACAGCAAATAAACTGTTAACACCTGAAACAAAGTGTTTCAAGTTCTCCTAATTAACCAAATACAAATAAGTCAAGATATTTAGAAAGGCATTAGTCTGCACTGTAACTTCGCTTGTTGTGTAAATCCTGTTGTACTGTAAACCAGGTTGTACCGTAAATCTGCTTTGGTCGTGGAATGCATAAGTAAATATAGTCAAACAGTGTTTACAACCTTTTTGGAGCGATAGTGATAGATATAGAGGTAGGTAGGTAGGTAAGCAGAGAGAGAGAGAGAGAGAGAGAGAGAGAGAGAGAGAGAGAGAGAGAGAGAGAGAGAGAGAGGATGGTGTATTGACTACATATGAAAATGTTTATAAATGGCATACTTTCCAACACTCGTTTGAGTTTAATAGACTGCCTACCGTTATTATTTCTTATAAATATTTTGTTGCTTAACATTTCATGTTGTACAGGTAATATTCATGATTTCAGACGTAAGATTACTAAATATGAAGGCAGCATTGTGAATAATATTTGAACGTGACTAGCCTGAAGCGACCAAATAAGATTATTTCCATTGTATTTGTTGAAATAAATTTGACATTTCAATTTGAAACTATCCAGTGTTTCTCATATATCCACGAGAACGAAAAAAGGAAAAAGACAAACTGTTAAACTTGTTAATAGGAATAAAATTAAAACTCCTGGACGAGAGATCAAAGCAAAATGTAAATTTCAAATCATCTATTCTTCTTTACAGAAAAGTCAAACGTTGTTGCATAATCTAACGTTTCTTAATTGCAGACTGAAGGAGTCAGCCATTTCTGAGGTGGGTTTAATGAAGAGTGAATTCATTCGTTTGGAGAGACATTCCCACAGAACGTCTCTCAAGAAACTCAGTTTGACTTTTAGCATAAATTTATTCATTCTCTTCAGAGTCGTTTTCAATTCTCGTTTAAACGTCCTCACTCAGGGAAACTGAGTTTGGTATTTATTTATTTACTTTTCATTTCATTAGTATCTTATTCTGATTGCATCTGTAACGATATCTACATCTTAAATCGTTGTTAGTATTTGAAAGCACTAACATATGAATGAACATCTTCATCTGAAATTCAGGCCCTGATATACAAGTTTCTTAATTTATTTTGTATCTTCTATTAACTTTCTAGTTTTTTTCAGTAACATTCCCCTGAATGAAATCACCTTAAGTAATGAGTAAAGTTACAATAGAAATGTGATTATAATGAATACGCTCTTGTGCAAAACTACCTTTTTTCTTTTATGAGCATGCCATAAACTAATGTCATGTCGAATTGATTCTTATTAAGTATAGAATATTTGAATAATTAATTCAAAATTGTTAGATATTTTGACGTTCTTGATGGTATCTGAAGCTTAATTGTACTCACAAATATGTCACCAAATCAAATGACAATATTGCTTATTCAGATATCGGCGTCCGTTTATCATTTAGAGCTTTATTTCCTTCATCAATGAATGATAGGTATTGAATGAACACTCTTTATCCTGTGTTCAAATTCTTTTTATTGAAGAGGAAAAATGGAAAAGTGTAAAGTGAAAAATCCAAATATCTTTTGGAGTCTGAAGAGCAAAAGAATTTAAATGGATTAACGTTTAAGCCTCGGCTGACTCTTCCGTCAGGATTATCTTTGAACCCTGAAGACAACTAAAAGATAAAGTTCCGCAGATTTTTCAAGGTAGGAAAAGCCTTCTCAGTTGTATAGTTAAATTTCGTACTTAATGAAAGTTAATTTTTTTTATTATAAAGGAGTTGATGATTATGTAGTTTTTAAGTTTCTTCATTATCATTTAGTACAGAAAAATATTATTTTGATTTGATGAAAGATATTAAATTCATCGTAAGACACAGCCTTGTGTTGAAATCTCAGAACCAGTGCGAAGAGTTGATTTCAAGATGAAACATGGAAACACCTGATCAATTTAATGATTTAAGGCTCCCACTCAACCTGAGAACCTCCTTCCCCTTGTGTTCACTCTGCATATTTGATGGCTTCATATCCGGTTCGATTCAGCATGCAGGTAAGCTAATAACACGCCTTTGAAATGAGGAGAATCGTAGACAAGAGGATTAGCATAGACGTAACTTGTCCGTTCTATAAACCGGTAGGCCTTTCTGCCTAACAGAAAATTAAAATGCACACATATTCTTTAAATATCATACATTATATTCTTTATGTTTTTCTTAAGTTCTCCCATTAGCTATAAGCATATCTTTCATTTATCTAGCCTTTTTGGTCAAAGCATCCCTTTATTTTATCTTTATTATAAGAAAATAAGCAGAATATATTGAGGACATCGTAAATATAATTACATATTAATATTCTTGTCATATTTGACTGACTGGCATTATTTCATGAACAAAATGCCCTTGAAATATACTTGAACTATATATTTATCTTCATATACAAAAGAGTGGTGCCTGTAGTATAGAGATAAAACCAGTCATACTAAAGATTTCCTTAGAATTCAATTTCAAAGCATTCCCAGAAACCCGGTCACAGCGATTAGGATCCTGAACACCGAGAATGCCAATAGCCTCAACCGACATTTCCAGGCGGCTGGAAACGGCAGAGTTTCCGGGAACTTTCTTTAACGACCCAAACCTTTTCAAGCTCGTTTCCGAAGTTTCAATAGGCAGGAGGAAAACAGGATGTAACTAAGAGGAACAATTAGATTGAAGAGTCTGCTTAATTTCTTGCGTATTAGTTCGTTTTCGTTAAAATTATTGTATAATTGAGAGTAAGTGTTCTATATCATAAACAACCTGGTAATATAAAAGTAATAAATGTAAAAATGAAAATAAAAATAATAGTAATAAAATACAAAAATAGTAAAATTGTTAATAAAATCAATAATAATAACAGAAAAAGAATGATAATAATAATAAGGGAATGTCCGGCACTTGCATATAACCAGTACAAAAAGAGGCATGATTCATCGGCAAAAGCCCTCCACTGGAGCCTATGCAAGAAACATCAGCTACCTTGCAGTAATAAGTGGTACGAGCACCAGCATGAGGGGGTGATTGAAAACGATCAGCCAAAGATCCTCTGGGACTATGGTATCAGAACGGATAGGGTGAGACGTGCTAATAGACCAGACGTGACGTTGATTGACAAAATCAAGAAGAGAGTATCACTCATTGATGCGCAATACCATGGGACACCAGAGTTGAAGAGAAGGAAAGAGAAAAGATTGATAAGTATCAAGGCCTGAAAATAGAAATAAGAAGAATATGGGATACACCAGTGGAAATTGTACCAATAATCATAAGGATAATAGACACGGTCCCAAGATCCTTGAAAAGGAATCTGGAAAAATTAGATAAGGAGGTAGCTCCAGGACTCATGCAGAAGAGTTTGTTGCTGGAAACAGCGCGCATAGTGAGAAAAGTGATAGACTCCTATGGAGGCCGGATGCAACTCGGAACCCCATACTATAAAACAATCCAGTCGAATAGGATGACTGTGATAACAAAAAATAATAATGATAATAATAAAGTTTACTCTGTATCAGAGGAATATTTTAATATACAGCTGTATTTGCAAACGACTTCTGAAATGTTAACTTGAGATAAACAATGTTAGTTTTGAAACCCATCGCTTTAATATATTATTTTTCAAGTCTCATTAAGCAACTTATATCATCTAAGAGTACATTTCACTCTTGGCTAGTTTTGTAAAAAAAAACGAATAAATAATATATATTTTTCATATTTTGAGTAATCATCTTATTAGGCAAAACTTATTTTCACTCTTTTTATCATTATCTTAACTGAGCTATGAATTAAAAGCCACTTACACGAAAATTCCATATACTTCTCTGTTGGAGGTTGTGGAAATGAGGGAAATAAGTTAATTAAAATTGTTACTAACCTCTCTATCTCAACGGACATCAAACAAAGAAAATAAAATTTCCATAATTGACTCGTGAGTGACAAGAACTTTGAGGCCAATTAATCCTAACAGCTGCGAGACCAATCCAATCCTTTTACTGGCAATGCACTGTTAGATTATGTAGATCTATAAAGTAGATATTATAGCAAATATGAAATATAATGTCAATAAAAGTTATTGAGTGCTTTCAAACTTTTGTTTTATCGTAGGTATGAGGATGACACTGTCCTTGTATTCAAGCAACTTTGACGCGTGGTTATGTTTTGTGAATATTTCAATTCTTGTCACCCTGAGATCTCTTTCACTTGTGAAACACAACAGGACGATAAGTAGTCATTCTAAGGTGCTCACATACGGAGGCACATTTGAAACTTCCGTTTGCGAGAAAAGTACATTTCCTGGTCAGAGATTAAATTACCCAAGTTTTTCTCCTACGTTATATAAACTTAATTCAATGCGTACTATGATAAACAGATTACAATGTTCGATTTTAAAGTTTTTCGTGAATAAATGGTTTTCCTACGCAATTATTTTACTGAAAACCTTACTCCATATTCGTATTTTACAAAAATATGGAAACGTTTTGGCCCAGATCGATGTACATTAATGTTATTGAAGATATAAAGTACACGAAATTACCTTACCTTAGTCATAGTAGCTACATGTTCGAAGAAAAGTTACGAGGAATATGTAGACACATGTTGTCCTCATATCAGGTTCCACTTATTTTTGCTAGCCTTTATACTGTTATATCACTATAGAGGCAGAAACCTAGTTTTCCCGTAGACATCAATTATTCATGTGTCTTTTATTAGTTTGTAATACGTGGGATCCAGTTCTCTCAAGCTGGCTGAGACACAAAATTTCGGAATACACGAAACAGAGGTCTTTCTTCTTGTTAGAACAAAGTTCAACGTAAGACCATCCCTTCACTACCCTGGATTTTAAAGCACTGTCTCTTTGATCAAACAGACTGGACCTTCTAATTTCAGGGTCACTGTTTAGCAAGGAGATGTAACCGAAGCTGAACAACAACTCGTCCGGTATACAGTTCACAACAGGTCAACAGGCAATTTGATTTGTGCTTGCTGATTTTATTTTAATTTTCTGTTTTTTTTTTCATTTTCGTATTTCATGTTGTTTCTTGAGTCTGTATTCTCTGTTATTTCCATATAATATTATCTTATTTTAATCTTGGGTTCTATTTGCACTTAAAGTTTTGTTGATTTTTATGTTTTAACCATTCTGATTAGGATTAACAAGGCAACTCATGATATTGTAATCTTAACAATTTTTATATTGTGTCAATAATTTCAAGCCTAACGATGGGGCTGCACTCCTCGAAAGTTTGTATAATAAAATTCTATATCAGACCTTGGTAATATTATAAACTATTAAATTGATAATTGTTATGACTATATGCATATTTTGAATTAAAAGATATAAGTCCCAGAAGCTATTTAGTACTATCCTCATAATATTCAAAGCGATGTAGCTGAACACATTTGCTCGTCAATCTTTGACTTTATTTTAATATAGTCCAAAAAAGTTCCTGTTTTATTCGTCATACGTCTATACAAGCAATTTGCTTGTTTTAAGTCCCATCGTATTTTATAGAACAGTACCTTTATGAATAACTAAAATTGTTTTTGCTGAATATTTTACAATTATCTGCTGAAATACACACACACACACACACACACACACACACACACACACACACACACATATATATATATATATATATATATATATATATATATATATATATATATATATATATATATATATATATATATATATTATATCCATACAAGTTTACATACATCTCTTTCCTTATGGTATTTCGGTAAGCTTTCCTCACAGAGAGAATAACCACCTGCCGCTCATTACCAAAATACTGGAATGCAGCCCCCTTTTGCTAAATGTAATTAGAATCGCATTTGCATTGGGATAGAGTGGCGACAGGATAAGAGGTGGAAGTGGTTAATGCAATCACCTGACGGCGTGTTTAGCTGATGGGAAAGAGATCGCTGACCCTTTTTGGAAATGAAAGGTCCATGCGGTGTTTCTGAATGACTCTTCGTAAAGAGAAGTGACCTACAGATGCCTTTGGTATTTAGTAAACCAAAAGATACAATTTCTCTATTTTATATTTTAATGCCTGTTATATTATTTCATCTGCAATGGTTAATAGGATTAACAAATGAAATGTAATTATAACAAATAAATAAACTTTTGCTTAAGACCAGATTTTAGCTGTGTGGTAAATACTAGGCAAAAAAAATCGAGGCATTTAAAAGTCAAGGAATTTTGCAAGTTAAAATAATAGTAAGCAGTCAAGAATTTACCTTCAAGTATTAATATCTTGTAGAATTTATTGACTTCTGTACCTCAAGATTCTGTTCTTAAACATAAATTTATTTATTAGTTGCATAACATTTTTTTTTTAGATAACTTTGTTCACTATTTTTCGTTTCAACTGGTACTTCTACAAAACACATGTGATAGACGTAAGGATGTTATTAATCCACGAATCAAAAATAAAGCCTCAGGTTTTCATATTACAGTCACTGTAATATGAAATATTGGAAAATATACAATTCTGACGGTTATCAAATATAATGATTAAACACTGAGGTATTAGAAACAGCTTTATAAATACTCAGCAATATTGAGCATACTAGTATATTCACTACCACGACTCCTATACGTCATTCAGGATGAAAATATTCAAATTTATCAACCAACTGCAGTAAGTAATATCAAGTTAATTAAAATTTATCTTCAAAACTTTGGTTAGAAGTCTCTGTCTCTGTATCTGTCTCTGTCTGTCTGTCTGTCTGTCTGTCTGTCTGTCTCTCTCTCTCTCTCTCTCTCTCTGGACTATTCTCCTATCTGGTGACTTCAACTTTCCTTTCGTAGAAATGGAAAGAAACGAATAGGAGATGGTTGTACTTATACATATAAAAAAGAGAGTAATAGTAGTGCAGAAGATAAGAGGCAATTTGAAAAGCTATTAGATATGCTACTAGAATACAACATTCAACAAATAAATCACCTGCCAACAAGAAAGGAAAATACTTTAGACCTAGTATTTGTGAACGAGATGAATTATGTTAAAGAAATAATAGTTTATAATGCGAGTATTTCGACCATAATGTCATAGAATTAACAGTTCATTCCAAAGCAAGTGAAAATAGAGATAAGCAAGAAATGAAAAAACTGGGGAAGGATATGGAAAATACAATTTCTACAGTAAAAATATAAAATGGTCAGAAATTAATGAAGAATTAAACAAAGATTGGGATAACATTTTCGTAAGTGATGACATAAGGGTAAATACGGAGATATTATATAAAATATTGGAGATAATAGTGGAAAAATATACCGAAGAAGAAAAGTAAACATCATTCATGCATACCAAGAGACAGAAGGATCTTGTTCCAGAAAATCAGAAATGGAAAAAAGGTCTTGCAAAAGAAAAAAAATGCATGGAAAGTTTAATAGAACTAAAAAGTAAGATAGAAAATGCAGAACAAAAGATTATACAATCAAAAGAAAATGAAAAACGGGACTTGGAAGAAAAAACCCTATTAAATATCCAAGCAAAACCCCAAACTATTATACTCATATGCGAAGAAGATGAATAAAAGAAGAATAGAAATAGGCCCTCTGAGAATTGAAGGGAGATTAACGAATGAAAAAAAGGAAATTTGCAACATACTGGCAGAACGATATAAGAGAGAATTCACCCCTAGGAATAGATAATGAAGATAATGATATAGAAGTAAGGGATGAAAATAGTGAATATTTAGCTGACATAGATATTAATGAAGCTGATATGTGCAGGCTATTAATGAAATTAAAAATGGAGCTGCTGCAGGGCCTGATGGAATTCCTGCTATTTTGTTAAAGAAAGTAGTTCATTCTATCGCAAAGCCACTTGCAATATTATTAAGACAAAGTGTAGATACAGGCAAGATATATGATGAGCACAAATTAGCATATATTACCCCTACTTTCAAAAGTGGATCAAGACTAGAGGCAAGTAATTATAGGCCTGTGAGTCTAACATCACATATTATGAAAGTGTATGAAAGGGTAATGAAGAAAAATATTATGAAACATTTAATAAAACATAATTTGTTTAATAAGGACAACATGGTTTCGTACCCGGAAAAAGTACACAAACCCAACTGTTAGTCCACCGTGAAAACATATTCAAAAATATGAAAAGCGGAAATGAAACAGATGTGGTTTATTTAGACTTTGCAAAAGCTTTTGATAAAGTAGACCATAATATATTAGCGAAGAAAATTAGAAAACACAACTATCGTGGATAAAGTAGGAAGATGGTTAAAAGAATTTTTACACAACAGAAAAACAGATAGTTATTGCAAACGACGAGAAATCGGATGAAGCCAAGGTAATATCCGGCGTGCCGCAAGGTACGGTGTTAGCTGCAATACTGTTTGTTATTATGATTGAAGACATAGACAATAATGTTAAGGATTCTGTAGTGAGTAGTTTCGCAGATGACACAAGAATAAGTAGAGAAATTACTTGTGATGAAGATAGGAACGCTCTACAAAGAGACCTTAACAAAGTATATGATTGGGCAGAGGTAAATAGGATGGTATTTAACTCTGATAAATTTGAATCAATAAATTATGGAGACAGAGAAAGAAAGCTATATGCATATAAGGGACCTAATAATGAGACCATCACAAATAAGGAAGCAGTTAAAGACCTTGGTGTGATGATGAATAGGAACATGTTATGCAATGATCAAATAGCAACTCTGTTGGCAAAATGTAAAGCAAAAAGGGAATGTTGTTAAGGCACTTCAAAACAAGAAAAGCTGAACACATGATTATGCTTTATAAAACATATGTTCGTAGTCCACTTGAATATTGCAATATGATATGGTACCCACACTATCAAAAGGATATTGCACAAATAGAGAGTGTAGAAATGGTCCTTTACAGCTAGAATAGAAGAAGTTTAAGGACCTAGACTACTGGGAAAGACTACAATTCTTAAAATTATATAGTCTGAAAGGAGAAGAGAACGCTACATGATAATTCAGGCATGGAAACAGATAGAAGGAATAGCAGAAAATATCATGGAACTAAAAATATCAGAAAGAGCAAGCAGAGGTAGATTAATAGTGCCCAAAACTATACCAGAAAAATAAGGAAAGCACACAGGACATTAATCCACTACGCACCAGCATCGATAATGCAGCGTCTATTCAATGCGTTGCCAGCTCATCTGAGGAATATATCAGGAGTGAGCGTAGATGTGTTTAAGAATAAGCTCGACAAATATCTAAACTGCATCCCAGACCATCCAAGATTGGAAGATGCAAAATATACCGGAAGATGTACTAGCAACTCTCTGGTAAACATTAGAGGTGCCTCACACTGAGGGACCTGGGCAACCCGAACAAGATGTAAGGTCTGTAAGGTAAGTAAGGTAAGGTCTCTCTCTCTCTCTCTCTCTCTCCGCCCCAAAAAAAAAAAAAAAAATACACTATAATATTCGGTTCAGCATCAGGGAGCATGCAATGATTCTCACCATTTTAATCATAGTGAAGTTTTGAGGTTCTTGTAATTGAGTCAGGAAATGGGTTCCGCTTCACACTTTTCCCTAATTATCTAATTTATTCCCTGACCATCGTCATCAAAGTTTTGCTGTAATTCAATACATTAAAGGTGAGGCCAAATATGCTGCAAGTTTGATTATGTTTGTTACACAGAATGCACTACAACGACTGCACTTTTCTCTACCTAGCTATACGTTCTTGCTTGAGACCCTTGGTAGGCTGCTACAGCAAAGTGTGACATTTTCTAGCATCAGGTTTAATACTGCTCTCTTTCCCAGTTTTATCTTGGCTACAATTAAAATGTGGAACAGTTTGCCCGGTGCAGCTGTGGAATTCTCTGATCTCATATACTTAAACGCGGAGCAAGTTCATTATTCCTACTCTCTGACGTCTATTGAATTTCAGGCGCATCGGTTTTGCTTGCTATTCCCTCTTAATCATTTATTTATTCATCTATTTCGATATTCATTTATTTACCACCCTTTCGTTTAACTAGGACCCCTACCGCCCTCCTTCCCTCCCCCCCCCCCCCCCCACCCTCCCCTCCCTGCTCTGCTCTCTCTCTCTCTCTCTCTCTCTCTCTCTCTCTCTCTCTCTCTCTCTCTCTCTCTCTTTTATTTTTCCAGTACCAAAATATATGGTAAATTCGCTTGTTGTTGTACAGAAAGCTCCCGATGTCTCTCCTTCCCTTTCACTTTCTCTCTCTATCTCTCTCTCTCTCTCTCTCTCTCTCTCTGCAATTTCTATCGCTATCTTAAAATGTAAACGTCTTTTATTGTATAGAAGGCTCTCTCTCTCTCTCCCTCTCCCCCAACTCTGTCTCTTTAATCTAACCAACTGAGGAATTTTGAGAGAAATTAAGGGAAGTGGGACAAAAGTTCACCTTCCCCTGTTGTATCAAGACCTTCTCTCTAAAAATTACTAATTCAGTTAAACAGTAAGCACCAGTTTCCTGGAAATGGCGGGTTTTTCCTTCGCATAATGAGTTCTCGTTTACAGAGCTCATTTACATATCGTTCAACATTCAAAGTATCATTATTACCAACTTGCATATTTAGGATAAAATTACTTGTTTTTATTGTTCTCTCTCTCTCTCTCTCTCTCTCTCTCTCTCTCTCTCTCTTCATATTAAATTTAGTACATCTGAGTTCTACCCACTAATCTTTAATCCAAAGAAATACTACAAAAGGTATCGTAGACTGCTTAATTTCCGTGTATATGTGTGTGTGTGTGTTTTTGTGTTTGTTGCGAGTGCGTATGCTGATATGAAAAAAGGTTTGGTTAATTATTGAAATACAGAATAAGTTTGATGATGAGTAACTGAGTTACTCTTTCAAGGAACTGAAACGGCAATCATGGTATTGAGGATATAGTACTTCATGTTGATGGCTGTGAGAAATATATATCACGCGTATCATAACAGCAGTCCTTTGGTAATTTTTTTCTTGAACATTTAGATTTTATAAGTAGGGCTTCTGGTCTCTTTTACCGAATATCAAGTTTCCCAAGACAGTAAATTGTCTTGCCTTTGCTCTTATTCCATTTGTACTTATTATACCTTTCGAAATCTCACTCAGCAGTATCGTTAGGTTTTACAGATAATAAAAAATTAACAATAACCTATATTCTGTATCTTAATTTCCACAACTTTTATGAACGAAGTATTTCATTAAATCTG
>NC_087200.1:207625843-207690843 GCF_015104395.2 Macrobrachium nipponense
GAGAGAGAGAAGAGAGAGAGAGAGATAGAGAAAGAGAGAGAGAGAGAGAGAGAGAGAGAGAGAGAGAGAGAGAGAGATTTAAAAAAAAAAAACACGACAGTAAATAGACAACATAAATAGTCTTCAGTCTTGTGTATGTAACGAGAGAGAGAGAGAGAAAGAGAGAGAAGAACGTCCTTTCTAAGATGTATTGACACTGTTAAAAAAAAAAAACGCGAATGTGAAAGTCTAATGGATCAGCAATGTTGTGTTGTTTTGCAGATTGAAAATATGTTCAGTATTTTTGTTTTGTCTCTCTAATCATATACTTCAATGTCTTTCACGTTTAATTTGCTTGGGAGAAGGAAATTAGTTTTATGTTGTGCAGTAAAACTGATACTACTAAGTTTTGTAGTATATCTATATATATATATATATATATATATATATATATATATATATATATATATATATATATATATATATATATGAATAACTTGATCACGAAGTATATAAAACGTGATGCTATGTATAAATAAAGGTTTTTTTGCCACGAAGGAAAAAATGAAAAAAAACGAGTTAGCCGAGTACTTTCGGTCCTATTCGGAGCCTTTACCGAGTAAAGGGTAGAATAGGACCGAAAGTACTCGGCTAACTCGTTTTTTCATTTTTTTCCCTCGTGGCAAAAAAACCTTTATTTATTTATAATATATTATATATATACTATATATTATATAAATATATTATTATATATATATATATATCCATACTTTTAGGGCATATTTTTTCTCTAATACAATTTTCGTTAAAAGCAATTGCTTTAGTGGCATCAATAATGTAGCTTACAAATTTACTTGTCCAGGAGGTGTGTAAACCTCACAGCCAAAACTACATCGGGCACACTACAACAACCCTTCGGAGACGTCTGCTGGCTCATAGAAATCAAGGGGCCATCCATCAACATTACATAGACGTTCACGACAGGAAGACATCTCTACAAAGAGCTCATAGAAGGCACCAGGTCGTGCACAGAGAGACAACTACGGTCGCCTCTTAATAACGGAAGCGGTGAGCATCGCTATTCAAAAGCCGACTTGAACGTCCAACAAGAATCGGACCATATACTTCCCTCCAGCAGGAGAAGGAATACGCAAGCCAACAGGGACCAGACAGCGTACCCCAATCCACCGAGAACATCGCGCCCCTTGAAAGACATGAGAAGACCCAGCATCAGCGAAAGTCAAGTAACATCCTTGCTCCGGTCGCTGAGACCCCGAACAAACAACGAATCAGCAGCCGTTAACCAACGTAGACCATTTGGGGACACACACACACACACACACACTCACTCACTCAAATTTAATCATACACATTTATGTATAAACAGAAATTATCTCTTGTACCTTTATGCATGCTATAAAATATATACATATATTTTATTCCTGTATTTAGATTTCTATATTCATTTGCATTCCTGTATGTAATTTTGTAATTTGTATCTAAAACCAACATGTAACATATTAAACTTTAAACATACATTTAAGAAAACTCTAGCACATGGCATTGTATTTCGAATATTTATTTAACCACTGTTTAAACTTTCACTCTTATTGTCACACTACATATGTCCTTATGTTCTTTGTATCCATAACAACGCCCTTAAGCTGTTAATCCCTAGACTAAACCAGTACCCATACCTCAAGGTCATACCTCCCACACGATGAAATAAATAGGCCGAAAGGTCAGATTGTAAGTCAGTAGTCGCTTGATAATGCCATAAGGCGAAACAGCTGTCGTGACAAAATTTTCACCAGAAATTGACGAACGAGAATCGGAAAAAACTTCGTCGGTATGAAGATACCTGCAAGAAACTTATTGATGCCACTAAAGCAATTGCTTTTAACGAAAATTATATATATATATATATATATATATATATATATATATATATATATATATATATATATATATATATATATATATATATATATGACTGGTAAAAGTGTTCGTAACAACACCAATTCCATCTAATAAAAGGAGCCCATAAAAAAACAAAAACACCAAATGTAGAGAGAAAGTACTATATTTCAGAGACTGCTGTCTCTCTCTTCAGGTATATGAATGAGAAAAGTTTACAGAAAAGGTGGTATTTATACCAAGAGATTCGTCCACAAGTAAGCCAATTTAGGTCACCCCCGCTGATAATCTTCCTTTAATCTTCTTAAGCGTTGGTTGAATGAACACTGCGTCGACGATGTCCGATGTCCAATTCCCTTTTGAGATGTTCATTACCTGCTTCTCTTTTATTAAGGCCGATTCCATCATTTGACTCTTGTACCGGCAGTTGCTGCTATAAATTACACGTGACATATTCCAGTTTATTCTATGGTTATGTTCATTTATATGGTTGAAAATAGCCGAGTTTCTGTTGTCCATACCTAACTGACCGTTTGTGTTGTATTAATCTCTGGGGAAGTGATTTACCTGTAAATCCGATGTAAGATTGGTCACAGTCCTGGCATGGGATCTCAGATACCCAGAGTCTTTGGGGCGATGTCTTTTGTTGGACGTTAATCAGGGATTTGGCTAAGGTATTTGGGTAGGTAAATGCAAAAGGGTTGGATTTCCCAATCCCAAGGGTGTGAGTTACTCTCTTAATCGTCTCCAGGTGGGGAATTTTTATTTTATTGTTGGGTGTGTCTCTGGTCTTGTCTTTAGGGGGTCGGTAGAAAATTACGTTTGCTTTTTGAATTGCTTTCTCAATTATATGGTCAGGATACTTTAAAGATGAAAGTTGCTTGCGAATTAGTTCAAATTCTTTTTCCAGGAAATCTGGGGAACAAATTCGTAAGGCTCTTAAGAATAGGTTGCTAGCTATGACCTATCTTGATAGTATTGTCATGATAGCTAAAGTAGTGAATATATGAAAGTGAGTACGTTGGTTTTCTGTATATGGTAAATTTGTATTCTGTCGTGTCTCTGATTATTAAAACATCAAGAAAAGGAATTTTGTTGTCTGTTTCCCATTCAACTTTAAATTTGATGCTGGGCACTAATGCGTTTAATTTTGAGAGGAATTCATTAAAATTACCCCACTTATTATCCCAAAATGTTAGTATGTCATCCACGTATCTCATCCACAGCATGTGTTTTTGGGTTTTATTGCATTTATTATGGAATACTTTGAAACTACAGTAATAAATGTAATAAAACCCAAAAACATGCTGTGGATGAGCAGCATTGGCTCATTAGTATTTTATCTCACCGTTATGCGGCCTTTGCTATGATTCAGTAATCATCTCTTACGAATATTAATCGTATTTCGCATCAAGGCCAGATGATCGATACCTGCATCATATTTATTGTGCGAGAAGATGAGAGGTATTTGCTTTCATCAATAACTCGAGTGGAAGGTGTTTTTAAAGTTCAACATTTTAATATGTAATTCTGAATTACGCATATGATATATATATATATATATAATATATATATATATAATATATATATATATATATATATATATATATATAGATATATATATATATATATATATATATATATATAATATATATATATTGATATATATATATATATATATATATATATATATATATATATATATATATATATATACATATATACTATATATATCTAGCTATATAAATATACATTAAACCATAGTTATGAAAGACATGAAAATTAAAGATGTAAGAAAAATATATAGGTAAACGGCAAGTAGGTATGATATGTAATGGCCACCTAAATTTCAGAATACAAAAATACGAATAAAAACAGATGAATACGAATATTAATTGCCACCTGTATTTAAAAATACAGTATACAGTAAGAACAGGTAGACGGGAATATACAAATATAAAAAACGGACGGCCTTTTTTATTAGTTGCTGTCATAAAATAGGAACTGCAGTATTCAACTCACGGTGGAGAGAACGTCCGTGGGAAAGAGGGAAGGGAGGTTAGGGAGTGCTAAGATGGAGGGCTCTGTATAAACTATATACTATCCTCAGATGTGGAGGCATGAATGGGCCCCAATGCAAGACGGAGAATTGTAACTCAAAGATACAATGAATATCATTGGAGGAAGATAAAAGGCAATGTGTCACTGTAGTTTCGAGTATATGCGGAAATTAGTGAATTGCATTGGAAGGAAACATGTTTAACGAGACTGAATGAAGATCTTATGCGAGTTTCAGCACACACACACAAGACACACCATCCATACCATATATATATATATATATATATATATATATATATATATATATATAATATATATAATATATTATATATATATATACATATATATGGATAATATATTTTTGGGGTGTGTTTGCCTTGTATGATAAGGCGCCCTATGAGGTAATGTTAGACTTGCGATAATCTTACGCTAAGTCGGTTGGTATTGCACTTCCATCTTCAATGGAGTGTCTTGGGGTTTGTAGATCACTTACGAAGTCGGTATTATCTTCTTGTTTATGACGACGATGTGTTAAACTCATGATGATTCGGTGAGGAGGTTCTTGTAGAAAACACGAAGTATAAAAATATATATATTCTTCTGAAGTTTTACATGGTGAGATCAGGTATGATTGGTCAAGTCTTCTAATAACGATAGCTTGATCGCTTCTGCCAATGATGATGGCTACTTCTGTTCTCTCTACATGATAAAGCTTAGGTAAAGAGATACAGGTCTTCTAATGACGATAGCTAACTCCCTCCTGCCCTGTTCTACATCTCTGTTACAAGTTATGAAGGAAGCAGATAGTAGTTCGAACATATGACATACATACAATCAAATGAAACACGCTACAGATCACGTAGGCCGTTTGAATTATAGGTCGCGGTAGTTGTCTCAAGCAGGGAGCTTGGACTAATGTTTATAAACAATTGAATGACTACAGGTGACGGCATGTTATCTTAGCCTACTTTTATTGTATACGTCATCTTTAGCGTCTCTAGTCTGATCACATTCCTGCAAGCAATCTGGTTGACCTCTTTAGTTTTAGTCTTTTATATATCATGGACTAACATTCCATATTTTATTATGTAAACACTTACATTAGCTCGGTCAGCTACCAAAACCAACTACTGAATATTACTCAAACTTGACTTGCATTTGACTTATAGGAGTGTGATACAGACACTATGTGAATATATATATATATATATATATATATATATATATATATATATATATATATATATTATATATATATATATAAGTAAATAAAAATTCATGGTGTACATGAATTGATTCAAGTAATAAAATATAAAACAATGATATTGGTAAAATAATAGTGATCACGTGATATATAATGATAGTTTTTCACTTCATCTCATTAAGATACATATTGCTTCAGAAAATACTAATGTACTCTGATAATTGCATAGAATGAAGATAACATGATAAAAATCATATTTTAACTGATAAAAAACTTTCATTATAATGAATTGATAAAAATTATTAATTTTTTTATGCTTACTGTTATGTTATAATATCTGATTCCATTAAATCCATATACTAACTCATGTATAACTAGCAGTTATTGGTAAGATAAAAGGTAACAGATTGATTATAGGCTACCTGATTTGTTTATACATATGTATATGGATTCATATAATTATGATTAATATATGTGCACTTTGCTTTAAATAGATTCCTATTGTGTACACGCAAAGATATATTTCGATTCTGTTATTTATGATCATTTATATATATATTCCTAGTGCGTACACGCAAAAATATATTTCGATTCTGTTATTTATGATCATATATCATATATATAGGATACATGATACTTTATATATATAGGACATGACCGAGGTTATACTACCACACATTTAACTAGCGTTCGAACAACTTTTTGTCCATTACACAGTTTCAGACAACCACCTATAGCCAAATGAAACGGCCAATTTCACAGGGTTAAAACAAGGGGAAAATTTGCCTGGGCGGGTCCAACGTTCTATTTTGCGCTCATACTTATTCTCTGCGTCCTAAGCTACACGATTACGTTCGCGATGAATAAAATCATCCCAGCACGAGTCCTTCGCCAGCAAAGTAGAGTTGAATATCCTTCGGGTCGTAATTGTCGAAAGTATGTCCCCTTTTGTAGTCGATTTCCGAACAGTCGCCGGGGCGTTCCGCATTAAAACGAGATTAACGACGGGATACGGGTGTCGGTCGAAGAAGTCCATGATGGTGCTTATTCCTTTCACATTGTAGGCGGTTGTTACTCGACTGCCGGCGTCCGCAGCGACGAACGATTTTTTGAAGTTGCGATGTGAAACTCTCGTACTGCAGGATACTGTAACAGGTTCCATTAATCAGCCTGCAAGTGAAATTATACTTGTCACAAGGGCAAAGTAAATTCAGACGACATCCAAATACAGGGGAGGGGAGAGAGCCATTTAGACCAGACTTAACCCACATGAATTCGCTGATATTTGGAAGAATTCAAAAGAGTCAGCTGTACAAACTTTTTTATCCATGGCGTTAACAATGAGTGAACCTATCCAGGTCTATGAGGACTGTAAAAAATATCCATTAATTTTAAAATTAAAAAAAAAAAAAAACAGATATCAATACGAATCCCAAAGAAAATTACATATTACTGGTAGTAAGTTTTACTAGACAAAGAAGTGGAAAAACGGAGCTATTTGTAAGATTGCCAGGCAACATAAGAGTCAAAGAGAAGATTAATCATGATTCTGTATTTCTCTATGCTAACTGAAATTAAGTTGTGATAAATCTGATCCTATGTGCCCCTAACAAAAGTTTCATATTCAATTTTCTCAGCGCGCATCCTCTGAGGTTCATTTTAAAAACCTTATTAATAGGTAGGAGATGCAACGAAAAAACCCACTATGTAACTAATTTCTAAATAAACTTGGGTTTTTCAAGAAAAATGTGACATTTTCCCATGAATGTTTTACTTGAATTGTAATAGGCTAATGTTCGCAAGTAAATATTTCATATACATATCTTGATACTTCTAAATGTCTATGAGGTTCAGAAAAAATTAATTCATTTTGTTGTTATAGAAATTCTATTTGCTTATTTAGTTATTAATTTAAAATGATTGCAACTCCTTAACTAAAGTTGCATTGCGCATACGGATAGACACGTCTGCCTTGCCCATGAGAAGTTCGGGCTAAGCATTACCTTTCTCCAGTCAATCTGCTTTGCAAGCGTGAGATGAAGCCTGTGCAAGCAGATATTTGAGGTTAAAGGAATCAATGCTGATACGGCAAACGCGACAGACCTTCTAGAACTGATGACGTCGTCACCAGCTTAAGAGTTACGTTACTTGCTGTAAGAGATACGACTTTAGTATTTTCAAATTATATTTTTTTTGTTTTAATTCCCCACCCGCATGAGAATAATGTCTGAAAAAAAAACAGTACCAAAATTGAACAATATATTAGTTTCATGTTGGAATTGTGTTAAATTAAATATTCCTTATTCAAACTAATGAAAAAGGTTTCCAATACAAATTCTTATATATATTATTAGCCCTGTATTAAGATTCATATAGGATTATTCCATAGATAAGATTTTCACTTCTAGACTTCCTGACTTTAAAATCTCTTTTATTTTATTTTTTTATTTATTTATTTATTTATTATTTTTTTTTTTTTTCATTGAATACGAATAATAAAATCACCGGGACAGACAATATGTCAGTAGGTTTTGGATATGTGTTTGAACTTTTAGCTTATTTGTCATTACTAAAGCGTTAAGTTAGAGTTCAAATCTTTACGCATATAATATTTGGATATTTAATTAACCTTGGTCTTTACGTTTTGGCTTATTGATGTGTTTTATCGTGATTCCTTTTTTATTATAATTTGTAACCCTTCCGACTTCTTACGGAGTGTATTATATTGACTCCACTTGTATCCATATTTATTTATTTTATATATTTATTTATTTATTTATATATATATTTTTTTTATATATTTGATAAATAATGGTTGGCTTGAATATGTGGAAAAGTGTTCTAGCGGCGTACCGTATAAGGCTACTTGCGGCATCAATTCTATAAGATACAAGAAGATATAAATGATATAAAAGGTAATTTAAAAACCAGCGAGAACCGCTATAATCCAGTTCGGATCCAATATCACAAGTTGTAACTTGTAAGACATTGACACTTCCTATTTAATTATCAGTTATTCTACCAAACCGATTGACTCTGGGTGATAAAATATATTATTGTTTTCTTAATGGAAAAAGGAATTCACACGAGTTAAGAAGATTATTGATTTACACACTCGAGTCAGAGATTATTGTGTTGAATTCCATATTTACTGATTTAGCACTCATAAATATTTAGCGCACTCAATTGTGGTGTTTGTTTTTTTGGTGCTATTAATTCTATATAACGTGTCAAGGAACTATTAACACTAAGAAGTGTTTTATTCCCCTGTCAGACTCGTAATTCTGTTAATAATTCTACGTATATTCTTTCAAGGATTGATTTGGCACAGGATAGGCCCTTAACTGACAGGTGTCTTAGTGTGTCCCTGTTTTCATGACACGTGTTACAATCAGTTATGTGCTTTTATATCTGTAAGCATTGTAGGCCAGTTAAAACAGTGATTTGGGCTTTCTGTGACATAGTAGGGAACCCTGGATGACGGAATGCAACCAGTTTATGACGATTGTTATAAAGAGATTATTACTACTACCTGGTCGTTAGTCATCTGCTGTGTTCTTCGGTTTTCCTCGTCACGGACCTACATATAATATTACATTTGATTACATATTTCTGATACACATACTTTAAATATACTTTTGCTTTAGGGTTTCTGCTCGAAGTGTTTGATTGTTTGGTGTTTATTGCTGCTGACTCTGTTTCCGTTCGAAAGTGTTTATTGTTTGGGTTAGGTCTGTTGACTCTTGCTTTGTTCAGTTTGTAACAGTTCTGCGCTCCAACCCAGATATTCAATGCTCGCGATCTCTTGGGTTAAGGAATTTTCTTGTTTAGATACGGTTTTAACAATAGGCACGGATGTTTCTATATCTTTTAGTCCAATTAATGGTTCTTTGCAGTATGGTGCGGGATTGCGGGATAATGTGTATTTTCAGATATGATTAATTGCTTCCCAGGTAGATATCTTATCTTGGCTCCAAAGACCGGAATGATCATTTGTCACCGAGTCCCTTTTGGACTGTGATTAAAGCCTTTGAAAAACTCGGTAAAGGACTCATGTTCGGTAAGGACTTTATCAGGATAGCCATAGATTATGAACTTAAAATGTACTAGTGAGTTAAAGATACCTAGCCCTTCCTTGCTTATTACTGCATATTTACTTTCAGAGGGCTTTAGTTACGTGAATAAAAACGCTATAGAAAGAACTGTTTATCATATATTACTGAATTAGTACCCCTCTTTACCCCTTGGTCTGAGGCGTCTGTTGCAATAAAAAAAAATTCCTTATTTAAATCAGGGATTTTTAAGTTAGGTGAGCTGCATCATTCCGCTTTTAAGATATCGAACGCCTGTTGATGCTTTTTAGACCATAATAAATCTACGCTCTTCTTCGTAAGATCTGTTAAAGGAGCTATCATGATGAAGAGTTACATATTTGCATACGATTGTAATACCCACTACAGCGCAAAAGTGCTGTATCCCCCTTTTACGTTAATAGGTAACCGGAAGTTATGAATAGCCGACACCTTACCATGGACTACTTTAAGACCTTGACTAGACACATAAAACCTAGATAAACATGTTCGGTTTTTAAAAAACTCACATTTAGATATTTTACTCTGAGATTATTTGTCTTTGTCTCTGTAGCACTAGCTCTAGTTTATGTGAATGTTCAAAGGTATTAGAAAAGATTACAAGATCATCCATATAGGCATGTAGGGTATCCCCTAAAAGTTCTCCAAACACTATATTGTAATTGGGGTGCAACGTAAGCCGGAGGCATACGTAAAAATTAAAAAAGATAATGTCCCCTGAGTGTGCTGAAAACGGTGTATGAGGTACAATCACTTAGGTAATGGTATCTTGTAAAAGCTTTTAAGTAAGTCCAAGTTGGTGAAAAAAGAATTTATTCTAACCTAACAGAGATAAGATGTCGTCGGTACATCGCACTGGAAACTATCGGGAGTCGTTTCCTTGTTAATAAGCAACAGAATCTACGCAGATACGCCAAGTCCGATCTTTTATGGCAGACATTTGAGGGAAAAATTATATGGGCTTATTTGATTTCCTAATGACTCCTATTACTAACATTTTTTCAACTTCGTCATTTATCTCTATTTTGAAATTTCATTGAGAATCTATACGAAGGTACGTAAATAGCTTTATGTTTGTCCTTACGGAACCGTGTTTTGTGTTAAATTACTTCCGTTTTTTCCAGAGATCACTCGCCAGTGGAGAAAATTCCTCGGTATTTAGGTAAAAGATAAAAAAAATTTCTGCTTGAATGACTTTACGGATATTACTTTAGATAGATTATCAGAGAGATTCATCTACGACTGGTTGGGCGGGATTAAAAATTAGCAACAATAAAAAATGCGATATTTATAACTTCCGTATCCACGATATGTATACGTTTGTGGATCACTAGATTTAACTTGTTGCTGCTAGTCAACCGTTGTCTAGGGCTTTGTTCGCGGAAATCGTTATATTTCAGGAGTGGGTAAGGATTAAAATTTCATTTCCCAGCAAAGTCTTTTTTACACGCACTAAGACATTCGAGGGTGCATGCTTCTCGAGATTTTGCGTGCAAACTACGACTGCGGTGTGGGGAGAATTCTGTTGGGTCATTTGAACAATGTTACGATTTATGAGACAAAGTATAGTTATTCTATAAGTTATTATTTGATGACTGTCTCTTTTTTGTTCAAACGGATTTTAATATGTTTGAAGGTTATAGGATTTTCCTTTGATAAACACGCCTTATTTTGCAGGATGTAAGATAATATTTTGTATACCCCTAGATGGATCTTACAATTACACTGGATACAGATCAATGTTTTTTATAACTATAGAGGTATCTGTAAGCGCTCGCTTATCCGGACTTCTCATTAGGGAAGTTCGAACAACAGACGGTGAAGTCCGTAAATACAGGATATTACGTGTACTAAAGGAATGAAACAAGATATTCTAATTTTACGGCGGCGTACAGTTGGGCTTAATCCACCACTACTTATAATAACTTAGGTATTAAAAAAAACGATAACCTGCTCTGATTACTTGATACTGTCGTGTGATGCATAGGGAAATTCCTTTTTAATTTTTCCAACATCGCTTTTCCCCACTCTGCTAGAGTCGCTTATTATGTGGAATTTGCTATGCTTTGAACACTTCGGCAGATTTAACTAACCTTGACCGCTTGAAAACCCCCCGATTTTTAAGGTGACACAGTTAACCCGGAGTTTCTTGTTTTGATTTCTGAAGGGCTACTGTTTCTATTTCTTTTTGTAATATAGGGTTACCTCCTTCTCTTTATTACCATCGGTAACGTTATTGTGTGTTTTTAGCATTATGTAGCTGGTTACGTATAAAGCAATGAATGACGAACTATTAGGAACTGAGCGATTACTATTAAGACAAGTTATCTCTACTGCATTCAATATTAACTGTTTGTACTTCATTCTTTGCTAAAATTTGAAATAGTGAGGGATCCTGGTCAGCGCATTTAGCCTGATGAAAGTTTTTTACAGACATGTTATTCCTTGCAATCCAGCCAATATTTTTAAAGTTAAGTTGAGTCATGAGGTTCGATATTTTATAATAACTAAAAAAAACTCAAGCGGCTTTAAAACTGCGATCCGATTTTTTTGGGAGCTTGCAAAGGAGCATTTATTGTCATGACCCGAAATAGTGTTACCTCTAATTTATCTAGATTTGTACGGTGTTCCACTTGTTTTTGTGTGTTTTCTAATCACTACGGTGCTTAACGACCCTATCCATGCGTCTGTATAAATACAGACGTCCACTGCGTAAACGCATATTCACTGTTTAATATGATTTGTTACGTAGGGATTAATAATCACCAAAATGATAAAATTAACATAGTATATGATTATGATATTTCAGTAGAACTTCTGGAAACAGACACTCAAAGATAAAAAAACTCGCAGTAGCGAAATCTCAATGATGTAGATAATTTTCTGTAAAAAAGTAAGATTAAGAATGTCTCGTAACTTCAGCCACAGGAATAACGAAATTCGACCTGCAAAGGAAACACTCAAAGTTACTCCAAATGAATAAAAAAAAATTGTACTTAGCTTGCTTTTGTGGGAAGTACGGTGTTCTGATAACAACACACGGCCTTGGTCTCCTTCTCTATTTAGCGGATGACCTGGTTTGGCTTCAGTTTCCCCCGTGCGCGTTGTTTCGATGATTCGAGCCCTTGAAAGATCCGATGCTGCAGACGCGTTCGGTTTGTTTCTTGAAGTGCCGGAAACTCTCACTAACGATGTTTTCTTGAATGATTCTAATGAGAGACGAAGCTTGCGTTGGCGTAGAAAAGGACACGTCGGTTTTGTTTCTTGAAGTTATTCACTAAACGATGATACTAAGTTGCTTGAAGAATCTGCTGCTTTCGTCGTCGTTGACTTCATGATTTATTATTCTGGTTTATCTTCGGAGAAGTTGTAGAGTCCTTCTGGTAAATACGCTTGCCACCACTTTTTAGGGCTGTTGCCTTGTATGATAAGGAGCCCTATGAGGTAACGTTACGACTTGCGATAATCTTACGCTAAGTCGGTTGGTATTGCACTTCCATCTTCAATGGAGTGTCTTGGGTTTGTAGATCACTTACGAAGTCAGGATTATCTTCTTGTTTAGACGACGATGTGTTAAACTCATGATGATTCGGTGAGGAGGTTCTTGTAGAAAACACGAAGTATAAAAATATATATATTCTTCTGAAGTTTTACATGGTGAAGATCAGGTATGATTGGTCAAGTCTTTCTAATACGATAGCTGATCGCTATTGCCACTGATGATGGCTACTTCTGTTCTCTATACATGATAAAGCTTAGGTAAAGAGATACAGGTCTTCTAATGACGATAGCTAACTCCTCCTGCCCTGTTCTACATCTCTGTTACAGTTATGAAGGAAGCAGATAGTAGTTCGAAACATATGAACATACATACAATCAAATGAGACACGCTACACAGAGCACGTAGGCCGTTTGAAGTTATAGGTCGCGGTAGTTGTCTCAAGCAGGGAGCTTGGACTAATGTTTATAAACAATTGAATGACTACAGGTGACGGCATGTTATCTTAGCCTACTTTTATTGTATACGTCATCTTTAGCGTCTCTAGTCTGATCACATTCCTAGCAAGCATACTGGTTGACCTCTTTAGTTTTAGTCTTTTATATATATATGGACCCCTAACATTCCATATTCTTATTATGGTAAACCACTTACATATATATATATATATATATATAATGATACTACTAATATATATATATATATATATACAATATATATACTATATATATATATATATATTATATATATATATATATATATCTAATAAAAGGAGCCCATAAAAACACCAAAATAGAGAAAAAGTACTATATTTCAGAGACTGCTGTCTCTCTCTTCAGGTAGATGAATGAGAAAAGTTCACAGAAAAGGTGGTATTTATACAAGAGGTCCATCCACAAACAAGCCATTTTAAGTCACCCCCGCTGATAATCTTCCTCTAATCTTCTTAAGGGTGGTTGAATGAAGACGTTGTCGATCGTGTCCGAAATCCATCCTCCTTTTGAGATGTTCATTACCTGCCTCTCTTTTATTAAGGCCGATTCCATCATTGACTCTTGTACCGGCAGTTGCTGCTATAAATTACACGTGACAAATTCCAGTTTATTCTATGGTTATGTTCATTTATATGGTTGAAAATAGCCGAGTTCTGTTGTCCATACCTAACTGACCGTTTGTGTTGTATAATCTCTGGGAAGGGATTTACCTGTAAATCCGATGTAAGATTGGTCACAGTCCTGGCATGGGATTTCGTATACCCCAGAGTCCTTTGGAGATGTCTTTTGTTGGACGTTAATCAGGGATTTGGCTAAGGTGTTTGGGTAAGTAAATACAAAAGGGTTCGATTTTCCGAGGGGGTTGGTTATTCTCTTAATCGTGTCCAGGTGGGGAATTATTATTTTATTGTTGGGTGTACTCTTGTCTTGTCTTAGGGGTCGGTAGAAAATTACGTTAGCTTTGTGAATTGCTTTCTCAATTATATGGTCAGGATATTTTAAAGACGAAAGTTGCTTGCGAATTAGTTCAAATTCTTTCCCAGGAATTCTGGGAACAAATTCGTAAGGCTCTTAAGACAAGTTACTAGCTACACCTATTTTGATAGAAATGTCATGATAGCTAAAGTAGTGAATGTATGAAAGTGAGAACGTTGGTTTTCTGTATATGGTAAATTTGTATTCTGTCGTATCTCTGATTATTAAAACATCAAGAAAAGGAATTTTGTTGTCTGTTTCCCATTCAACTTTAAATTTGATGCGGGCACTAATGTGTTTAATTTCGAGAGGAATTCATTGAAATTGCCCCACCTATTATCCCAAAATGTTAGGATATCATCCACGTATCTCATCCACAGCATGTTTTGGGTTTTATTGCATTTATTACTGTATTTCAAAGTATTCCATGTACAGATTGGCTAGAACAGGACTTAAAGGACTACCCATACTACACCCGAATTTTTGCTTGTAGAATGATTCCCCGAATGAAAATACGTTATTAGATGCACATAATTCAACTAGCTTTATTATTTTGTCAAGCGCCAATGGAAATGATCTGAATAGGGGGATAATTTTATTTTACCCTTAAAAACTGAAGAACGTCCTGTACTGGTACTTTAGTGAACAAGGAATCTACATCAAGGCTTAAAAGTTTTATGTTGTGAAGTGGTATATGTGCTTCTCTGAATTTGTGACAAAAATCTTCCGAATGTTTAATGTGACTGGGAGAAAATGTGCCTAAAAAAGGGGAAAGGAGGCCAGCTAACCATTTAGAAATTTTGTAATTGAAAGCACCGGCACATGAAACGATGGGTCTGAATGGAAGATTGTCTTTTGTGAGTTTTGGGAAGGCCATAAAAATAGGGTATTTAGGATTAATTACTTTAAATTTCTCTAATAGTTCAATACTCTTTTTGTCTTTGCCAATTAATCTTACTTTCCGAAAAAATTCTGTGGGAACGTTTTGGAGGGGATTTTTCGTCAGTTTTTCGTATGTGTTTGTGTCGCTAAGGAGCTGGTTGATTTTGTCAAGGTAGAAGTCTTTGTCCATTATTACGATTTTGCCGTCTTTGTCGGATCTACTTATTATAACATCTAACTTTTTTAGCGAGTGGATGGCTATCATGAATCTGCGGGGAACCAGGATATTTCTTATGTAAGTCAGTTAAAGCATTTAGTAACACTCCTTTTAAACATATCTCTTCACGGTTGTAGTTTTTGTCAGATATGAATTTATCAAAAGCCACTATGAAGTCTAGGTTGTTTTTGCGGTCTGGCATAAGGGCAAAGGATAAGCCTAAATTTAAAACTAAATGTTGATTTACAGTAGGGGGTGTTGGATAAGTTTAAAACTTTGTCTTGTTGCTCAAGATTATTCCATGCACTATTGGTCTATTAGTTATTTAACTTGCGTAGAAGTCTGTTGGAATGAGTCACGCTATTATAGGCAGCAATGTCGGAACAGAATGAAATCAGATACCTGTATATGTGGTCCGTAGTGAGGAGGCGAAGATTAGACTGGGTTCCATATATCACTCTGCGTAGTACGAAGATGTCGTTTTTCGTATCGGTGATTCTTTCCTCCAGGAAAATCTTGTGTGAGAGAGGGAAGGGGGTCCGATTGCAGAGTCCATCTCCCGAATCCGTACATTTTTGGTAGTACTTGTTCTTTGAAGGCATTCTTCTAAAAAGGGTTTTTGGTTTTTCAGCCGTGTAGTCTGATCAGTTCTTTTTCAAACTTGCGAAAAATTGGCTTGACTTCTGGAAGTGAGTGAAGAATCCTGGAAAGGCGGTTGAATTCCATAATGGGCTGAAAATGACTGTTGTTACAGAACATTTATACCAGTCATTTTCAGCCCATTATGGAATTCAACCGCCTTTCCAGGATTCTTCACTCACTTCCAGAAGTCAAGCCAATTTTTCGCAAGTTTGAAAAAGAACTGATCAGACTACACCGGCTGAAAAACCAAAAACACTTTTTAGAAGAATGCCTCAAAGAACAAGTACTACCAAAAATGTACGGATTCGGGAGATGGACTCTGCAATCGGACCCCTTCCCTCTCTCACACAAGATTTTCCTGGAGGAAAGAATCACCGATACGAAAAACGACATCTTCGTACTACGCAGAGTGATATATGGAACCCAGTCTAATCTTCGCCTCCTCACTACGGACCACATATACAGGTATCTGATTTCCTTCTGTTCCGACTTGCTTGCCTATAATAGCGTGACTCATTCCACAGACTTCTACGCAAGTTAAATAACCTAATAGACAATAGTGCATGGAATAATCTTGAGCAACAAGACAAAGTTTTTTAAACTTATCCACACCCCCCCTTACTGTAAATCAACATTTAGTTTTAAATTTAGGCTTATCCTTTGCCCTTATGCCAGACCGCAAAACAACCTAGACTTCATAGTGGCTTTTGATAAATTCATATCTGACAAAAACTACAACCGTGAAGAGATATGTTTAAAAGGAGTGTTACTAAATGCTTTAACTGACTTACATAAGAAATATCCTGTTCCCCGCAGATTCATGATAGCCATCCACTCGCTAAAAAAGTTAGATGTTATAATAAGTAGATCCGACAAAGACGGCAAAATCGTAATAATGGACAAAGACTTCTACCTTGACAAAATCAACCAGCTCCTTAGCGACACAAATACATACGAAAAACTGACGAAAAATCCCCTCCAAAACGTTCCCACAGAATTTTTTCGGAAAGTAAGATTAATTGGCAAAGACAAAAAGAGTATTGAACTATTAGAGAAATTTAAAGTAATTAATCCTAAATTACCCTATTTTTATGGCCTTCCCAAAACTCACAAAGACAATCTTCCATTCAGACCCATCGTTTCATGTGCCGGTGCTTTCAATTACAAAATTTCTAAATGGTTAGCTGGCCTCCTTTGCCCCTTTTTTAGGCACATTTTCTCCCCAGTTCCACATTAAACATTCGGAAGATTTTTGTCACAAATTCAGAGAAGCACATATACCACTTCACAACATAAAACTTTTAAGCCTTGATGTAGATTCCTTGTTCACTAAAGTACCAGTACAGGACGTTCTTCAGTTTTTAAGGGTAAAATTATCCCCTATTCAGATCATTTCCCATTGGCGCTTGACAAATAATAAAGCTAGTTGAATTATGTGCATCTAATAACGTATTTTCATTCGGGGAATCATTCTACAAGCAAAAATTCGGGTGTAGTATGGGTAGTCCTTTAAGTCCTGTTCTAGCCAATCTGTACTGGAATACTTTGAAACTACAGTAATAAATGCAATAAAACCCAAAAACATGCTGTGGGATGAGATACGTGGATGATATCCTAACATTTTGGGATAATAGGTGGGGCAATTTCAATGAATTCCTCTCGAAATTAAACACATTAGTGCCCAGCATCAAATTTAAAGTTGAATGGGAAACAGACAACAAAATTCCTTTTCTTGATGTTTTAATAATCAGAGATACGACAGAATACAAATTTACCATATACAGAAAACCAACGTTCTCACTTTCATACATTCACTACTTTAGCTATCATGACATTTCTATCAAAATAGGTGTAGCTAGTAACTTGTTCTTAAGAGCCTTACGAATTTGTTCCCCAGAATTCCTGGGAAAAGAATTTGAACTAATTCGCAAGCAACTTTCGTCTTTAAAATATCCTGACCATATAATTGAGAAAGCAATTCACAAAGCTAACGTAATTTTCTACCGACCCCCTAAAGACAAGACCAGAGATACACCCAACAATAAAATAATAATTCCCCACCTGGACACGATTAAGAGAATAACCAACCCCCTCGGAAAATCGAACCCTTTTGTATTTACTTACCCAAACACCTTAGCCAAATCCCTGATTAACGTCCAACAAAAGACATCTCCAAAGGACTCTGGGTATACGAAATCCCATGCCAGGACTGTGACCAATCTTACATCGGATTTACAGGTAAATCCCTTCCCCAGAGATTAATACAACACAAACGGTCAGTTAGGTATGGACAACAGAACTCGGCTATTTCAACCATATAAAATGAACATAACCATAGAATAAACTGGAATTTGTCACGTGTAATTTATAGCAGCAACTGCCGGTACAAGAGTCAAATGATGGAATCGGCCTTAATAAAGAGAGGCAGGTAATGAACATCTCAAAAGGAGGATGGATTTCGGACACGATCGACAACGTCTTTCATTCAACCAACCCTTAAGAAGATTAGAGGAAGATTATCAGCGGGGGTGACTTAAAATGGCTTGTTTGTGGATGGACCTCTTGGTATAAATACCACCTTTTCTGTGAACTTTTCTCATTCATCTACCTGAAGAGGGAGACAGCAGTCTCTGAAATATAGTACTTTTTCTCTATTTTGGTGTTTTTATGGGCTCCTTTTATTAGATGGAACTCTGTTGTTACAGAACATTTATACCAGTCATATATATATATATATATATATATATATATATATATATATATATATATATATATATATATATAAATATATATATAATATATATATATATAAATATATATATATATATATATATATATATATATATATATATATATATATATATATATATATATATATATATAGCTATATATATATATATATATATATATACCTTTATATATAGATATATATATATATATATATATATATCATATATATATATATATATATATATATTATATATATATATAAATATATATATATATATATATATATATATATATATATATTATATATATATATACATATATAATATATATATATATATATATAATTATAATTATATAATATATTATAAATATTATATATATATATATATTCCTTATATTTATATCTAATATATATAATATTTATATATATATATATATATATATATATATATATATATAATATATCTATATATATATATTATATATATATACTATATATAATAAATATATTATATTATTTAGATATATAATATATATATATAATATATATATATATATATCTATATATCATATATTAATATATATATACATATTATATATATTATAATAAATATAATATTATTATATATATATCTTATATTATTATATATAATTATATATATATATATATATATACGTATATATAATCTATATATATATATATATATATATATTATAGGATATCTTATATATATATATTGTATATATATATGTACATATATATATATATATATATATATATATATATATATATATATATATATAGATATATATATATATATATATATATATACATATAGGGTAAATCACCACGGCAGGCCAACCCTCATCACGGTGGACGGGTCTTATTCACTCTATATTTAATTGGTGAAACAAGATACAATTGCAAACTCTAAGCATACCATTTAAAAGACTGAAGTTTCGTCAACATAATGTGATATATGAAAGCCCCACACGAACTATAATAAGCATGTGAGCTCTTCGTAAAATATGTTTTTCAAGGCAGTTTTGAAATCCAATATGGCGGCTACGATTTTCATGGAAGGTTCTGATCAGTGATGGCCACCATCTTTCCCCAGCCTTCCCAGCACTCATTTGAACAATGTTAGCGTATATATGTAATGTTTATTGATCTTACTCAAGATTGCAGTTGTAATCAGCACAATAAAACAACATTTTGTTGCCTATATTAGTGAAAAGTATGAAACTTGTTATTCCGGGGGGTTTATGGTTTGAACTGAATTCATTCTTACCTAATCGGTGGTTTTTATCCTTACTGCCATCACAACTGAAACTCCACAGTGCTTATTTGATTGTTATTATACACATTTTGGTCTCAGTTCACTCCACATTGCACTTTAAACCCGTTGCTGTTCCTGGTTTCTAAGCGCGCACGCCATAAACACAGTTATGAACAGCAGACGACGACAGACGACGAAACTGCAAAGTTTTATTCCCTAAACTGTTTACTTTACTCGTTATTTAGTTTAAATTTACTTTGTTATTTAAAAATTTTGATTTAATTCATGTATATTATCCCTTTTTTGCAACCAAATTACCCCGAAAAATTACAGATATTTCTAAAGTAGATACAATCAAATGTTTCTAACGTTTTCGTACATCTGGCTGCCGAAAACCATAGAGGAACGAATACGGAAAAGTGCATAAGAGGAACGGACTACGGAAAGTGAATTATATACATGTTTTTTTTTTTTTTTTGCTTTTTTGTTTTTGCTAGCACTTTTCATTGATTTCAGTCTATATTAGTATTTTGAATTTCTTTAATAGCCGTATGCCAGAAATAAATGTAACCTTTAATGTTTGCATGCTTAATGTTTGCATGGCTAAGAATGGCAAAATCATCGTTGCCACATTAGTGGAGGCTTCACACATACGCCGCTTCATTATTATAAACTGTTTCCATGAATTCTAGTTGCCATAGTAATGCAATAATGATAAAATTGCTTTAATATTTATGTATATATACTTCCATACATATCCTTTCAATTTCACCAATTTCAACGTTTTGTGTGTAGTCTTATACCCAGTTTGGAGGGTCAACACATACCGAATGGCAACAGAGAGAGAGAGAGAGAGAGAGAGAAAGGAAGGCGGAGGAACGAAGAAGAAAAGGGATGGCGGTGGAGGGGGGTGGGGGTGGGGGGGAGGGTAGGTAGGAGCTTTATACGCGTGTACGTATCCATTTCTGCATAATGGAGTTTTTGTCTCTCGGTACAAGGACAAGTGTCGTTATTCTTTACGATTAGTGATTCACGATACCCTTATAAATTACGGCACTGGGTGTAATGCACTATAGCAAAATCTCGTTCTGTTACGACTGTTCGTTACAGAAATAGGTATTGCCCAAAAAACAAAAAACGTGCTTGCACTGTCTCTTAAACCCATAGTAGACATGCTGCTTAGTTGTCAATCAAGTTTTTTATAACCAAAAGTAGTTTTTTAGAAGCTAGCTATTGAATAAATTTGAATTTTTCTCAGTCAAAACATATGCCCCTCAATGCTAACTTTCCTCTTTAACGACTTTCTGGTCATTGCAAATTCGGCCCCATAATTTCTTATGGTGCGAAAACAGACAGAGGCCCGCAGGGACTGAAAACGATTGCGTCACACTACGGCGGTAATCCAGCAGTAAAACATCTTCATATATCCAAAAAGTAAATAATAAAGATATATATGCGCATTACGATTATAACAATTACATGAATAGCTGATACAATCTGCATGAATAACTGGTAAACTGTTCTGCAAGACAGTTGAGTATAGCAATTATTTACAATAGGTACGAAAGTCAAGATGTCGTGACGTCATAATACAAACTTAGAAGAACGTTCTAATTCAGAAAAATAATTACTTAAATTTGAGTCAGAGTTGAGTTACTTTTTCAATAACGAATATTTTCAAATTAATCATCATAAATATGTAAAATATTGATGTTTTACTACTTGTTTAAAATTAGCTAAGAGCACGCTTCTCGTCATCTTCTACCAAAACAGCTGTTTACTCCTGGCTAGTTTGTTGTTATGAAAGTCGTGTTTCGATTGTTGTGATGAAAGTGCTCCAGCGTCTGTGGGTACAAGTGGTGTGCGGATTTATCACAGGAAAGTGGAAAACGTTTGTTGACACAAGCGACTCCGTAAACATCGAGATGGGCGTCAATCTTCTAAAACCATTTTTAGTTGTAAGTAAAAATTTCTAAAGCGTTTTGGTGAGATTTCCACTGCCGTGGACGCCATTTTCAGTATCCTCTGTTTAAATCTTAAAATTTGGCCTTAATTTCTAACTTTGGAGAAAATACTTACTTCGAAAGGAGAGTAGAGGTCTTTAGCTCCGTTTCTCACCAACAACAAGTCGCGACTGATGCCCATCTCGGGTGTCAGGACACGTTATATTGTACTTTTTCGGAGGGTGGCAAGCGTTGATTGTAGGTGGCCTGGTTGGCCTGCCGTGGTGATCTACCCTATATATATATATATATATATATAATATATATATATATATATATATATATATATATATATATATATATATATATATATACATATATATATTGTATGAAATTGATCTTGTGAAAACAACTATACTGCATCCTTAGTGGAAAACTATGTAACTATACTCTCTCTCTCTCTCTCTCTCTCTCTCTCTCTCTCTCTCTCTCTAATCCACTTTAGTTGTAAATCAGCACCGAGAGCGAGATATCTTCGGCTGAATACGAAGGGATCACACGAGAGATAATACGAATTTGCTTTTAATTTTCTGTGAATTCATGACCGTGTGCAGGACGTCGCTGTCCTGTTGACATTAAATACAACACACTCAGATTTTTCGTTTAAGAATCGAGCTATAAATGTGACGAAAGATATGAAATGTAATGGTACATTACATTTCATATCAGGTTCTGATTAAGTCCATAAAATTATGTACATATAAAAGATAAATAATATATTAGTCTGCATGAAAACATCCCAAATCTTTTAATATACTTCATTAAATGAAATAAATTTGTACATAACACTATGAGAGGAGAGAGAGAGAGAGAGTCATGCTATTCATATCAGGCAAAATGCATTTCATTGAAGGGATTAATGGTTCTACAGTCCTTGCAATAATAAATGATAATTTATATATTTAGAAATATAGATGCGTTATAATGGCTATTCATTTTACTCTTTCATTCAATATAAAAATGTACACATAAAAGCCTGAAATCCTTACACAAAAAAAATGAAGGTATTTAGATCTCCAGAGAGGTAGTATTCAGACAGATGACATTCTCTTATTTCCTTTTTGCCAGCAACATTGCACTCTATTCATGTGCTGGAGCTTTCAATCACAAAATTTCTAAATGGTTAGCTGTCCTCTTTCCTTTCCCCTTTAGGCATTTTCTCTCTCAGTTGCATTAAACATTTGGAAGATTTTTGTCAAAAATTCAGAGAAGCACATATACCACTTCACAACATGAAACTTTCAAAGCCTTGACGTAGATTCCCTATTCACAAAAGTACCATTACAGGACGTTCTTCAGTTTTTGAGGGAAATATTATCACCCTATTCAGATCATTTCCCATTGGTGCTTGACAAAATAATTAAGTTAGTTGAATTCTCTGCATCTAATAATGTATTTTCATTCGGGGAATCATTCATTCGGGTGTAGTATGGGTAGTCCTTTAAGTCCTGTTTTAGCCAATCTGTACATAAAATACTTTGAAACTACAGTAATAAATGCAATAAACCCAAAAAACAATGCGGTTGATGCGATATTAGATGATATTCTCCAGTTTGGGAATAGATGGGGCAATTTTGATGAATTCCTTTCAAATTAAATGCATTAGTGCCCAGCATCAAATTAAAAGTTGAATGGGAAACAGACAACAAAATTCCTTTCTTGATGTTTTAATAATCATAGACACAACAGAATACAATTTTACCATATACAGAAAACTAACTTTTTCCTTCGTCTGAACAGCTATTGGCTCTCAAAATGAGAGCTAGTCCTCCTTCCTCTAAACAGCATTTAGCTCTCATCCTGCGAGCTTGACCTCATTCCTCCGTCAGACTTGTCTTTACGGCTACAAAGAAACAGCCCATGTGAAGGATTCTGACTGGTCACCAGTTCATGATACTGCATCATGCTCAGAGTCATTGCAATCTTCTTGATTATTCCAAAAGAATAACCATAGGAAGACATCTAAAAAGAATAGATCTAGAATCGACTATTTTCCGCTTGACAAGAGAAACTTTCTATAGAAGTCTGCATCAGGGGACATAGCATACTTGACTTTCTGTAGAACCGGTCTTCTTGATTATTCCAACAGAATAACCAGGAAAGATATCTGCAAGAATAGATCTAGATATCCGACTATTTGCACCCGCTTGACAGTGACTTCTAATAGAATTCTGCATCAAGGGACATAGCATACTTGACTTTCTGCAGAGTCGGTCTTCTAGATTATTCCCACAGAATAACCAGAAGGAGACATCTGCACGAATATATCTAGATATCCGACTATTTGCCCGCTTTGACAGAGAACTTCTATTAGAAGTCTGCATCAAGGGTCATAGCATACTTGACTTTCTGCAGAGCCAGTCTTCTAGATTATTCCACAGAATAACCAGAAGAAGACATCTGCAAGAATTGATCTAGATATCCAACTATTTGCCCGCTTTGACAGTGAACTTCTATTAGAAGTCTGCATCAAGGACATACTATACTTGTCTTTCTGCAGAGCCGGTCTCTAGATTTATTCCCACGAATAACAAGAGGAAAACATCTGCAAGAATGGACTAGATATCGATTATTTGCCCGCTTTGACGAGAACTTCTATTAGAAGTCTGCATCAAGGTATACAGCATACTTGACTTTCTGCAGAACGGTCCTTTTTTAGATTATTACCCACAGAATAACTAGAGGGAAGACATCTGAAATAATAGATCTAGATATCAAACTATTTGCCTGCTTTGACAGAGAACTTCTATTGAAAGTCTGCATGAAGGAACATAGCATACCTGACTTTCTGCAGAGCCGGTCTTCTAGATTATTCCCACGGAATAACCAGAGGAAGACATCTGCCAGAATAGATCTAGATATCCGACTATTTGCCTGCTTTGACAGAAAACTTCTGTTAGAAGTCTGCATCAAGGGACATAGCATACTTGACATTCTGCAGAACGGTCTTTTAGATTATTCCCACAGAATAAATAGAGGGAAGACATCTGCAATAATATCTAGATATCCGACTATTTGCCCACTTTGACAGAGAACTTCTATTGGAAGAATGCATGAAGGGACCATAAATAACCACTTGACTTTCTGCAGAGCCAGGTAATTCTACATTATTCCCACCAGAATAAAAGAAAAGGACATCTGCAAGAATAGATCTAAATATCCGACTATTTGCCTGCTTAGACAGAGAACTTCTAAAAGAAGTCTGCATCAAGGGACATAGCATACTTGTCTTTCTGCAGAACCTGTCTTCTAGATTATTCCCACAGAATAACCAGAGGAAGACATCTGCAAGAATAGATCTAGATATCCGACTATTTTCCCTCTTTGACAGAGAACTTCTATTAGAAGTCGTTCATCAAGGACATAGCATACTTGACTTTCTGTGGAGCCGGTCTTCTAGATTATTTCCACAGAATAACCAGAGCAAGTCATCTGCAAGAATAGATCTAGGTATCCGACTATCTGCCCGCTTTGACGGAGAACTTCTATTAGAAGTCTGCAGCAAGGGACATAGCATACTTTTCTTTCTTCAGAGCCGGTCTTCTAGATTATTCCCACAGAATAACCAGAGGAAGACATCTGAAAGAATAGATTTAGATATCGGACTATTTGCCCTCTTTGACAGAGAACTTCTATTTAGAAGTCTTCATCAAGGGACCATAGCATACTTTTCTGCAGAGCCGGTCTTCTAGATATTCCCCCCCCACAGAATAACCAGAGGGAAGACCTCTGCTAGAATAGATTTAGATATCTGACTATTTTGCCCATCTTTAAACAGAGAACTTCTATTAGAAGTTTGCATCAAGGGACATAGAATACATGAATTTCAGCAGAGCCTGTCTTCTAGATTATTCACATAGAATAACCAGAGGAGGACATCTGCAAGAATAGATCTAGATATCCGACTATTTTCTCGCTTTGACAGAGAACTTCTATTAGAAGTCTCCATCAAGGGACATAGCATACTTGACTTTCAGCAGAGCTGGTATTCTAGATTATTCCCACAGAATAACCAGAGGAAGACATCTGCAAGAACAGATCTAGATATCCGACTATTTGCCCGCTTTGACAGAGAATTTCTATTAAAAGTCTGCATAAAGGGACATAGCATACTTGACTTTCTGCAGAGCGGTCTTTCTAGATTATTCCCACAGAATAACCAGAGAAAGACATCTGCAAGAATAGATCTATATACTCAACAATTTGCCCGCTTTGACAGAAGAACTTCTATTAGAAGTCTGCATCAAGGTACATAGCATACTTGACATTCTGCATAGTCTGTCTTCTAGATTATTTGCAAGAATAGATCTAGATATCCAACTATTTGCCTGCTTTGACAGAGAATTCTATTTGAAGTGTGCATCAAGGGACATAGCATACTTGTCTTTCTGAAGAGCCGTTCTTTTAGATTATTCCCACAGAATAACCACAGAAAGACATATGCAAGAATAGATCTAAATATCCGACTATTTGCCAGCTTTGAAATAGAACTTCTATTTGAAGTCTGAATCAAGGGACATAGCATACTTAACTTTCTGCAGATCCGCTCTTATAGATTATTCCTACAGAATAACCAGAGTAAGACATCTGCAAGAATAGATCTAGATATCCAATTATTTGCCCGCTTTGACAAAGAACTTCTATTAGAAGTCTGCATCTAGGGACATAGGCATACTTTGACTTTCAGCCAGAGTCTTATCTTCTAGATTAGTTTGCAAGGAATAGGATCTTAGATAGCCAACTGTTTTGCGCCCGCTTTGACAGAGAACTTCTATTAGAAGTGTGACCATAAAGGGGACATAAGCCATACTTGTCTTTCTGAAGAGCCGGTTCTTTTAAGATTTAATTACCACCCCAGAATAACCCAGAGGAAGACACTTCCGTAAGAAATTAGAGCTAGATATCCGAGCTATTTGCCCAGCTTTGAAATAGAACTTCTATTAGAAGTACTGCATCAAGGGACATAGCATACTTTTGTTTCTGCAGAGCCGGTCTTCTACATTATTCCCACAGAATAACCAGAGGAAGATATCTGTCCAAAATAGATCTAGATATCCGACTATTTTGCTGCTTTGAGAGAAACTTCTGTTGGAAGTATGCATCAAGGGATATACATACTTGACTTCTGTAGAACGGTCTTTTAGATTATTCCCACAGAATAACTAGAGGGAAGACATCTTTAATAAGATATCCGACTATTTGCCAGCTTTGACAGAGAACTTCTATAGAAGTGAGCATGAAGGGACTTATCATACTTGACTTTCTGCGGAGCCGGTCTTCTAGATTATTCCCACAGAATAACAAGAAGAGGACATCTGCAAAAATGGATCTAGATATCCGACTATTTGTCTGCTTTGACATAGAACTTCTATTAGAAGTCTGCATCAAGGGACATAGCATACATGTCTTTCTGCACAGCCGGTCTTCTAGATCATTCCCACAGAATATCAAGAGGAAGACATCTGCAAGAATAGATCTAGAATAAACCAACTATTTGTCCGCTTTGACAGAGAACTTCTATTAGAAGTGTGCATCATGGGACATAGCATGCATGTCTTTATACAGAGCCGATCTTCTAGATTATTTTCACTGAATAACTAGAGGAAGACATCTGCAAGAATAGATCTAGATATCCGACTATTTGCTTGCTTTGACAGAGAACTTCTATTAGAAGTCTGCATCGATGGGCATAGCATACTTGACTTTCTGCAGAGCCGGTCGTCTAGATTATTCCCACAGAATAACCAGAGGAAGACATTTGCCAAAATAGATCTAGATATCCGACTATTTGACAGCTTTGACAAAGAACTTCTATTAGAAGTCTGCATCAAGGGACATAGCATACTTGTCTTTCTGCAGAACCGGTCTTCTAAATTATTCCCACAGAGTAACCAAAGGAAGACATCTGCAAGAATAGATCTAGATATCGGACTATTTGCCCGCTTTGACAGAGAACTTCTATTAGAACCTACATTAATGGGACATAGCATATCTAACTTTCTGCATTGCCGGTGTTCTAGATTATTCCCACAAAATAACCAAAGGAAGACATTTGCAAGAATCAATCTAGATATCCGACTATTTGCCCTCTTTGACAAAGAACTTCTATTAGAAGTCTGCATCAAGGGATATAGCATACTTGACTTTCTACGGAGCCGGTCTTCTGAATTATTCCCACAGAATAACCAGAGGAAGTCATCTGCAAGAATAGATTTAGATATCCGACTATTTGCCCGCTTTGATGGAGAACTTCTATTAGAAGTCTGCATCAAGGGACATAGCATACTTGACTTTCTGCAGAGCCGGTCTTCTAGATTATTCCCACAGAATAACCAGAGGAAGACCTCTGCTAGAATAGATTTAGATATCCGACTATTTGCCCTCTTTGACAGAGAACTTTTATTAGAAGTCTGCATCAATGGGACATAGCATACATGACTTTCAGCAGAGCTGCTTTCTAGATTATTCCCACAGAATAACCAGAGGAGGACATCTGCAAGAATAGATCTAGATATCCGACTATTTGCCCGCTTTGACAGAGTCTGCATCAAGGGACATAGCATACTTGTCTTTCTGCAGAGCCAGTCGTCTAGATTATTCCCACAGAATAACCAGAGGAAGACATCTGCAAGAATAGATCTAGATATCCGACTATTTGCTCGCTTTGACAGAGAACTTCTAGTAGAAGTCTGCATCAAGGAACATAGCATACTTGACTTTCTGCAGAGCCGGTCTTCTAGTTTATTCCCACAGAATAACCAGAGGAAGACATTTGCAAGAATAGATCTAGATATCTGATTATTTGCCAGCTTTCACAAAGAACTTCTATTAGAAGTCTGCATCAAAGGGACACAACATACTTAACTTTCTGCAGAGCCGGTCTTCTAGATTATTCCCACAGATTATAAAGAGGAAGACATATGCAAGAATAGATTTAGATATCCGACTATTTGCCCGCTTTCACAGAGAATGTGTATTAGAAATGTGCATCAAAGGACATAGCATACTTGACTTTCTGCAGAGCTTATCTTCTAGATTATTCCCACAGAATAACCAGAGGAAGACATCTGCAAGAATAGATCTAGATATCCGACTATTTGCCCGCTTTGACAAAGAACTTCTATTAGAAGTCTGCATCAAGGGACATAGCATACTTGACTTTCTGCAGAGTCTGTCTTCTAAGATTATTTGTCAAGAATAGATCTTGATATCCAACTGTTGCCCGCTTTGACAGAGAACTTCTATTAGAAGTGTGCATCAAGGTACACAGCATACTTGTCTTTCTGATGAGCCGGTCTTTTAGATTATTACCACAGAATAACCAGAGGAAAACATCTGTAAGAATAGAGCTAGATATCCGACTATTTGCCCGCTTTGAAATAGAACTTCTATTAGAAGTCTGCATCAAGGGACATAGCATACTTTTCTTTCTGCAGAGCCGGTCTTCTAGATTATTCCCACAGAATAACCAGAGGAAGACCTCTGCTAGAATAGATTTAAATATCCACTATTTGCCCTCTTTGGCAGAGAACTTCTATTAGAAGTTTGCATCAAGGGACATAGCATACTTGACTTTCTGAAAGCCTGTCTTCTAGATTATTCCCACAGAATAACCAGAGGAGGACATCTGCAAGAATAGATCTAGATATCCTACTATTTGCCCGCTTGACAGAGTCTGCATCACGGGACAAAGCATACTTGTTTTTCTGCAGAGCCAGTCGTCTAGATTATTCCCACAGTATAACCAGAGGAAGACATCTGCAAGAATAGTTCTAGATATCCGACTATTTGCTCGCTTGACAGGGAACTTCTATTAGAAGTCTGCATCAAGGGCCATGCATACTTGACTTTCTGCAGAGCCGGTCGTCTATATTATTCCCATAGAATAACCAGAGGAAGACATCCGCAAGAATAGATCTAGATATCCGACTATTTGCCTGCTTTCTCAAAAAACTTGTATTAGAAGTCTGCATCAAGGTACATAGCACACTTGACTTTCTGCAGAGTCTGTCTTCTAGATTATTTGCAAGAATAGATCTAGTATCCATCTGTTTCCCCGTTTTGACAGAGAACTTCTATTAGAAGTGTGCATCATGGGACCTAGCATACTTTTTCTTCTGAACAGCCGGTCTTTTAGATTATTCACACAGAATAACTAGAGGAAGACATCTGCAAGAATAAATCTAGATATCCGACTATTTGCCCTCTTTGACAGAGAACTTCATTAGAAGTCTGCATCAAGGTACATAGCACACTTGACTTTCTGCAGAGTCGCTTCTAGATTATTTGCAAGAATAGATCTAGATATCCATCTGTTTGCCCGTTTTGACAGAGAACTTCTATTAGAAGTGTGCATCACGGGACCTAGCATACTTTTTCTTCTGAACAGCCGGTCTTTTAGATTATTCACACAGAATAACTAGAGGAAGACATATGCAAGAATAAATCTAGATATCCGACTATTTGCCCGCTTTGACAGAGAACTTCTATTAGAAGTCTGCATGAAGGGACATAGCATACTTGACTTTCTGCAGAGCCAGTCTTCTAGATTATTCCCACAGAATAACCAGAGGAAGACATCTGCAAGAATAGATCTAGATATCCGACTATTTGCCCGCTTTGACAGAGTACTTCTATTAGAAGTCTGCATCAAGGGATATAGAATACTTGACTTTATGCAGAGTCTGTCTTCTAGATTATTTGCAAGAATAGATCTAGATATCCAAACAGTTTGCCCGCTTTGACATAGAACTTCTATTAGAAGTGTGCATCAAGGGACATAGGATACTTTTTTTTTCTGAATAGCCGGTCTTTTAGATTATTCCCACAGAATAACCAGAGAAAGATATATGCAAGAATATATCTTGATATCCGACTATTTGCCAGCTTTGAAATAGAACTTCTATTAGAATTCTGCATCAAGGACATAGCATACTTGACTTTCTGCAGAGCCGTCTTCTAGATTATTCCCACAGAATAACCAGAGGAGGACATCTGCAAGAATAGATCTAGATATCCGCTATTTGCCCGCTTTGACAAAGACTATTAAAAGTCTGCATCAAGGGACATAGCATACTTGACTTTCTGCAGAGTCTGTCTTTTAGATTATTTGCAAGAATAGATCAGATATCCAACTGTTGCCCGCTTTGACAGAGAACTTCTATAGAAGTCTGCATCAAGGGACATAGCATACTTGACTTTCTGCACAGCCAGTCTTCTAGATTATTCCCACGGAATAACCAGAAGAAGACATCTGCAAGAATAGATCTAGATATCCGACTATTTGCCCGCTTTGACAGAGTACTTCTATTAGAAGTGTGCATCAAGGGACATAGCATACTTGACTTTCTGCAGAGCCGGTCTTCTAGATTATTCCCACAGAATAACCAGAGGAAGACATCTGCAATAATATATCTAGATATCCGACTATTTGCCCGCTTTGATAGAGTACCTCTGTAAGAAGTCTGCATCAGGGGATCATAGCATACTTGACTTTCTGCAGAGCTGGTCTTCTAGATTATTCCCACAGATTATCCAGAGGAAGACATATGCAAGAATAGATCTGGATATCCGACTATTACCACGCTTTGACAGAGAATTTCTATTAGAAGTGTGCATCAAGTGGACATAGCATACTTGACTTTCTGCAGAGCCTGTCTTCTAGATTATTCCCACAGAATAACCAGAGGAAGACATCTGTAAGAATAGATCTATATATCCGACTATTTGCCTGCTTTGACAAAGAACTTCTATTAGAAGTCTGCATCAAGGGATATAGCATACATGACTTTCTGCAGAGTCTATCTTCTAGATTATTTGCAAGAATAGATCTAGATATCCAACTGTATGCCCGCTTCGAGATAGAACTTCTATTAGAAGTGTGCATCAAGGGACATAGCATGCTTGTTTTTCTGAAGAGCCGGTCTTTCAGATTATTCCCACAGAATAACCAGAGAAAGACATATGCAAGAATATATCTAGATATCCGACTATTTGCCAGCTTTGAAATAGAACTTCTATTAGAAGTCTGCATCAAGGGACATAGCATACTTGACTTTCTGCAGAGCCGGTCTTCTAGATTATTCCCACAGAATAACCAGAGGAAGACATCTGCAAGAATAGATCTAGATATCCGACTATTTGCCCGCTTTGACAGAGAACTTCTATTAGAGTCTGGCATCAAGGGACATAGCATACTTGACTTTCTGCAGAGTCTGTCTTTTAGATTATTTGCAAGAATAGATTTAGATATCCAACTGTTGCCCGCTTTGACAGAGAACTTCTATTAGAAGTTTGCATCAAGGGACATAGCATACTTGTCTTTCTGAAGAGCCGGTCTTTTAGATTATTCCCACAGAATAACCAGAGGAAGACATCTGTAAGAATAGAGCTAGATATCCGACTTTTTCCCCGCTTTGAAATAGAACTTCTATTAGAAGTCTGCATCAAGGGACATAGCATACTTTTGTTTCTGCAGAGCCGGTCTTCTAGATTATTCCCACAGAATAACCAGAGGAAGATCTCTGCTAGAATAGATTTAGATATCCGACTATTTACCCTCTTTGGCAGAGAACTTCTGTTAGAAGTCTGCATCAAGGTACATAGCATACATGACTTTCTGCAGAGCCCGTCTTCTAGATTATTCCCACAGAATAACCAGAGGAGGACATATGCAAGAATATATCTAGATATCCGACTATTTGCCCGCTTTGACAGAGTCTGCATCAAGGGACATAGCATACTTGTCTTTCTGAAGAGCCAGTCGTCTAGATTATTCCCACAGAATAACCAGAGGAAGACATCTGCAAGAATAGATCTAAATGTCCGACTATTTGCTCGCATTGAAAGAGAACTTCTATTAGAAGTCTGCATCAAGGGACATAGCATACTTGACTTTCTGCAGAGCCGGTCTTCTAGATTATTCCCACAGAATAACCAGAGGAAGACATCTGTAAGAATAGATCTAGATATCCGACTATTTGCCCGCTTTGACAAAGAACTTCTATTATAAGTCTGCATTAAGGGACATAGCATACTTGACTTTCTGCAGAGTCTGTCCTCTAGATTATTTGCAAGAATAGATCTAGATATCCAACTGTTTGCCCACTTTGACAGAGAACTTCTATTAGAAGTGTGCATCAAGGGACATAGCATACTTGTCTTTCTGAAGAGCTGGTCTATTAGATTATTCCCACAGAATAACTAGAGGAAGACATCTGCAAGAATAAATCTATTTGCCCTCTTTGACAGAGAACTTCTATTAGAAGTCTGCATCAAGGGACATAGCATACTTGACTTTCTGCGAAGCCGGTCTTCTAGATTATTCCCACAGAATAACTGGAGGGAAGACATCTGCAAGGATAGATCTAGATATCCGACTATTTGCCCACTTTGAAAAAGTACTTCAATTAGAAGTCTGCATCAAGGGACATAGAATACTTGACTTTCTGCGAACCGTCTTCTAGATTATTCCCACAGAATAACCAAAAGAAGACATTTGCAAGAATAGATCTAGATATCCAACTATTTCCCCGCTTTGACAGAGTACTTCTATTAGAAGATTGCATCAAAGGACATAGCATACTTGCCTTTCTGCAGAGCCGGTCTTCTAGATTATTACCACAGAATAACCAGAGGAAGACATCTGCAAGAATATATCTAGATATCCGACTATTTGCACGCTTTGATAGAGAATCTCTGTAAGAAGCCTGCATCAAGGGACATAGCATACTTTACTTTCCGCACATTCAGTCTTCCAGATTATTCCCACGGAATAACCAGAGGAAGACATCTGCAAGAATAGATCTAGATATCCGACTATATGCCCGCTTTGACTGATTACTTCTATTAGAAGTGTGCATCAAGGGACATAGCATACTTGAATTTTTGCAGAGCCGCTTCTAGAATTATTCACACAGAATAAACAGAGGAAGACATATGCAATAATATATCTAGATATCCGACTCTTTGCCCGCTTTGATAGAGAACCTCTGTAAGAAGTGTGCATCAAGGGACATAGCACACATGACTTTCTGCACAGCCAGTCTTCTAGATTATTCCCACGGAATAACCAGAGGAAGACTTCTGCAAGAATAGATCTAGATGTCCGACTATTTGCCCTCTTTGACAGAGAACTTCTATTAGAAGTCTGCAACAAGGGGCATAGTATACTTGACTTTCTGCAGAGTCGGTCTTCTAGATTATTCCCATAGATTATCAAGAGGAAGACATCTGTAAGAATAGATCTAGATATCCGACTATTTGCCCGCTTTCACAGAGAATTTCTATTAGAAGTGTGCATGCAGGGACATAGCATACTTGACTTTCTGCAGAGTCGGTCTTCTAGATTATTCCCATAGATTATCAAGAGGAAGACATCTGTAAGAATAAATCTATATATCCAACTATTTGCCCGCTTTGACAAAGAACTTTTATTAGAATTCTGCATCAAATGATATAGCATACTTGACTTTCTGCAGAGTCTGTCTTCTAGATTATTTGCAAGAATAGATCTAGTTATCCAACTGTTTGCCCGCTTTGACATAGAACTTCTATTAGAAGTGTGCATCAAGGGACATAGCATACTTGTTTTTCTGAAGAGCCGGTCTTTCAGATTATTCCCACAAAATAACCAGAGAAAGACATATGCAAGAATATATCTAGATATCCGACTACTTGCCAGCTTTGAAATAGAACTTCTATTAGAATTCTGCATCAAGGGACATAGCATACTTTTGTTTCTGCAGAGCCGGTCTTCTAGATTATTCCGACAGAATAACCAGAGGAAGACATATGCAAGAATAGATCTAGATATCCGAATATTTGCCCGCTTTGACAAAGAACTTCTATTAGAAGTCTGCATCAAGGGACATAGCATACTTGACTTTCTGCAGAGTCTGTCTTTTAGATTCGTTGCAAGAATAAATCTAGATATCCAACTGTTGCCCGCTTTGACAGAGAACTTCTATTAGAAGTGTGCATCAAGGGACATAGCATACTTGTCTTTCTGAAGAGCCGGTCTTTTAGATTATTACCACAGAATAACCAGAGGAAGACATCTGTAAGAATAGAGCTAGATATCCGACTATTTCCCCGCTTTGAAATAAAACTTCTATTAGAAGTCTGCATCAAGGGACATAGCATACTTTTTTTCTGCAGAGCCGGTATTCTAGATTATTCCCACAGAATAACCAGATGAAGACCTCTGCTAGAATAGATTTAGATATCCGACTATTTACCCTCTTTGGCAGAGAACTTCTATTAGAAGTCTGCATCAAGGTACATAGCATACATGACTTTCTGCAGAGCCTGTCTTCTAGATTATTCCCACAGAATAACCAGAGGAGGACATCTGCAAGAATAGATCTAGATATCCGACTATTTGCCCGCTTTGACAGATTCTGCATCAAGGGACATAGCATACTTGTCTTTCTGAAGAGCCAGTCGTCTAGATTATTCCCACAGAATAACCAGAGGAAGACATCTGCAAGAAAAGATCTAAATGTCCGACTATTTGCTCGCATTGACAGAGAACTTCTATTAGAAGTCTGCATCAAGGGGCATAGCATACTTGACTTTCTGCAGAGCCGGTCTTCTAGATTATTCCCACAGAATAACCAGAGGAAGACATCTGTAAGAATAGATCTAGATATCCGACTATTTGCCCGCTTTGACAAAGAACTTCTATTATAAGTCTGCATCAAGGGACATAGCATACTTGACTTTCTGCAGAGTCTGTCCTCTAGATTATTTGCAAGAATAGATCTAGATATCCAACTGTTTGCCCACTTTGACAGAGAACTTCTATTAGAAGTGTGCATTAAAGGACATAGCATACTTGTCTTTCTGAACAGCCGGTCTTTTAGATTATTCCCACAGAATAACTAGAGGAAGACATCTGCAAGAATAAATCTAGATATCCGACTATTTGCCCACTTTGACAGAGAACTTCTATTAGAAGTCTGCATCAAGGGACATAGCATACTTGACATTCTGCGAAGCCGGTCTTCTAGATTATTCCCACAGAATAACTAGAGGGAAGACATCTGCAAGGATAGATCTAGATATCCGACTATTTGCCCGCTTTGACAGAGAACTTCAATTAGAAGTCTGCATCAAGGGACATAGCATACTTGACTTTCTGCAGAACCGGTCTTCTAGATTATTCCCACAGAATAACCAGAAGAAGACATCTGCAAGAATAGATCTAGATATCCGACTATTTGCCTGCTTTGACAGAGTACTTCTATTAGAAGATTGCATCAAGGGACATAGCATACTTGACTTTCTGCAGAGCCGGTCTTCAAGATTATTCCCACAGAATAACCAGAGGAAGACATCTGCAAGAATATATCTAGATATCCGACTATTTGCATGCTTTGATAGAGAAACCTCTGCAACAAGTCTGCATCAAGGGACATAGCATACTTGACTTTCTGCACAGCCAGTCTTCTAGATTATTCCCACGGAATAACCAGAAGAAGACATCTGCAAGAATAGATCTAGATATCCGACTATTTGCCCGCTTTGACAGAGTACTTCTATTAGAAGTGTGCATCAAGGGACATAGCATACTTGACTTTCTGCAGAGCCGGTCTTCTAGATTATTCCCACAGAATAACCAGAGGAAGACATCTGCAATAATATATCTAGATATCCGACTCTTTGCCCGCTTTGATAGAGAACCTCTGTAAGAAGTCTGCTTCAAGGGACATGGCATACCTGACTTTCTGCACAGCCGGTCTTCTAGATTATTCCCACGGAATAACCAGAGGAAGACATCTGAAAGAATAGATCTAGATATCTGACTATTTGCCCTCTTTGACAGAGAACTTCTATTAGAAGTCTGCATCAAGGGACATAGCATACTTGACTTTCTGCAGAGCCGGTCTTCTAGATTATTCCCACAGTATAACCAGAGGAAGATATCTGCAAGAATAGATCTAGATATCCGACTATTTGCCCGCTTTGACAGAGATCTTCTATTAGAATTCTGCATCAAGGGACATAGCATACTTGACTTTCTGCACAGCCGGTCTTCTAGATTATTCCAACAGAATCATCTTCTGGTATCCCTCTGGTAGCACTTTGGTAACCTTCTGGTATTCCTCTGGTGGCCTTCTGGAGTCATTCTGGTGGCCCTTCCGGGTTCCTTCTGGTGGCCCTGCAAACAGCTGTTGGCTTTCATCCTGATAGCTGGTCATCCTTCTTCCAAACAGCTGTTCGCTCTCATCCTGAGAGCTGGTCCTCTTTCCTCCAAACAGCTGTTGGCTCTCATCCTGAGAGCTTGTCCTCCTTTCTCCAATCAGCTGTTGGCTCTCATCCTATGAGTTTGTCCTCCTTCCTCCAAACAGCTGTTGGCTTTCATCCTGATAGCTGGTCCTCCTTCCAAACAGCTGTTTTCTCTCATCCTGAGCTGGTCCTCTTTCCTCCAAACAAAGCTGTTGGCTCTCATCCTGAGATGGTCCTCTTTCCTCCAATCAGGTGTCGGCTCTCATCCTGAGAGCTTGTCCTCCTTCCTCCAAACAGCTGTTGGCTCTCACCCTGAGAGCTTGTCCTCCTTCCTCCAAACAGCTGTTGGCTCTCAAAATGCGAGTTTGTCCTCCTTCATCTGAATATCATTTAGCTCTCATCCTGAGAGCTTGTCCTCCTTCCTCCGTCAGACTTGTCTTTACGGCTGCAAAGAAACAGCCCATGTGAAGGATTTTGACTGGTCATCAGTTGATGATGCTGCACATGCTCCAGAGGCATTGCAATCTTCTTGGCCAGTTGATGGAGTTGATTGCAGGATGGGTGTATGGGAGGTGGGGGGACCTCCCATTGCTGGTTGCTGCTGGGGGGAGCAGCAGTGTACACCCATCCTGCAGTCAAGTCATCGAATGGACCAAGAAGATCACAGCTCCTCTGGAACACAATGCAACATCACCAAGTGATGACAAGTCAAAGTCCTCCATTTTGGTTAATCAGGGGCTGTTTCTCCTGTCCTTTGTGGTCCTCCTTCCTCTGAAGAGCAGTTGGCTCTCATCCTGAGAGCTGGCCTGAGAGCTGGCCCCCCTTCCTCCTGACGGCTGTTGGCTCTCATCCTTAGAGCTGGTCCTCCTTCCTCTAAACAGCTGTTAGCTCTCAAATTGAGAGCTGGTCCTCCTTCCTCCAAACAGCTGTTGGCTCTCAAATTGAGAGCTGGTCCTCTTTCCTCTAAACAGCTGTTGGCTCTCAAACTGAGAGCTGGTCCTCCTTCCTCCAAACAGCTGTTGGATATCATCCTCCTCCTGCTCTGGTCTCCCTGTGATGAACCTTTTTCAGAATTCCCTCCTATACCTGCATTCAGTTCTCCACCACTGGGCTCTGCTATGACTGCTGCCAACGTGCCTGTTCCAGCCAGTTGGAGGTTCAGTATGTGACCATCCAGGTGATATATAATAGAGAGGTTCTCCTCCACTGGATCAATGTCTTCTATTTGTAAATACAGCGCATCCAATAAAAGTCTCCTTTCTGCCAGCAACATTTTAAGTTTCCTCCGGCCAAGGCGCGGTTTTTCTTGTTTCTCCCAATCTAACTCTTGGTTTTACACCTATTTACACTGTGCCCAAGTCTTCTGCCTCTTTTTTGTGGAGGTCTAGGAGAATATCCAAACGCTCAATAATTTGTGACAATGTTATGTATAAATAAGAATGAGGACTTATCCTCTCAATCTCCCGTTTGAGGACGCTGGGGAATCTCTCGATTCCGATGCATCTGTTGATGATCCTGATCAGACCGCGCAAGTCGTCCTTTGGTCTTGCTGTGTGTCTGAATATGGGATTCGGTTTCATACCAAAGTGGGCTGCCAAGCCAAAGTCCACGATTGTTGGCTGGTTGGTCTCTTCATCGATGACGACGTTAAATTCGTGCAAATCCATGTGAGCAATCCCTTTCAGATGGATCTTCGCAAGTATCTCACAGATTCTTTTAAATATCAGGATTATTTCTCCGGGCTCTCTGCTTGGTTTTCGTAGCCAGTCAAACAAGGATATGTGACCTGCATCGTTCATTATGAAAGCCACGGGATCGATAGGAGACACAGCGAGAATGCAGGGCGTGCCTTCAATGTCTGCCATTTCATGTAGCATCGTCACCTCCCTCAACATTTCTCTGTGTCCTGCAGAACCTTGACGCCGGTGGACTTTAATGATGGCAGGCTGATCCATATCGGCAAATTGGTATCGATAACACTGAGCAAATGCACCAGAACCAATGGGAATGGGGTCTTTGGAAAAAACTCCAGCCAAACCAACTAGAGGGATTCCCATAGCTCTTAATTCTCCAATTAACAGCTCTATATCCTCTTGGAGAGATACATCCATTTCTAGAAAAGCCTCCTCGCATTCCTCCAGTTTTATTCTCCTTGTTTGTGGCGCAGAGGAAGGCTTTCTAAGTTCAGAGATTTCATTCAGTAGGTCGAGGAGGTTCCTTTTGACTGTCTGAACCTGGCCTAATATCCATTTCCGTAGGTAGTCGTCCAGCAAGGATGCCTTTGAAATGGGCAGAGGCGAATGACCTTCACAGTTCCTTTTGATAGTCTGTACTTGGAAAAATATCCATTTCCGTAAGGAGTCGTCCAGCAAGGTTGCCCTGGAGAGGGGGAGAGGCGAACGACCTTCAATTACGGCTCTAAGCAAATTCAAAAACTCCTCTGCGGTCTCACAGTCCTTTCTCAGCTTTTCCACTTCTCTTTTCAGTTGTGTCTCTCTTTCCTGGCGATGTTTATCATGATTCTCCTTTTGCCTAATTTTTCTTTTGAGAATTTCTATCTCTTCCTTCAACTTTCTATTTTCTTCTTCCAATTCTATGACTTTCTCATGGGAACCTGTGCACTCAGAGATCGTCGTCCTCTTCAAAGCCTCCTTTCCCTCGTCTTCTTTCTTTTTAAGCAGCAGATCTTTCTCCAGGACCTGCTTTCGGAGCAGTTCGATCTCCTGCTGAGCTTCTTTCCAGAGGTGTTCCATTTTTGTTGCAGCGACTTCGCACTTATGTGGGTCCTCTTCTGGTCTCATCTTTTCGTCCGTCTCCGTTGTCAGGTCATCTTCGGTGTCGTCAATTTCGGGGTGCAAGTCGTCATTATTGTCCAGGTCGTTATCTTCTTCATAGTCCAATTCCAGACTGTCTTCCCTCGTCGTCATTTCGGTATCCAGGTCGTCATCATTATCCAGTTCGTCATCATTATCCAGGTCATCATCGTTGTCCAGGTCTGCATCATCTTTATTATCGTCACTATCTTCCATGCTGTCTTCCATTAAAACGATTTCTTCCAAGTCATCAACTCGGGTTCCTTTAATCTGGTAACAATAGAAAGCAGCGAGCGCCAAGCCCGCCAACAATGCCATCCCAGGGATGGCGAGAGCAAAGCCAGACGCATCAATGCTGGTGGGTTGTTCCTCAAAGATTGCAGGAGCCCGAGAATCCGACATATCATAAGATGTTATTATGTCCTGTACGCCAACATTAATCCTGAGTGAGAACCAGACAATGTTACACAGTCCTCACAGATAGAAGCATACAGGTCAAAACACAAGAAACACAGCACTAATAGCAAAAAGTAGTAAGTTTCAATCATGATGAATGAAGCGTTATACTCGGAGACTCTTGCTGTCACCAAACTTAGTTTTTAAAAAAGACGCTTGATTCTGGCTCTGAAGACGCTTGCTCCTGCGGCCAAGAACGTCTTCATTCTAGGGAAGACTCCGGAAGGGGCTTCAAGGCTCGGCTCCGAAGGATTCCTCCTTTTCTTCGTCGCTGTTCTGCCGAAAGTCTCCAGATCCTCGACCAACTCCTGCATGTCCTTCGGGAGGATCGAGGTCTGTCGAAGGAATCCCCGCTAATCTTCTTCGACTCCTGACCTCCGCCGTGATCACAAGTCCTGTCCAATATCCTCCTCATATTACATATGCGAGTGTCTCTGTTTTTAGATAAATCGACCTAAATTTTGCTGAAGTTCTATTCCTTATCATTGATCCCGTTTCGTGCAACTTATGACATAATCTTTCGTAAAAATTTTCTATGGTCTTCATTTTTTTCGCTTTAGTGTTCACGTTTTGATTCATAACTTCATCATTAGTAGCAGTAATAATACCGTCTATAATAATATTATTATTATTATTATTATTAAATTATTATTAGTGGTGAAGCAGTAGTAATAATAATATAGGTAATGATAATTTTCCTTATTGTTTTTAATAATACAACTTTGGTATTATTATTATTATTATCATTATTATTATTATTATTATTATTTATTATTATTATTATTATTATTATTATTATTATTATTATTATTATTATTATTATTAGTTGTAGTGATAGTAGAAGTAGTAACATTGCAATATTCAAAATTATCGTTATTATGGTCATAGAGTTATGTTGAGATTCTGTAACGAGACGATGAATATCATCAGATTATCATAAAATTTCGCTGTAGTAGTAATAGTCGATTAATAATAATTAGGTGTAATGGTAGTGGTAGGTAATCTGCATCACACACACACGCGTGTGTGTATATGTGTCTGTGTGTATGTCCGTATATACACGTGTATGTGCATTTATATATATATGTACATCTATATATATATATATATATATATATATATATATATATATATATATATATATATATATATATATATATATATATATATATATATATATATATATACTATATATATATTTGAATTATATATTATAATATATAAAATAATATATATATATATATATATATATATATATATATATATTATTAATTATTTATTATTATTAGCTGTTAGTGATAGTAAAAGTAGTAACATCGCTGTATACAAAATTATCGTTATTATGATCATAGTGTTATGTTGAAGATTCACTAATGAGACGATGAATATCAGTAGTATTATCATAAAATTACGCTGAAGTAGTGATAGGTCGATTAGTAATAATTAGGTGTGAAGGTAGTGGTAGGTAATCTGCATCACACACTCACACACACACACACACGCACACACACACGCACACACACACAATATATATACATTATATATATATATATATATATATATATATATATATATATATATATATATATATATATATATATATATATGTGTGTGGTTGTGTGTGTGTGTGTCTGTGTGTATGTCCAAATATACACGTGTATGTGCATTTATATATATATATTGCATATATATATATATATATATATATATATATATATATATATATATATATATATATATATGTATATCTAAATATATATACATATATATATAAATGCACACACACGCGTATATTTGGACATACACACAGACACACACACACACACACAATATATATATATATATATATATATATAAATATAATATATATATATATATATATATATATATGGAATGGAGGCAGGGTGACAGTTAGATAGCCGGTCATCAGGTGATAGTACATTTATTGCCGACGCGTTTCGTAACACATAGTTACATCATCAAGGCTAAAAGAGAAACAACACAAATTAAAAATACATGAAACATAACTTTGACTTTAAGAGTCTCAATAAATATACAAAAAACATACATAAAATGAAAGCAATTTAAAAAGCCCCCACTAGACTAAAAGTTGAAGACTGAGTGATTCGGAGAGAAGGGAGAAGCAGCGAAGAAAGCCGGTTCAACCCAGATTCAACTGTTCAGAGGAGGTGTGTGAGTTCAAATTGGGCACTAACTGCTTAATAAACAATGACTCTCATATAAGTAGTTCGTGTAAACGGCTTGTTTGGCCCGAGACAGAGAAATCAGTATAATTGATGGTGGTTTTACAAATTTTTGTATGATTTCTGATATTTGAAAATTCTGGATTGGACACTCTGCAGCCAGTACGAGGTTATATGGGCATTTGCTCTAATTTACAGCCTGGAAGGTTATTATCGTTTTCTATTTTTGGGGGGAGGGGGAGGGGGAGGGGGAAGGGCGGGGGAGGGGGAGGGGACGTGGCGGATGTATTTTTGTGACTAACAGACAGAATAATTTAAGAATGAATTCCATTTCTGTTGATTGTTTTAAAAACGGCAATTATTCTCTTTCTGTTCATAATTTTTATCGAACGTTTATAAATATAATCATTCAACTTCTGGTAATAAATTCCGTGGAAAGTTTTAAAAAGACAATTATTCCGTTTTATCATAATTTCTATCTAACGTATTCAAAAGACAACCTCCCGGTTTTTTTTTAATTACTGATCATAATTTGTATCGGCCGATTTAAAACCAAAATCATTCCATCTCTGAACATAATCTCTGAAGAGGTAATCGTCGTTGCTGGCTATTCAATGAGCAAGAACCCGTACTGGCATAAGGCCAGCTGAATCTACAATAACATATACCGTCTGTAGTTAAGCGTTCTTTAAAAATTCATTTATTTTTTCTCCATTTTATAGACGAAAAACATTATTTATTACATAGCTAACTTTTATTCAACTTCTTTGCAAAACATTGGAGCAATCTTTTAAGTAAAATTCATATTTGAATTCGTTACTCACTAAATATACTCCAATATACTATCTCCATTTATCTACTGTTATGAAATACGACGTCGTTCCCAGGTAGGAACCCTTGAATATTTGGGAATATAGACAAATGACAAAATTCAGAATCGAGGGTTTGCTCTGCGCCAGACCGACGTGGATAGTCACACGGCTTTTGGGATAACGAGTATCTCTCGAGGCCTCAAAGGTAATTGGCTTCAGGGCTGGATCGGAAGAGAGAGAGGAGAGAGAGAGAGCGAGAGAGAGAGGAGAGAGAGATGAGAGAGAGAGAGAGAGAGAGAGAGAGAGAGAGAGAGAGAGAGACGGGGGGAGGGACGAAGGGAGATAAATTGAGAGAGGGAGGGAGGAGGCAAGAAGGAAGGGAGAGAGAGAGAGAGAGAGGGGAAGGGAGGAAGGAGGCAAGTAGGAAGGGAGGAGGGAGAAGAGAGAGAGAGAAATTAAAAAATTCTAAGTTTATTTTGTTGCTCTCTTGTCCTCATCAACGTCCCTTATGCAACTGAAGCTCTTCTGATATCCATGTTCAATATTAGCTTCATCCTTTGAATAAATCTAAATTTCAAAATCATTTTATTTTCAACAAAAATCTAAATTGTTTATGTGAAATAATTTCCAACACAGTTATCTTACGATTATGATGACATTCCTACCTTATCATGACTTCAGTCCACAAACAACTACTAACTGCTGTCTGAGAATCTAATAATTTTACATTGATATTCAGCACGACCATCATTTAGACAGGAAATCTGTTTTATGAATCTGTCAGTAGATGTTTGTCGATCCCGGCCAGGAAGCCATTAAATATGCATTCGGACACAGAACCTACGAGGAGGGTCAAAGTTCTCCGTGAGAGCGGGAAATCATTCACGATTGTTTTACCCCTCAAGGATTAGTGCCTGTAATCAATAATGGTCGACCTGGAATATTTTTTTTTTTTTTTTTGTTTTTTTTTTTTTTTTCGGAGATTCTTGTCAAAGTTTTTTTCTAATATGATTTATCCAATGATTTGTCAAGGGAACGGAAAAGATTTTGACAAGATAACTTTCTAAACATTCTTTCATAATTCGATCCAAGACATAATCATCATTCCTTCGAAATTGCTAAATTTAATCTATTTTAACGAGCAGAGAAAACTTGAAGAGATATTGAAGAAAATCAGGAATCTGAATAGACGGAATTAGAGACAAGAGGATTAGCAACGTGTCGAAGTTCCTAGCTGAGGTTTTTCAGCCAAGTTTTGGCAAAAAAAGGGAAAGATGGACTTATCCAGCGACTGAAATTCAGTGACTGAGTTATTTCAGAAGCTTTACAAGAAAGGAGGAAAGTCTTAAACCATTATACACACACACACACACACGCACACACACACACACACACACACACACACATATATAGTATATATATATATTATATATATATACGATATATATATATATATATAGAATATATATATATATATATATATATATATATAATATATTATATATTATTCTTTATATATAATATATCTATATATATATTATATATATATCAATTAATATATATATATATGATATATATAATATTATATATATCTTATATATATATATATATATATATATACGTCATAATGCCATCTATCTAAACATTTATTATTAATCAAAACCTTTTCCTTGTTAAGTAAAAATAAAAAGGTTATCGTAAAATTTCACTTCATTGCACCTACTTTAAAGAAATTTTCCCCAAACCTCGGCTTTTCAAAAATATGAATTACAGAGTTTATCTTAACCTACATTTATATTTTACCTTATCGCTCAACCTGAACTAGATAAAAAAAGTCATGAAAATTCTAGGTCATGAGTGGCCATAATTATGCCTCTCTGGTTACAGGGTCAAAATATATAAATCTCTGGTAAGAACCGCTGACGAGAAACGCGTGAGCGACGTTCTTCTTTAACAACACTTACGTGATTATGAGAGAGAGAGAGAGAGAGAGAGCAGAGAGAGAGAGAGAAGACGAGAGAGAGAGAGAGAGAGAGAGGAGAGATAGAGAGAGAGAAGAGAGAAGAGAGAATGTATTTTTACTTAGTTAGGAAACGTGTCTTCAATACCATCATGTATTTCGACAATTAACAAAGAAATCTTCATGAATGAAAACAAAATGACTTTGGATATATAGAAAAAGACTGACCATTCACCATTCCTTTATTTTTAATACAATGAGTATACTTAGCTTAAAGTTTATCACCAAATTTTCATGAACAACATTTCACTTTACATAAACAGATACTCACAGTAAAAAGGGAGGTTATTTATTTTTAATGTTCAGAGGATATCACAGAGAACTCATTCTTTTAAATACGAAGTATATACAGTTTTATGAAACAATAAACTGTAGCTTTTAGTCTTAATGTTCTCTCTAGCCATTAAATTAATTACAAAACGTCCAAAGCTTCTATTGTCGGAATAGTCACATTAAATTAATTTTGTAGAAGTTTATTCATTTTAAGTAATTATTTGAAACTCCAATGTAATCATACTATGGTGATGAGAATGTACAAGTATTATTAATTTATTTTGCATTGTTTTGGTGAACAATTAAATTCTATTTTGAACAGACGTCTTCGTTATAGTATACACATAAATGGCATTAGTTCATGAATAAATATCAAAACATAAGTAAATTTTAAAATTAAAAATAACATTAAGAAGACCAAGAAAAAAGAAAAACTTGAATTAACTCCGAAATAGAAAAAAAAAAATTGAGAGCGGTAAATAATCTTTCTATAATGCTTAGACATGAAAAGATTAGACAGTTGTTGCTTGTAAATAAGTTGGCATTCGCTTCAGGTTTCATCCTCTCAATAAATAATCATCAGAAAGCAATATAATATACCAATTAGATCATAACTGATTCATACCGCATCTGATATAACATTTTTCGATCGTCGTTTACCTGTGAAACATTATGGTTATTTCATTAATAAATTCAGATAGAAAAGACAGTGGGTGATCTATGAAAATTGTATTATCTATCATATAATCTTAACATCAGTATTTGCTTATCACATAAAAAAAAAAAAAAAAAAAAAAAAAAAACATACACAGACTTTGTCGAGAAGAAAAACACCTTTGAATCCAAAGCTGTTTTCTCCGAATCTGACGTCTCTCAAACTTCAGTCGTCTGGTTAGTAAAAAAAAAAAAAAAAAAAAAAAAAAAAAGAAAAAAAAAAATGTTCGATTTGTAGCGGCCCTGAATACGACCTGGCTTAATCTCCCGATTAGGTATTCTGGGGGGAGAGAGAAGCGGTGATGTGTTAAGCGCATTTCCCGAACGCCTCTGTCGGTATAAAGCTTCAACCTTTTTCCGTTTTCTGACCGAGGAGACTAAACGGGTCAAGGCTCGAGAATTCAGGTTTTTTTATTTATTTATTTATTTTTTTTTTAAGGTACGTCTGTTTTTCTTTGAGAAATGAAGAGAATCTTGTGATTTGGTGTCGGCCAATAAAGGGTAAAGTGGACTTTTGTGTTACATATTATTTTGAATGATATGCCCTCAGCTAGCGACCCGGAGAGAGAGAGAGAGAGAGAGAAGAGAGAGAGAGAGAGAGAGAGAGAAGGAATAAATATTTTATTCACGTTAATGTCACCTGAAGTAGAAAAAAAATCAAGAAAATTCCAGGTCATGAGTAGCCATGTTTATGACAAAGCCTCCTCGAGCATAATAGGTCAGGTGAGGATTGATGCCCCTCTGATTAACGGGTCAAAATATATAAATCTCTGAATAATTATGACTCTGGTAAGGACCGCTGTCGAGAAACGCGTGACACATCCTCTTAAAATATTACGTGCTTATGGGAGAGAGAGAGAGAGAGAGAGAGAGAGAGAGAGAGAGAGAGAGAGAGAGTATATTTTTAGCTTCTTACGAATCAATCTTCTTCTTCTTCATTATTATTATTTTTTTTTTTTTTTTTTTTTTTTTTTGCTCTATCAAAGTACTCCAATTCGACTGGGTGGTATTTATAGTGTGGGGTTCCGGGTTGCATCCTGCCTCCTTAGGAGTCCATCACTTTTCTTACTATGTGTGCCGTTTCTAGGATCACACACTTCTGCATGAGTCCTGGAGCTACTTCAGCCTCTAGTTTTTCTAGATTCCTTTTCAGGGATCTTGGGATCGTGCCTAGTGCTCCTATGATTATGGGTACGATTTCCACTGGCATATCCCATATCCTTCTTATTTCTATTTTCAGATCTTGATACTTATCCATTTTTTCCCTCTCTTTTCTCGATTCAAAACTCTGGTGTCCCATGGTATTACGGACATCAATGAGTGATACTTTCTTATTATTATTATTATTATTATTATTATTATTATTATTATTATTATTATTATTTTGCTCTATCACAGTCCTCCAATTCGACTGGGTGGTATCTATAGTGTGGGGTTCCGGGTTGCATCCTGCCTCCTTAGGAGTCCATCACTTTTCTTATTACGTGCTCCGTTTCTAGGATCACACTCTTCTGCATGAGTCCTGGAGCTACTTCAGCCTCTAAATTTTCCAGATTCCTTTTCAGGGATCTAGGGATCGTGCCTTGTGTTCCTATGATTATGGGTATAATTTCCACTGGCATATTCCATATCCTCCTTATTTCTATTTTCAGGCCTTGATACTTATCCATAGTCGATTATGCCCTCGCTATGATCCATAGGATAACGACCAGGAAGATGGCACTGCAGAAGGTACAGTGAAGATCGCTATCGCAGAGAAGGATTGGGGAAACCTGCTAACTATAGAACACATAAATGCCCAGTCCTTATTATCGAATTTTGATGAAGTAGAATTGTTAATACAAGAAAGGAAAATAGGCCTTTTATGTATAAGTGAAACATGGCTAAATGCGGGTATCCGAGACAATTTTGTAAACATTTCAAATTTCAATATGTATCATTACGACCAGGAAAGAGGAGGAGGAACTTGTATCTATGTTCGAGATGATTTAAAAGTTAATAGAATGACCCTAAATGTTGATAGAGTAGTAAGAGTGGAGGATGTCTGGATAACTGTACAACATATAAAGGTCCCATCATTCATTTTAGGGTGTGTTTACTGCCATCCCAAAGCTTTAGTCTCCTCTTTCGACTACATTAAGACTGTTTTTAAAGTTGTTTCCTTATGGGGAAAGCCAATTTTTATTCTAGGGGATGATAATGATGATTTATTATCTGCTAATAGTAAACTAAGTAAAATTGTGCTCCAATTAAACCTACACCAGGCAATTAATAAACCTACAAGAATTTCAAACATAAGCTCATCACTGCTAGATGTTATCATCACAAACAGATCAGAAATGATTTCCCAAGCTGAAGTAGTTCTTTGTCCTGTCGCTGACCATGAGTTGGTAACACTACACATAGATATTTCTAAACCAAAAAGGCATTCTGTAACTAGAACATTCCGTAGGTTAGGATACTATAATCAGAATACGTTCGATTGCCTGTTAAATAGATCCCTTAACCTTAATAAAATTTTAAATACTGACAAAATAAATATTCAAGTTCCTATATTTACTAGTGTTTTTTTTTTTTTTTTTGAGAGAGAGTTTAAATGAGTGTGCCCCATGTGAAACAAAAGTAATTACCCGGCCCCCGGCTCCTTGTAAACCCATGACCTTAAAATACCATTGAAAGCGAGAGACGAATTGCATGAAAGAATCTAAAGGGATACATTAAACTTAGAATTAAGAAATACTTATAAAAACAATAAAAAACGAGGTAATCAACTTATTAAAACAAAGAAGGCAGAACATTTTAAAGATAAGTTCAAAAACTGTCATGGTAATTTGTCTACTAAATGGGATATTGTTCATGAAATGATCCCTGCCACAAAGAGTAGCGTAAGCATCCGTGATTATAAATTTAAGAAAGATAAAGCAGAAAAATTTAACGAACACTTTTGCAAAAATAGTTAGTCGACCTGGCTTCGAAAATTCTCAACAGATCTTCAATGCAAATAATAATCTGCACACTATAGATACCATTATACCTCAAGGTATCGCGAATAACCTTTTCAGACCGCAACCCGTTGACGTAGATAAAGTTGTCTTGCTTGTGAGGGATTTGAATAACTCAAAGGTGTTTGGATCTGATGCTTTTTACCTAACCGTTATCGTAAACACCTCCATTGTTACTGGTCTCTACCCCACCGACTGGAAAATATCGCATGTAATACCATTTTTCAAGAACGGTGACGCAGATGCAGTCGAAAATTATCGGCCTATATCACTTCTATCAGTCTTACCTAAGATATTAGAAAAACTAGTTGCAGTTCAGCTCATGCAATATCTTGAAGAAAATAACTTATCACAAACCCAACATGGTTTTAGACCACATCTATCCACCGAAACCGCACTCATGAAGCTCACATTGTTGGATCTCTCTAAAGCATTGATAGCGTTAGCCATGATATCTTACTTAGTAAATGTATAAAACTAAAAATCGACCCGTTTTGGTTCAAAAATTATTTGGAAAATCGGTATCAGTCAGTAAGAATAGACGATGTAATATCTTCCTCTAAGCCAGTACAATTTGGGGTCCCACAAGGATCAATATTAGGACCAATTCTTTTCTTAATCTATATCAATGATATTCTACTTCATTACAGGATTGTCTCTTAACACAGTATGCAGATGACAGTCAAATTCTAATCACCGGAACCATAGACGAATTACAAATGTTAATTTCAAGAGCGGAAAGTATCTTAGAAAATGCTAAATATTATTTCCAAATTAATGGATTAAATGTAAACGAATCAAAAACTCATTATATTTTCCTTGGTTCAAGAAAATACGTTTCTCAAATTCCTGATGATATAGTTATAAATTCTAATGGCCATGCTATTAGAAAAAGTGACCATGTAAATTCTGCATCCTATGTTATGTGGACCCTTCTTGAACACTGTCCTTAATGGAAAAATCCGGTTTCCAGTTCCAGAAAGATATTATTTTTGGAAATTTTTCGATTATCTTTGCACTATAGTTACGTTTTTCCCTAGAAAATTTAGAATAAATGTTCACAGCCACAAACATTGGTGTAGAAAAGAAAGTTTTTTAAAATATGACCATCTACAAAAATTCAGCGAGTCGGGTCTTACTCAACTCTCCGTGTTAGCTCCTATAAAAAAGTAAATAAAAAATTAGAGAGGAAAGCGACGAGAAAAGGGAAAGGGATGCAGATGAAAAGAGACATAAACATACAAGAAAAAGCGAAGGGGAGAAATGAAAACAGAATTAGCGATGGAAGAGAAATTCGGTGAATGGAAGAGGGAAATAGTTCAAAGAGAGAGGAAATAAGCTTCTGAATGAAATATATGGATATTGGACGGTCTCGCTGTAAGGGCAAATGTAAATATAATAATAACGTTTTGCACTTTTCGCCTTTTTGCTTTTGAATTTTGATGGAACATATTGATACCTACGTGAATTTTGTCTTGATATATTTTCTCACGTAAACAATATTATTCCCTTTATGGAGTTCATTGTTAGGTCAGATGCAGATAATAAGTTCCCCTTTTCGGACATTTTCGTCATAGCATAACCCTGGGAATGTAGGTTGAAAACCCCCCCCCCCCATCCCCCCCCCCCCCCCCCCCCCCACCACCATCCCGCACCCACCCAAGAACACAAATTCACCTTGTTAAATTTAATTAATGTCCTTCCATAAATGACGTAGGTGATATAGAGGGTTCCAAAGGCGAGATTCTCTATTCCGAGGATTTCAGAGTCCTGTCTGCCTTCTAATTCAAGGAACCAAGTAATAAAAAAAAACATTCACATGTCTCACGTATATATAATATTATATATTATATATATATATATATATATATATATATAATATATATATATATATATATATATATATATTATTATATAGTACATATAAGTACACAAGATAATCTTGACCTGTGACCTGGGCATCAGGTCTCAATCCAAGGCGTATTCTTTGTACGTTCAGCCTGATTGAGGGGTAGGTCATAACTTATCTACTTTCAATAAATGTTAAAGAAAACTAATGAAGACTTTCGTTAACTCTTCTAGTGGAAAGGCTTACTACCAGATTCAGCGTAAGATTCATTGATAATTTAAATAATTGCTTCATTAATTCGAATTCAAATTTCAATTCCTAACTGGTCTTTTTAGAATAATATAATCGAATTTAAAAATTACTCATTATCAGCTAAATTCTGGGCGGTCTGCATCCGGTCTTTGAGCCACTAAAATTCGCCTTTCTGTCCATTTTTCCTTAGTTTCACTCTCCCTTTCACTTTCACTTTTCACTCTCCATCGAAGCAATTGGGAGTCATCTCTCCAGAGTTTGTTCCCAAATGAGTAAAAATAAAAAAAGCTTCTGACTTGATTGGTTCTGTGAATTGAATTCTCTTGACGCCGAATACTTGATCCAGATGTTTTCGCTTCCGCCGTATGCTCATTTATGTCAGGGAAATGCGTCCTTCTTATTTTAATTTTAATCAAAACTTTAAAAGGCGTTTCCGATACACACACACATACACACACACACACACACGTACACACACACACACACACACATATATATTAATATATATATATATATATATATATATATATATAATATATATATATATATATGTGTGTGTGTGTGTGTGTGTGTGCGCGTGTGTGTGTGTGCATGTGTGTATGGTGAGTGTGTGTGTAGGTGTTGTGTGTATTGGAAAATATATATTAGATATATAGATATATAGAGTATATTATATCGATATAGACATATATTATAAATATATAAATAACAATATATATCAAATATGATGCTAAATATTATATATATATACTAATATTATATATAGAGACTAGATATATATATAGCAATTGAAATACCAGCAGGGAAGCGCCATTTACTACATATCAGTAAGGACACCAAGGCCAAAACCCGGACCAGCATTTTGTACAACCTTATTGGCACATGTTTCGAGTAGTACTATCACTCGTTATCAACCTACAAAATTAAAGTGAATGACATTGTAGTTCTTGCAATCAAATTTACAATAATAAAATGATATGTATCAAAAATTATAAGAGTACGTTAAAAGATAGCTAATTACTTATTATAATTAAAAAATTGCTAAATGAAACAATTGAGTAGATAAAATAAAATGAAGCAGAATGCAAATTTAAGTCACAAAAACGGATGGTACAAAAGAAAAAACAGTAATATACTAAGTCGATATACAAACCAGCAGGATGCAGACTAAAAACACAAAAGTGAGGTAACAGCTACATTTCTAGCCAAGGAAGGCTTTATCTTAACAGAATATAAAACTTCTAGAATGTCGAGGTCTGTAGCAAACTGGGCAGAGGTTAAAATAAAAGAAAAATCATCGATATGTAAAGGGTGACCAGACTCCTCGCTGTGTTCCCTAATTGCACTATAACTAGGTCTTGTAAGATAATTGCCTGTACGAATGACCTACCAAGGTGCTCAAACCATCTCATCCAAGCTGATCTGGTAGTTTTTCCGACGTAAGTGGCATCACAACCACAGCACTGCCATTTATAGATCAGATTGGACAGAAGGCTTGTTGGTATAGGGTCTTTAATTTTAAAGAAATGTCCTAATTTATTTTGTAAAGTAAAATATATTTTGATATCTAGCTGAGGGTAACCAATGGACAAAATAGAAATTAATTGCTTTTTTAGATCGTAACTATGAGTTCCAGTAAAAGTTAAAGGTAAATAAATAACAGGTTTCTTTGACGGTTAGCAGTAGTTTCGGGTTGTTTGTTTACATACAATTTTGAAAGTTGTTTACCAATATATGTATTTACGTAATTCAACGGATAGCCATTGTTTTTTTTAAGAGTGACCTTAGAAATTCCAATTCTTCGTGTAAATTCAAATAGCTAGAACAAATTTTATATGCTCTCGTAACTAGCGTAAATATTTAATTCATCTTATTTTTTCAATTTAAAGGTGTAGCTGATTGAAATTTAGACATAAGACCTGTGAAAGTAGGCTTTCTAAAGACTGAAGTGTGAAATTTTTTATTATTAAGATTTTAACTTGAATATCTAGAAAAGCAAGTGTATGATTATCTTCGACTTCAGATGTAAAATTCTATATTTATATGCTTACTATTAAGGTACTCTAAAAAACGAGGAATCTGGTCACGACTCTTAAAAATTAAGAAAGTATCATCAACATACCTCCTGTACAATAAGGGCTTAAAATCTAAAGGGCCAATCGCTAACCTTTATTTCTTCCCATAAAACACATAAAAGCATTAGCCAGAGATGGTCCTATACTGGATCCCATACTTACACCATCAATTTGCTTATATAACAAACTGTTAAACAAAAAATAACATTCTTTGGTAGCTAGGATTAAAAGTTCCTTTAACTGAGACCTGTTGAACCCGTTGACAGTATCATTATTATTTTTAAACAGCTCGTTTAGGGACAGATGTCAATCGTCTCATCCAGTGGAATTTTGAGTGAAAAGAGACTTCACATCAAATGATGCCATAACACAATTATCAAAATTACAGTTTCTTAGGCAGTTGATAAAATGAAAGGAGTCATTCAAATTAAGGTATACTCATTTGTAGTTAACGGCGCAAGGATGGGAACAAGAAACTTTGCGGTATTATAGTTGGCAGTTCCAATAGCTGATAGAATAGGTCTCAATGGGCAGTTTTCCTTGTGGACCTTGGGGAGCCCATACAGACGTCCTGGTCTAGACCCGGACGCTTGAAGGCCATGAAAAACCTCTTTAGAGAAACAGCCAGATTTATATAGTTTGTCTAATGTTCTATTGACTTTATCTTCTAAATGCACAATACATTTGAAAGGGTCTTTCTTAATAACGTGGAACTTAGTTTTGATCATTAAGGATGTCTATCATTTTATCAACATACTCTGTTCTATTCCAGCAAGACTAACGCCCATTGCCCTTATCGGGTTTTTGTAACCACAATGGATGTGTCTTTAGCTAGACTTTGTAAAATATTAAACTCGTCAGTACTAAGTAAATACTTGGTCTCTGGTTTATAATTGTAAAAGGACGAAAAACGCAAGGTGTTTAAGAGTTGATCTGAAATAATCATAAGAGTAGCCTTTGGATTGTTGTATAAAAATTATGTGTTTGTAAAGCCTTAAACAAACGTTCCCAATTCAAGAAGTGTGAGTCAAAACGTAACCTTTTAGACGTAAAAGCAAAATTAAGACCGCGTGATAAAACCACTTTTTCTTTATCAGTCAATGCACGAGAGGAATAATTAAAAATGACATTATCGGGAGACATGGACGATCGAAATAACCTAAATTTTTCAATTTTAAGGAATGCACATGAGAAACTTTTTCAATGCTATTGGTATTGACTCTATTTATACAATTAGATAAATGAATGAAATCTAGACGAGAAACTGAATTTTTCAACACATCAGTCACTTGGTTTAGTTTAAATGCAGTATGATGCAAAAGTCGCCGCTTACCGCGAATTTCTTCTTCCAGTAGTTTCTTCTGGTACTCCCGATAATGTTGGGTTCTGTGTAAGGTATTTTGTTGTATAACTTGAAGTGAAGAAATTTTGGGATGAGTCCATTTCTCTCACAAGTCTCCAGGAAATGCAAATCACTGCGGACTTTTCTCAACTATATCTGTCCTTTGTACCAACCTAAATTGTTGAAGAACTGTAGGTCCATATCTTCTTCTGACAATCACAGCAATTGAAACACCAGCAGGGAAGCGCCATCTACATATCAGTAAGGACACCAAGGCCAAAACCCGGAACAGCATTTTGTACAACTTTATTGGGACATGTTTCGAGTAGTACTATCACTCGTTATCAACCTACAATGGCTATCCGTTGAATTACGTAAAATATATATTGGTAAACAACTTTCAAAATTGTATGTAAACAAACAACCCGAAACTACTGCTAACGTAAAGAAACCTGTTATTTATTTACCTTTAACTTTACTGGAACTCATAGTTACGATCTAAAAAAGCAATTAATTTCTATTTTGTCCATTGGTTACCCTCAGCTAGATATCAAAATATATTTTACTTTACAAAATAAATTAGGAAATTTCTTTAAAATTAAAGACCCTATAACCAACAAGCCTTCTCTCCAATCTGATCTATAAATGGCAGTGCAGTGGTTGTGATGCCACTTACGTCGGAAAAACTACCAGATCAGCTTGGATGAGATGGTTTGAGCACCTTGGTAGGTCATTTCGTACAGGCAATTATCTTACAAGACCTAGTTATAGTGCAATTAGGGAACACAGCGAGGAGTCTGGTCACCCTTTACATATCGATGATTTTCTATTTTAACCCTCTGCCCAGTTTGCTACAGACCTCGACATTCTAGAAGTTTTATATTCTGTTAAGATAAAGCCTTCCTTGGCTAGAAATGTAGCTGTTACCTCACTTTTGTGTTTTTAGTCTGCATCCTGCTGGTTTGTATATCGACTTAGTATATTTACTGTTCTTTTGTACCATCCGTTTTTGTGACTTAAATTTGCATTCTGCTTCATTTTATTTTATCTACTCAATTGTTTCATTTAGCAATTTTTAATTATATTTTTTTTTTTAAGTATTAGCTATCTTTTAACGTACTCTTATAATTTTTTATCACATATCATTTTATTATTGTAAATTTGATTGCAAGAACTACAATGTCATTTATTTTAATTTTGTAGGTTGATAACGATGATAGTACTACTCGAAACATGTCCAATAAGTTGTACAAAATGCTGTTCCGGGTTTTGGCCTTGGTGTCCTTACTGATATGTAGATGGCGCTTCCCTGCTGGTGTTTCAATTGCTGTGATTGTCAGAAGAAGATATGGACCTACAGTTCTTCAACAATTTAGGTTGGTACAAAGGACAGATTATAAGTTGAGAAAAGTCCGCAGTGATTTGCATTTCCTGGAGACTTGTGAGAGAAATGGACTCATCCCAAAATTTCTTCACTTCAAGTTATACAACAAAACCTTACACAGAACCCAACATTATCGGGAGTACCAGAAGAAAACTACTGGAAGAAGAAATTCGCGGTAAGCGGCGACTTTTGCATCATACTGCAATTTTAAACTAAACCAAGTGACTGATGTGTTGAAAAATTCAGTTTCTCGTTCTAGATTTCATTCATTTATCTAATTGTATAAATAGAGTCAATACCAATAGCATTGAAAACGTTTCTCATGGGCATCCTAAAATTGAAAAATTTTAGGTATTTCGATTCGTCCATGTCTCCCGATAATGTCATTTTTATTTTTAATTACCTCTCGTGCATTGACTGATAAAGAAAAAGTGGTTTTATCACGCGGTCTTAATTTTGCTTTTACGTCTAAAAGGTTACGTTTTGACTCACACTTCTTGAATTGGGAACGTTTGTTTAAGGCTTTACAAACACATAATTTTATACCAACAATCCCAAAGGCTACTCTTATGATTATTTCAGATCAACTCTTAAACACCTTGCGTTTTCGTCCTTTTACAATTATAAACCAGAGACCAAGTATTTACTTAGTACTGACGAGTTTAATATTTTACAAAGTCTAGCTAAAGACACATCCATTGTGGTTACAAAACCCGATAAGGGCAATGGCGTAGGTCTTGCTGAATAGAACAGAGTATGTTGATAAAATGATAGACATCCTTAATGATCAAACTAAGTTCCACGTTATTAAGAAAGACCCTTTCAAATGTATTGTGCATTTAGAAGATAAAGTCAATAGAACATTAGACAAACTATATAATCCTAAAAGCTGTTTCTCCTAAAAGAGGTTTTTCAATGGCCTTTCAGCGTCCGGGGCTAGACCAAAGACGGTCCTTGTATGGGCTCCCAAGGCGTCCGGGTCTAGACCAGGACGTCTGTATGTGCTCCCCAAGGTCCACAAGGTAAAACTGCCATGAGACCTATTCTATCAGCTATTGGAACTGCCAACTACAATACCGCAAAGTTTCTTGTTCCCATCCTTGCGCCGTTAACTACAAATGAGTATACCTTGAATGACTCCTTCATTTTATCAACTGCCTAAGAAACTGTAATTTTGATAATTGTGTTATGGCATCATTTGATGTGAAGTCTCCTTTTCACTCAAAATTCCACTGGATGAGACGATTGACATCTGTCCTAAACGAGCTGTTTAAAAATAATAATGATACTGTCAACGGGTTCAACAGGTCTCAGTTAAAGGAACTTTTAATCCTAGCTACCAAAGAATGTTATTTTTTGTTTAACAGTTTGTTATATAAGCAAATTGATGGTGTAAGTATGGGATCCAGTATAGGACCATCTCTGGCTAATGCTTTTATGTGTTTTATGGAGAAGAAATGGTTAGACGATTGCCCTTTAGATTTTAAGCCCTTATTGTACAGGAGGTTATGTTGATGATACTTTCTTAATTTTTAAGAGTCGTGACCAGATTCCTCGTTTTTTAGAGTACCTTAATAGTAAGCATATAAATATATAATTTACATCTGAAGTCGAAGATAATCATACACTTGCTTTTCTAGATATTCAAGTTAAAAATCTTAATAATAAATTTCACACTTGTCACTTTGTTGTGATATTTTATTCTTAGCTATTTTCTTTTATTATTTGGTTTTTGTTATTAGTATATGAATTTTATTGTTATCCATTTAGTTTGTTTCCTCCTCCGGTGGTTTGTCTTGTTTGGTAATTGCCACTAATGACCATTCTGTCTTTCCATATATTTGTGAGCGAGGGGTGCTGTCACCGTGGCTGTGTCGGAGATTGTTTGGACTGAAGGAGTCAGTTGATCTCTGAGCCTTATTACTCCTGGTGACTTGGATTTGCTACGTATCGCCTACTTGGATTTATGATTATTCTTGAAGGATTTACGCTTCATCCTGCCTCACCTTCGGCCCTCAGTAAATGTCGAGGGGCTCTCACTTAGCCAAGGTATAAGTGATTAATATTTTTGGAATGTTCAGGCGATCTTTGTGATGCCCTTGGCTCTGGTTTGATTTGGACGTCCCGGGTTTTTTTTGGAGGATCATCCTCGAGGACGTAGGATCGCTGATGTGTGAATCCTGTGGAATATCACTTTGTCACTTCACTTTTGTCTCTGGACGCAGAGGCTATAAGTAAGTGTAAAGATCACGGCTATAACTCCAGTGTTACGGAGGACAGGAATACCTATATATAATTAAGGAGATCACGGCCACAGCTCCAGTATTTAAGAGGAGGGAAACCACCGCTAGGTTTAGTTTGTATTTGATAGGTTATTCTTGCTTTCCGTATGCCTTCTCCTGTCTGAACCCCCTTCTCTTTGTGGATGTATCTTTGCTTTTTCCTATCTTAATTGAGTAAGTGTGTTGTTTCATAAATAATTCAGGGTGATTGGTTTTCAATAATATATGTATTCCGAGGTTCAGGAGTAACTTCTGTCTAGATATTTTTGTATTAAAAATAAGTATTTTTGTGGTGTTTCGTTTTCCCCCATGAATTAATTTTTGCACTTTGATAATATTTGAGAGCTATTCCACTGATTGTGGACTTAGTTTCTTGTTGTGAACAGAGTTTGGTAAGAAAGTTATTTAATTTTTAGTAACGGAAAGAAAAGGACCGTTACAAATTGGCGACCTGACAGGATTTTACGTTCCTGTCTGTTTCACTAAGTGCAAAGTTAATTCTGGGGGAGGGGCTTGGTTTTATGTAAACAACATTTTTACAACCTCCTCGTGTTTGGTTTGTTGGAGTTTGCTTATATTTAGTTAGTTTGTTTAAAAACAATGGCGACAGTTAATGTGTTAGATCTCCTGTCTGGAGAGGGGTGGCAAGCAAGGCTGCGGAGCTTGACAGAAGTGAATTGGAGCAAGTAGCTCAACATTTGGAGTTGGAGTATGATGTATCCATTAGAAAAGGCTTATTGTTAATCCAGGTTTATGATTATGTCAGTATGGTTAAAAAGGGTGAGGTATTAACACCCAAGACTGAGGTGTCTGTAGAGGTATTGTCTAAACAAATTGAATTAAAAACTTTAGAATTTAACTTGGAGAGATTTAAGGCTGAGGAGAGAGAGAGAGAGAGAATGTTTGAGAGAGAGATGCGAAATGCAGCTCCCTCTTCTTCCTCCTCCCTAGAGTGTTTGGTAACGCCTGCCATTAATTTGGGGCAGGCCCTTAAGTTTGTGCCGTGTTTCCAAGAGAATAATGTTGCGGAATTTTTTGTGTCATTTGAGAGGATTGCGGCCAAATTGCAGTGGCCCAGGAATACTGGACCACTCTCATACAGAGTAAACTTGTAGGAAGGGGCTCAAAAGGTTTATGTAACTTTGGATGAAACTTTGTCATCAGATTACGAAAATGTTAAGGCTATCGTGTTGAAAGCATACGAGCTGGTTCCGGAAGCCTACAGGCAAAGGTTCAGAAATTTGCAGAAGGGTAGTGACCAAACCTTTGTAGAGTTCGCGAGGGGAAAAAAAGACAGTTTGCCGAAGACTGGTTAAATCGAAAGAGGTGGATGACATGGAAAAATGAAAGAATTGTTATTTGTAGAAGAATTCAAGAGGTGTGTATCAGATAAGTTAAAAGTTCACCTTGAGGAACTGAAAATTGACACTTTACAGGAAGCCGCTATTGCTAGCGATGAATATTATTTGTCACACAAGAGTGAGTTAGGAGCATCAGGGACTCGTGTAGAACCGAAATGGGATAGGTCAGGTCGAGGTGGTTATAATAAGAGTAAGACGTTTATACGGCCTAATCATAATAATAAGAATCAATTCAGGGCACAGGAACCTGTTAATAGTGATAAAAGTTTCTCTGCTTATAATGATAAGAGAGGTTATGGTTCCCATGATCCAGAGTGGAAAAAGAAGGTAACGTGTTTTTATTGTAATAAGAAAGGGCATTTGAAGAGTTCTTGCTTTGCTTTCAAAAAATCATTGCAGGCTAGAGGAAGACCGGTGATGGGAGTCGGTAGAAAAGAAAAGAGATCCTGTCCCGACCAGACCAAGTGACCAATGACTATCAGACTGTTTTGAGAGGTATCTGTCTAGTGGGAAAGTGTCGTCGGTCAATTCACCCATTGAAAAGGAAGTAAGGATTTTGCGGGATACTGGGGCGGCCCAGTCCTTGATCTTACGGGATGCGTTACCTAAAGATTTTGGCTTTGATTATAAAGAGTTTGTTTTGTTGTCTGGTTTTCCTGATTCAGTCGAGTCTTACCCCATTGGAAATTTTCATTTGAAATGTCCTTCTTTTTCAGGAATTTTTGAAATTGGCAGTAGTAAATAAGTTTCCTGTCAAAGAGGTTGATATTGTTTTGGGGAATGACGTGGCTTTTAAGAATAAGACTTGTCCAATTTTGATCAATCCAGAAGTAGCAGTAGTTACGCGTTTCTAGTGCTAGAGTTGTTGACGTTGCAACTGATGTAGATTTGAGTAGTTGGAACGTAGTAGTAATATTGTAGGAGATATTAATATTTGAGGGATCATCCGAATTGGACTGTGGAAGAGCTTGTTAAAGCCCAGAAAAATGAATTTCGCAACCTACCCATAGAGTCAGGCGAAGAGTCGGACTTGACTGTACCTAAATTTAGAATTATTAAGAATATTTTTGTATAGGGTGAGTAGGCCGATGGAGGTTGGTACTCGGAACATGAAATATAAGACAAATAATGGTTCCTTATATTTACAGAAATGCTTTGATGTCGTTGGCTCATGAAAGTGGTTTGGCTGGGCATTTTGGTGTTTATAAGACGACCAGCAAACTCTTCGCGAACTATTCTGGCCCAAGTTGAAAGCAGACGTTAAGAAGTTTGTTAATAGTTGCGATGTGTGCCAAAAAGTCGGTAAGCCGAATCCAACCTGTTCCTAAAGCTCCTTTGTTGGGCCCCATCCCTGTGGTTTCCGAGCCTTTCAAAGAGGTTAATAATCAGATGTTGTTGGTCCGTTACCGAGGACTCGTAGTGGGAATGAGTATATTTTCACTATAATGGATAAAATGTCTCGTTATCCTGAAGCTATTCCCCTCCGTACAATTAAGAGTGAAAAAATTGTAGAAGTACTAGCCAACTTTTTTACTAGGTTTGGGATGCCCAAGGTCGTTCAGTCAGACTGTGGGACTAATTTTGTTAGTAAATATTTCAAAGGTAAGATGAATGAATTGGGCATTAGACATGTGACTTCTTCCCCTATCATCCAGAAAGTCAGGGTGCCCTTGAGAGATTCCATCAGACCCTGAAGTCAATGATAAAGAAATATTGTTTAACTCATGGATCCGACTGGGACAAGGAATTGCCTTATTTATTATTTGCTTTTCGGTCAGCTCCAAGTCAGTCCTTAGGTTTGTCACCTTTGATTTGGTCTTTGGACATTGTGTGCGTGGTCCTCTTGATGTGGTAAGGGAATCGTGGGAAGGTGACATCCCCGACATCAGTTTGTTGGATTATGTGACAAACTTGGGTGACAAATTGTCGAAGGCTTGGAAATTTGCCCGAGAAAATTTATTGTGTAGTCAAAAAAGGATGAAATACTTTTTTGATAGAAAGGCTAAAGTGCGTAATTTCGCAGTAGGTGATAGGGTTTTGGTACTTTTGCCGTTGCCGGGTAATTCTTTGAAAGCTTCCTTCTCTGGACCATGGAAAATTTTGAAGAAAGTTAGTGAGGTAAATTATTTGGTTGAAACTCCGGAAAGAAGGAAGCCTTTCCAATTGTGTCATGTGAACATGTTTAAAAGCATATAAGGGAAGAGAGAAAAGTTATTCCAATAGCCACTATTACGGGACGATGTTTCAAATAATAATCTTTATTCCTTTTCAGATGATAATTGTGATAATGAAATTTGCATGTCGAGTAATAAGAATTATTTGGAGAAATTTGATGGTTTGGTCTCTCATCTCAGTAGCGAGAACGAACGCTCTTTAAGAAAATTGGTTATGGGTTACAAAGAATTGTTTTCAGAGGTACCGGGTCGTACGTCTATTTTGGAACATGACGTGGACGTTGGGAATGCCACACCAATAAAGCAGTCCCCTTATAGGTTGAACCCTTTAAAACTAAGGTAGTAGCCAAAGAAGTTGACTATATGTTAAAGCATGGTTTAATGAGAGCCCAGTAAAAGCCCATGGTCCTCTCCGGTAGTGTTAGTGAAAAAACCTGATGGTGATTTTCGTTTGTGTTTGACTATAGGAAAGTTAATGAAGTCACGCAGACCGATTGTTATCCCTTGCCTCGTATTGAGGATTGTATTGATCGCATGGGAAAATCAAGTTTATTAGTAAATTTGACTTGCTAAAAAGGATTGGCAAGTTTCCTTTATCAAAAAACGAGCCAGGGCCTTGTGCTTTTGTGACTCCACAAGGGTTATTTCAATGCCGTGTAATGCCGTTCGGCATGAAGAACGCTGCGGCTACGTTTCAACGTTTAATGAACACACTGGTTTATGGTTTGGAAGGTTGCGTTTGTGTATATTGATGATATCGTAATTTATAGCGATGACTGGGAAACGCATCTAAAGCGTATTAGGGCTTTATTGAGGTCTTAAAAAAGGCCGGATTGGGTAATTAATTTGAAAAAAAGTGAATTTGCCAAAGCGAAGGTAAGCTATTTAGGTCATGAGGTTGGTGACGGTAAGGTGGCGCCTAAACAAGCCAATGTAGAAGCCATTGAGAACATTTCCATTCCAAAGTGTCGAAAGGATGTCAGAAATTCCTGGGTCTAGTTGGTTATTATCGTAAATTTGTAAGGAATTTTTCTGACATCGCTGATCCTCTCACTAATTTGTTGAAGAAAACTGTTTTCTTTTTAATTGGACTCCTGAAACGCAAAGGGCATTTGAGTGTTTAAAAGGTGTGCTTCTTAGTTTCCCCGTTTTAAGGGCTCCGGATTTCGACCTGCCTTTTTCGCTTGCCACTGACGCAAGTGATGTCGGTGTCGGAGCGGTCTTACTACAGAACGACGAGCAAGGCGTTTCTCACCCGGTCGCGTTCTTTTCGAAGAAATTGAATTCCGCTCAACGAAAGTATTCGACGGTCGAGAAGGAGACACTCGCACTCATTCTGGCTATTAATAATAATTTCCATCTATCCTCTTCCACAGGAACTCCTATAAAGATTATGACTGACCATAACCCTTTGACCTTCATCAACAGATACAAAAATAAAAAACCAACGTCTGATGCGTTGGAGCCTCATGTTGCAGGAATGGAATCTAGAATTCACTCATGTCCCGGGAAAAGACAACGTTGTGGCGATGCTCTCTCTCGCAGCGTTGAGTAGGGAAGGATTCTTGCAGAGGGCTATGCGGATATTAAGGTAGTATCTGTATCGTTCTGGTTACGGTGTGTGTACTGTTGAAGTAGGTGCTTAGGTTTGTATTGTAAAAGTAGAGGAGTGTAACATATATGTATTAATTCTATTTTCCTTTACAGGAGTTCTGTAAATGCCTAGGGTTATAAAATTAAGAATAGTCTAATTAAGGCCATAGGTGAAGATAGAAAGTACTAATCGGTGTTCATATTTTGTGGCAATGTTTATTTTAATGAAGGTTGAAGTGCTTATAATGCATAATGGAATTGAGTGTTATAGGATACAAATGTGTAATATCGTAAAAATTGTTACTGAAAAGTGTGGTATACAATGATGTTGGTATACAATGATGTTGGTATACAATGATGTTGGTATTTGTTGGTCTTTGGCGCATGGTATAATACGGTGAGGTGATTAATTTGGTGATTAGGATATTAATCGGAGAAATCTAACATTGTGTTAGCGGACAGCTACTAATCCGGGCATCTTGGTTTTCAGGCATAATTACGCTTCACGAAATTTTGTGTGTGGGATTGCGCAGGGGGGAAAACTGTGTTGGTCTTCTCTGTGTTGTCCAGTGTTAGTATATGTATTCGGTAGGACACTTTTATAGTGAAATAGTGTGTTGTCACTTTGATATAGACAGGACTATTGTTCGCTGAACATTGTTGCAATGAGCGATTTGAAACAAAGTGAAACGACGTTGAGTGTGTGTAAATAAATTATGGCCTATGAACAGTTCTATGGAATCCGGATTAGAGCAGTGTAGCTCTTAATAATATACGTGTGTGAGAGTTTTGAAGCTCTTGGGTTAACAATGTGTTTGGCAATGGTTTTTGAGGTTTTCTGTGTTGTAGATTTTCCATAGTATTAATGATATTTTGTTAATTTTGATGCCATCTTTGTGAGCTGCATCCTTGTTCCTTTGCCACCCCTCCTGTTGGATATCAGGTTTTGTAAGTTTATTATTTTTACATTCATACCTTTGTTTTTTCTTTGCAGGGTTGTATAAAACCTTGTGTTTGGCTTGTGGGTCTTTTTAATGACTATTTAGTTTTTTTTTTTTTAAGTATACTATGTTATTTACTGTAAAAAAATATATGTATATTTTTTTTTTCTTTTGGGAGAGGAGGTGTCACTTTGTTGTGATATTTTATTCTTAGCTATTTTATTATTCTGGTTTTTGTTATGTATATG
>NC_087200.1:207698343-207733343 GCF_015104395.2 Macrobrachium nipponense
AGATTGGGTATTTGAAATGAAAAAAAGAAAAATTAATTAAGAATTATTGAATAAATAGGTATAAATACAGCAGCTATCAAAATGTAATGGTAAATGCTTTAGGGCAGTGAGGCATTGCATATTCTCTTGAAATTTTGAAGTTGCAATTGCACAACTGAGAGGCATACGTAAACACTTTCCAATTCTATGCAGTACCATGGCAGCCTATCTGAGATAAATAAAACAGAAGTGAATTCAGACTTGAGGTTTTTATTTCTTCGAAAATGACCAGTAATTCTTCCCTCTCCATTGAAAACAGGAGCTCTTTTCACGCTGCACGAATGGACAATATATTTCTCCGAAGCAGAACCGAGTTGCTTTATTCCTTTTACCATCCCACTGGATAAGACTCCTTCCAGAATACGTAATGCGTTTGAGCTGGTAAAGAATAGTAGCCATACATTATTGCCCTTGAGGGGTACTACACTTGCACTCATATGCAAATCCAGTACAAATGGCGGCAAATTGAAAACATTCTTAGAATACGTAATGTGCATGAGCTGGTTTAGATTCTTGTTTTAAACTGTTACTCTTAAAGGATACTATGATTACGTTCATAACCAAACGTAAAATGTATTCTGTTTGTATATATTTCAGCTGTAGTAGAACTACGTTTGAAGTAAAGCTCAATCATAGATGTAGAAAAAAACGATAAATTTCTAAAAATGGCTTATTCTAAAAACAAAAAAAAACGGTAAATACTTTCACCGTTTTTCAGTCGAACGTGAAAAAAATGAAAGCCAAAGGCAATTGTTTTCTGTGTGCGTGCAGCAGATCTAGATTAACCTCATTTTAGCCTTATGTTTTATTTGTTGACGGTTTATACTCTCATTAAAACTACAAAATTTGATGACAAATCGAATAAACGAATTGTAGTCAAAATATCAGCAGGTCTTTGTAAACTTGATTTTAATAAGTTAACCATAAAGTTGTTCAACAAGGCTTGAGACACAGTTATCCACGTCAGAAGTATTGATTTATTACTATATCATGTACAACTTAAATACTTAGACAATTACGTATAGTAATTACATTTATATTAAACGAAGTAATATCAGCTTCAGATTGTGCCCAAAATTTTAATTTAATAAACATATCAGCTAAATATAATTATTCAGATAATTATATTTAGTGGATAATTTAACGATGGGTTTCATTTACAGAGCATCAACATAAGACCAACGTCACAAACATAACTTATCAAAAAAAAAAAAAAAAAAAACATGACACACCTGACGTAACGCTTGGAAGATAACTTCTTAAACCCCAAACAAACTTCAGTCATTTTCAGAAACTTCAGTTTCCGGACGTATTGGAAGTTTGTAGATATATAGGTTCCCAAAGACGGTGGCTGTAATTCCTGGAACCGTTTCATATTCTCTTGCTTAGTCCCTGGAAGCTCTTTTGACAATTAAGGATTGTTAACCCCAGTTTCATGTCTTGTGGCGTGTTGTCATTAAGTTCAATTAATGACAATTCTTTATACAATAGCTCTGCGTATTATTCACGTGGTTTAAATAAGATTTGTCTGGGCTACAATGATCTCATTGCCTTCCTGGATATGAACTGTCTCCCCTAAAGCAGTTACTCAAACCAGTGCAGGTTGTTTTTGACGAAAATAGCCGTGCTTTTACAGAGGAAAATTGTACTGCTGAAACTTTATCAGAACATTAAGTATCATTTTGTGGCTTTATTAGATGCTCTTGAGTAATACAGGTGATACATATGGGAAATAATAAACCTTTTCTTATGAATCAAGTAGATCATAAAGTAAAGTACCTCGAGTTACAAAGGTTGGAAGTCGTCCCAATCTTTATCACTCTTCTTTAAGTTTAAGAAGGGGTCGATTGCCTGGATGTTTCGCCTCTAACTCCAGCCGAAAGTAACTTCATCCATTCGACCCTTCTTATCGAATTCCTTCCTCACTTTATCCCTCCTTCGAATCCTTCCCCTCGCTCTTGGCCTTCTGACCTCAGTAGGTTCATCCCAAGCCTCCTCATTCCTACTTCCTCTCTCATTACTACCACATGTCCATACCATCTCAGTCTCGACAATAATCATGTCAGTAATATTTACCAGCAAGGTTTTCTCATTTCTTTATTTTCCAGCCTTTCAAACGATGGTCTGAGTAAATCAATATACAATTTATTTCAATAATCTTTATTATATAAAATGAACTGAGATAACCAGACAATCGTTTATGTAACCACATAACAGCTAAAAGACCACATCTACCTTATTCATAATATGTTTAGCAAAACACAATAACTTTACGCTATATGTTACCATCAAATTCACTTTATTGTCGAACATACATCATTATAAAGGTTAGTGGCTGAAACTATCCCAAACCGAAATTTATGTAATTAATGTAATTTTTACCGGTCACGAACACATCTGACTTAACTTCGTTCTGGTTAAAAATGGTCTCTGTCAGTCAGGCAGATTTTTAGTTAACGTTCAATATTTTTGTCCTCTATTGCGTTGAAAAAGGTGCGACAGTTTCATACGGGAGAACTATAAATATCACAGTGAAATTGATGTTGCCTCACCCTTTCTGTTGTACTTTTTTTGTTCTTTCCCATTTCTACTTAGGTTTTTTTTTTTATTTCCTGTTGCCTTATACACACAAACACACACACACACACAAACACACAAACACACACACACACACACACACACACACACACACACATATATATATATATATATATATATATATATATATATATATATATATACATATATAATATATATATATATATATATATATATATAGTTTGTCATTAGTTGAATAAAATGGTTTTCTAGCTCTTTTCCATGCCACATCTACACACACACACACACACACACACATCTATATATATATATATATATATATATATATATATATATATATATATATATATATAAATGTGTGTGTGCGTGTGTGTGTGTTTGTGTGTATGTGTGTGTGTGTAGATGCGGCATGGGCAAGAGCTAGAAAAACATTTTATTCAACTAATGACAAACTTGAATTTAGTAAGCATAACATTCTAAAATTACCCTATGATGAAAGGTTTTTAGATATTCCTAGAATTTTAAAGCTTTTAACATAAATGTTGTTTTCAGTAATATTAATGTCAAGAGTTTAGTTATCAAAAATTCTCCTAAAGATCTTCCAGGCTAACATATATGAAATTCCTTGCAAAAAGTGTGATAAAGTCTATTACGGACAGACCGTAATTTTTATCTTTCATTCTCTATCTTTTCTCCCCTTCTCCCTCGAAGGCTTCAAATACTCTTGAATATCTGAGTGTTTACACTAATCGACTGGAGAAACCCATCGAAGTGATTCATAACCCCGGCAGCTGACCTCTGTTCATTGCATGGTACTATTTATACGAGTTGGTGGTAAAGGATTGGATATTCCTCGATTTTCTTGAGGTCTAGTTTATATTATTAATGCATCATATAGATATTACACTGGAAGAAACTAATGTATACATCATGTACTATAGTATATGTTGTTAGCGAATATATACAGGAACGAACGTATGATTATTATATCACAGTAACTCGTAATTCTTTTACCACACATCACCATAGGTGAAAATAATAAGAGACTGGTGTGGGTCCTGGCAGGTTTTTGATTTTATTTCCGAGTCATTAACGAAGGACTGATGCATAGTGATATGCATCACGATATATATATATATATATATATATATATATATATATATATATATATATATATATATATATATATATATGAATATATATATATATATATATATATATATAATATATATATATATATATATATATATATATATATATATATATGTGTGTGTGTGTGTGTGTATCATATATGGGTTTGTATGTATATATTATAAGAGAGAAAGTAGGTCAAAACATTCACAACCTTTTGAGACTGCTAAATCCAGCCTCTTGCTTTTCAACAGCAGTGAAGTGTGATGAAGAATGTACATATTCGTTAAAAGAGCAGAGTTTGGCATGAAGCCCCAACACCTCGCCCACCCCCACCTCCAATCCTATTCTGACCCCGCAAGAATTCGATAAGTATATCTTACGTACCCTCGATATTCGAATTTTGGTGACAAACTTGCACACAACAATAATGTTTGGTGCCCTGTTGAAGACTCTTGTGCACATCAAATATCTTTGAGCACATTCTAATATTTCCAGTAAAATTATTGATAATTATTTTGATAATCCTTTGGTGGATATAATCAAAATGTTTATTTTCCGTCCTTAAAGACCCATTTGTCATTTAAGTCCGGGATTCAACGTCATTGTCGTATGTCACTTTTGGCATTGAATTAGAGGCATGAATGGAAATATATAAACGAAGATCACATCCAGAAAACTACATTAGTCCAAGATGCCTGTCCAAGTTTGGCGTTTCTTTAATAACGGCACCGAAAGTTTCCTGACTGATTGATCAAAATCCTATTTGCTCAGACTCTCGTGAACGGAAGTTGGTGTGAGTAATGGCCCAGGTTGGATCCTTGGAAGGATTCAGCCAACTGTGGCTGACAACGGACGTAATAAGCTTTTATGGTTTAGCTTTGTTGATTTTTGTTTAAGTAATACTTTTACCCACAAAATATAAGTGCTTACAGGCCTCTACATAAATTTGATATTTACTTATATAAAAAGCTTGTCTAAAACAAGCGAATTGTGGACACGATTTACGTAAATTTCATATTTGTGGAAAGCATGTGTGTATGGTGAACAAGAATTTATATAAAAATCTGATATCGTTTTGTTATAAAACTTTGTCCAAATCATATGTGTCTTTAGAACGCGAATTTATTTTTATTTGTATATGAGTGTGTCCAAAATTTATGTGTTTTGAATGAGAATTTATATAAATTTGTGATTTATCATTATACAACGTTTGGATAAAGAAAACAGGTTTATAGTGAATTAGAATTAAAAATAGTATTTTAAATGTTATGTGTGGTCACGGGCACGTACAAAAATAATTACAATGAATTAATGCAATTACTAAGTTTATTATAATGTGGTAATATTCAGTAACATATTGTCATTATCTTTTTTATCATAATGCGGTAATTTTCAAAAAGGGAATTTTTATAATATTAATTATTATGATGACCCAATATTCAATGAAATAAAATATACTTAAACAATAATCCTTTTATTATTTTACTACACATCGTCGTTTTCCTCATGAAATGTATATTCCTAAACGACCACATTCCTTGTGGAAAATGTTATCCATGATAAAAGTCCTTTTCTCAAAATTTCTTCCCTGAGCTCAATTTTGATAGGAAATCATACCGTCCCTTTTTTCTGCAAGATTTTTAGCCTCGGTTAAAAACAATTATTGTGCGTCGGATAATCCCTGATGTTTGAACAGAGGATGAAAAGAAAGAAAATTTAAAATGACTACGAACCGTTTTGCCTTCCCAGGGATTTGAAAAGAAAAAAAAAAATGAAGATTTTAAATTATTTAACGTGGGTCTCCTTCAAAAATGAGAATGAATTATTAACTCTTTCCAAATATGAATCAGAATAAAATATTTAAAAGCATTCCATTCAATATTTTACACTAGAAAATTAATTGAGAACAGTGAGAAATTGTTGCAGATATGCCGGACAAATGGCCTATGCAAATATGCTCTGAGCATTTTCCATTCATTCATTTGCATATATGCAAGAATTATGGTGAAACTTGGTTATATTTCCTTTAGTTTTTATTAGGACCCTTAAATAGTATTATGTTAGTCTTAGTAAGTATTCTTTATTTAGAAATATATTTCTTAACTACATATCGATAATCAGCCTTCTGTTACATACAAAACTTTTTTTTTACCATAGTGAAGTTTTTAAAAATAAAATAAGTAATTGACTCTATAAGGACTATCTCTCATTAATTAATGATGAATACTGTTCAAGGATTATGTTTTCTAATGGTTACTTTCCATACACATATTTTGATAAATGAATAAATAAACAAACGAATAATTCCAAAAATAAGTAATTCTTAAACACGACTAAACTAGTATTCAAAATCGGGATAAATGAAGACCATTTTCTCCCATTTATCAAAACGAAATGAAAATGTTTTATTAATAAATGAGTGAGTAAAACACTAACAATTCTTAAGCGCAAAATCACTAAACACGACTAAATGAGTATTAAAAATTAGTCTAAATCAGGACAGACTACATGGAAACGAAGATCTTCCTCGAATCTTCACAGGCATTTAAAAAAAATACAAAGAAAACAAAAATAATAATCTGTTCAAGAGCAATGAAGCGAATAAGAGAGAAACCTTAGATGAACCTGTATCCCAGATGAAGTACAGGGAACTAGGCACCCCCTGAAACTTGATGGGGACGGGGCGGGGCCGTGGGGCGATGTTAGGGATCCATATTACGCCAGAAATCGCGCACCTGTTTGACGAGAAGGTGGTTCATTAGCCAGGGCAAATATTTATGCGTCTTATTCCACCACTCACGCTTCTTTCTTTAAGGCTCTAAACGTATAGAACCGCTGCTGTGGAGTATTCTGAGATAAAGTATGAATTATATTATATATATATATATATATATATATATATATATATATATATATATATATATATATATATATATATATATATATATATATATATATATCTATATATATATATATATATATATATATATATATATATATATATATATATATATATATATATATATATATATATATATATATATATATATATATATATATATATATATATATATATATATATATAAGTCCAACTCACATCGAGATCGAACCCAAGTCTTTCAAGGCCTGGATTCGATCCAGTGTGAGTTATCAATTTATTTCTGCTACACACATGATTGCGTCGATTACTTTCATACAAATATATTTATATACATCTACACATACCAAACCTTATTAAGTGCATACGTGATAACAACCACTAATTCAGCAATCAATTACGCGTTCGGTAACCTAATTAAAAGCTTCGTTTTCGCTTCGTAATAATTATGGAAAATGTTTCTGAATTTGCAGGATTGGCAAGAGACTGCAAACCACAGTGAGGTGGAATGTAAAGTGACAGTTTTCTAATATATATATATATTTTTTTTATATTTCGACTGCTATTTAATGACATAAACTACTGCATATGAAATGTCAAGTAATTATTTACTAGTAGGACTTTTTTTTATATATTTGAACTGGCCATCGATGTAAAAATCTGTTGATCATTCAATAGGATAAGGAAGTGAACTTGACATGATTTTAGAGGCACAAAAACTTAAAATGCATTCATTCATGTAAATAAAAAAGATTATTCTTATTAGACACCTGAAATATTTCCTGACGGTAGAAGACCTCACTACGGGTTAGTTAACAGCAAAACGCAAAAAGAAAAACACAGAAAATGAGTGACAGTTACTCCTGGCTTCCATCATATTTTCTGAAGGGTCTCACTCGAGGAAGAAATCCTTCCCTGCATTAAACTGCTGCCTCACGTTTTGGGGAAATTGCTCTTTGCAAAAGTCCCCCATGAGAAACCTGACAGAAATGAAGGGAAATCTGAAATAAATTGAATTAAATGTCCAGCTCCCTCGCTTGAGTGGATTTATAATAGGCTCGACTTCAGGATGGATAGGTATTAACTCATTTTGCGAGGTCAGATAGAATTATTATTATTATTATTATTATTCTTATTATTATTATTATTATTATTATTATTATTATTATTATATATATATATATATATATATATATATATATATATATATAATATATATATATATATATAGTATATATATATATATGTTTTTTTTTTTTTTTTTTTTTTTTTTTTTTTTTTTTTTTTGCTCTATCAGAGCCCTCCAATTCGACTGGGAGGTATTTATAGTGTGGGGTTCCGGGTTGCATCCTGCTCCTTAGAGGAGTCCATCACTTTTCTTACTATGTGTGCCGTTTCTAGGATCACACTCTTCTGCATAAGTCCTGGAGCTACTTCAGCCTCTAGTTTTTCTAGATTCCTTTTCAGGGAATCTTGGGATCGTGAGTGCTCCTATGATTATGGGTACGATTTCCACTGGCATATCCCATATCCTTCTTATTTCTATTTTCAGATCTTGATACTTATCCATTTTTTTCCTCTCTTTCTCTTCAACTATTATTATTATTATTTTTTTTTTTTTATTTTTTTTTTTTTTTTTGCTCTATCACAGTCCTCCAATTCGACTGGGTGGTATTTATAGTGTGGGGTTCCGGGTTGCATCCGGCCTCCTTAGGAGTCCATCACTCTTCCTTACTATGTGTGCCGTTTCTAGGATCACACTCTTCTGCATGAGTCCTGGAGCTACTTCAGCCTCTAGTTTTCTAGATTCCTTTTCAGGGATCTTGGGATCGTGCCTAGTGCTCCTATGATTATGGGAAACGATTTCCACTGGCATATCCCATATCCTTCTTATTCTATATTTTCAGATCTTGATACTTATCCATTTTTTTCCCTCTCTTTCTCTTCAACTCTGGTGTCCCATGATATTGCGACATCAATGAGTGATACTTTCTTCTTGACTTTGTCAATCAACGTCACGTCTGGTCTGTTTGCACGTATCACCCTATCCGTTCTGATACCATAGTCCCAGAGGATCTTTGCCTGATCGTTTTCTATCACTCCTTTAGGTTGGTGCTCGTACCACTTATTACTGCAAGGTAGCTGATGTTTCTTGCACATGCTCCAGTGGAGGGCTTTTTGCCACTGAATCATGCCTCTTTTTGTACTGGTTCTGTGCAAGTGCCGGGCATTCACTTGCTATGTGGTTTATGGTTTCATTTTTCGTATTGCACTTCCTACATATGGGAGAGATGTTATTTCCGTCTATCGTACTTTGAACATATCTGGTTCTTAGGGCCTGATCTTGTGTCGCTGTTATCATTCCTTCAGTTTCCTTCTTTAGCTCTCCCCTCTGTAGCCATTGCCAATTGTCATCGCTGGCTAGTTCTTTAGTCTGTCTCATGTATTGTCCGTGCATTGGTTTGTTGTGCCAGTCCTCTGTTCTTTCTCTCTTTCTCCTGTCTTTGTATATTTCTGGGTCTTCGTCTACTTTTATTAGTCCTTCTTCCCATGCACTCTTTAGCCACTCGTCTTCACTGGTTTTCAGATATTGCCCCAGTGCTCTGTTTTCGATGTTAACGCAGTCCTCTATACTTAGTAGTCCTCTCCCTCCTTCCTTTCATGTTATGTATAGTCTGTCCGTATTTGCTCTTGGGTGTAGTGCTTTGTGTATTGTCATATGTTTCCTGGTTTTCTGATCTATGCTGCGGAGTTCTGCCTTCGTCCATTCCACTATTCCTGCACTGTATCTGATTACTGGCACTGCCCATGTGTTTTATGGCTTTTATCATATTTCCGGCGTTGAGTTTTGACTTGAGTATCGCCTTGAGTCTCTGCATATATTCTTTCTGATCGTGTCCTTCTTCATCTCTTGGTGTTTTATATTCCCCTCCTTCCATTATTCCTAGTATTTGTAATCCTGTCTCATCTATGTGTTTGATGTTGCTCCCCATCTGGTAGATTTATTCCTTCAGTTCTCGTTACTTTGCCCTGTATGTTGACTAAGGCGCATTTTTCTATTCCAAACTCCATCCTGATGTCCTCAGATACAATCCTTACAGTCTGGCTTAGGGTATCTATTTCCTTGATGCTATTACCATACAGCTTGATGTCGTCCATGAACATCAGATGGGTTGATTCTGTTGGCCTCTTTTCTTGAGTTGGTACCCGGCATCCATCTTCTGTAGTACTTTTTGTCATGGGAATCATGGCTACTACGAAGAGTAGTGGGGACAGTGAGTCGCCCTGGAAGATCCCTCTCCTGATACCTCTGCTAGTCTTATTCCAGAGCTTGTAAGTATTGTATTCCAGTTGCGTATTGTATTTTGAGGAAGCTGATGGTATTTTCCTCTGCCCCATATATTTTCAGGCATTCTATTAGCCATGTGTGTGGTATCATGTCGAAGGCTTTCTTATAGTCTATCCATGCCATGCTTAGGTTGGTTTTCCTTCTCCTACTGTTCTTCATTACCATTTTGTCTATCAGGAGCTGGTCTTTTGTGCCCCTACACTTCCTTCTGCAGCCTTTCTGTTGTGGGGGAGGTGGTGTTTGTCCTCCTAGGTAGTTGTATAGCCTTTCACTGATGATACCTGTTAGTAACTTCCACATTACTTGGTAGGCAGGTGATAGGCCTGTAGTTACTGCTATATTTCCCTTACTCTTGTCTTTTTGTACTAAGGATGTTCTTCCTGTGGTCATCCATTTGGGTGCTTGGTGATTTGAGATACAATGCTGGAGTTGTTCTGCTATTCGTGGGTGTAGGGCCTTGAAGTTTTTGAGCCAGTATCCATGGACTTCATCGGGACCTGGGGCTTTCCAGTTTGGCATTTTCTTAGTTGGTGTCTGACTGTGTCTGTCGTTGATGTCTGTGAATCTTGTTTTATTCTCCCTGTTTCCTCTTCCTTGACTTCCTGGAGCCATGTTGCATGTTTGTTGTGTGATACCGGATTGCTCCATATGTTTTCCCAGAGTCTCTTACTTGGTTCGGCTTCAGGAATTCTGGGTGGTTTGTCTTCCCCTCTAGTTGGCTGTATAGTCTTTTCTGGTTGGTTCCGAATAGTTTGTTCTGTTGGTATCCCTTATTCCTGTTCATGTACCGTTGGATCTTATGTGCTTTGGCTTAAGCCTCCGTTTTACATCTTCTATTGTGTGTTTGGTCCCCTCTCTTGTACCTTGTATTTCTCGTTGAGTTCCTCCCTTGTTTTCTTGCTACTTAGCCTTTTGCTGCCATCTCTTTCAGTTTACTCAAGTCAGATCTCATCACCATGATTTGCTTTTCCAGGCGCCTTTTCCAAGGAGGTTGCTGTTTTGGTTTCTGTTGGGTTGGTTGTGCTGGTGGTGTTGGTGTTCGAATCCCCATCAGTTCTGCTACTAATCTTGCTCCTGCATATGTCAAGTTATTTGTTTCTGTGATACTGGTGTGTGTATTATGCCCTTATTTCATTGACCTCACTTGTTTTCTCCCTTAATTTTTTTTTGTGTTGTAGGCTTTCATGGAGGGGATCTTTGTTCTCTCTGTATCTGGCTCCATCCATTGTCTAATCTTTTCTACCCATTCCGTCCTCTCTGTTACTTCGTCGGTGTTTCTTCGTGTGTCGTTGTTTGATACCTCATCCTCCCTGTCGTCTTCTGTGGCATCGTCTCTCAGTTCGTCTTCGTTTAATTCGTTGTCGTGTGACATTTCCCTTTCCAGTTCTTCTCTTTCTGTTGGGGAGAGCCAGTTCTTTTTCTTTATGTTCCTTACTTGGTCTGCCAGCCTCTGCTCTGTTTGGGGGGTGTTATTCCTCTCATTCCAGATGTTGACCAATCTTCTTCTATATCCTCCTCTCCGTCGGGTTTGCTTCTGATGTAGCATCTCCATATTTCCTTATTTTCTTCTCTTGTCCATTTTCTTTCTTCCTTTTTGCCTCTGTTAGCTCCATCTCCAGGCTGTTGATTACTGTCGTTGTGGTGGGTGATCAGTTGCTGGATGACGACCTCCATGTACCTGACCGTCTTCCCCTTCAATTGGGTTGAATACCTGGTTGCCGGACGAAGCTCCTCTGTTGCCAGAGGTTCCATTTACGTCGTTGTCGTTTATTCCTTCATTTCTTTCCATCATTGCTGAGTTTTGCTATTTAACCCATAGCTGGACCCTACCCCATTAGGGATAGGTACTCATTTACAGCTGAGTAGACTGAGGAAATTATGGTAAAGATCCTTTCCCAAGGAATCAACGCCGAGGAGAGCGGTCACCCATCCAACTACTGACCAGCTCCAATGTTGCTTAACTTGACTTAAGTCTATTGACGACCTATTATTATTATTATTATTATTATTAGGGAAAAGGCCTTCTCTGAGGGCAGTAGCATTGAATATTATAGCGGTTTCAACGGCATTTAATTTATATAGAATCTTCTCAATTCTTCTTATTATCTTTTTCTCGTCAGCATGTAGCTGGTGTATCAGGTTTCCTAAGGACATATAAAGATTTCAGTTGTCTTAGGTTTATTTCCTCTAACGTGTCGACAGCGCACAGGCAGTCATCTATAAGAGTTTACAGTAAAGTGAATTAAGATACGTTTTAACATGTATTTATAGCAGGCAAGGTGGTGTACAATCGGTGGGCGGGTCGGTAAGCAGGGATTTTAATTGGTCGTTGGATGGTGACGAAATCTGCCCCTGAGGCGTTGAGATCTTCTTGGTTCCGGTCGGGGTTGTTGGCGTCGGTTGGGTATTGGTTGGGGGAGAGAACGAGCGGATGACATGTCACCAACACCCTGGTAGTGGGTACCCCAACCAATACCCAACCGACGCCAACTACCCCGACCGGACCAAGATGATCTCAATGCCTCAGGGGCAGATTTCGTCACCATCCAACGACCAATTAAAATCACTGCTTACCGACCCGCCTGCTATAAATACTTGTCAAACGTATCTTAATTCACTTTACTGTAAACTCTCATAGATGACTGCCTGTGCGCTGTCGACACGTTAGAGGAAATAGACCTAAGACAACTGAAATCTTTATATGTCCTTAGGAAACCTGATACACCAGCTACATGCTGATGAGAAAAAGATAATAAGAAGAATTGAGAAGATTCTATATAAATTAAATGCCGTTGAAACAACTATATTATTATTATTATTATTATTATTATTATTATTATTATTATTATTATTATTCAGATAATGAAATCTATTCATATGGAACGAGATCACCACAGGGCCACTGACTTGAAATTCAAGCTTCCAAAGAATATGTTCTTTTGATAGAAATAAAAAAGAAGGTAAAATAAAGTACAGAAAGAAGAGATTTGGCATTCGAAAATAGACTAACAAATTTACAAATAAATCGATAGAAATACCAATAAATTATGAAATAGAAGGAGAATTACTTTAGAGTAGTAATACAATGCATCTAAGCTTGAACGTTTGAGGTTCCAGTATTACTGCACAACATCCTCAGGAAGACTGTTCTTCCACACTCCACAGAAGTATATCATTCTTTGATTGAATGAGCAGTCCTTTATATGATTTTTTAGCAAAGAAATAAAGAAAAAGTAATTTCCAACCTAGGTCCACTCTTGGGGACAAGAGATTGTCCAGATAATACGACTCACTCTCCTCGGAAATTAAAAGTCCCTTTTGTATCACTTCTCATTCCTCAACACATATGACTTGGGATGTGATGTTGGGTTCCGGGGATAAAGAAGAAGCATAATTAATACTTTTTTTTTTTTATGACAAAGTTTGGTACGATGTTTGGAAATGCGTTAATAATTCGCTGTTGTTTACCTGTCTTTTTTTTTATCATCTTTCGGAATCATAGGCCATGAAACTTTATCCAAACTTTAAAACATAGGAACTGACACTATGATGAAATTTAGAGCTTTGTAATTAACAGAAAACATTTTCAACAATAACCAGTCATGTCCTCAGCAATCGAATATAAATAACTTGTTTACTTTCTATTTTTATTTCTTTAAAGTCTTTCTCAATACCAAGATCCCGTCAAGGAAGAAATGACTCACTCAGGGCTCCTCCTCTAAAAGTTTGTTCTATGAAAAATCACCCTCATCACCTTCATGGTTTCTCCTCTCGCTCACTTACGGATCTTTAACGATGTTTCTCTCTCTCTCTCTCTCTCTCTCTCTCTCCTCTCTCTCTCTAAGTTCTGTCTACTCTTACCAATTACTCCGCCAACAAATATTTTTCATTTTTTGACATGATTTCTATGATTTAAAATATAATTGCCCTACAAAGCATTAGCAAATGAATATATAAATTAATATGTATAACACACACACACACACACACACACACACACACACACACACACACACACACACACATATATATATATATATATATATATATATATATATATATATATATATATATATATATATATATATATATATATATATATATATATACGTATATGTGTGTGTGTGTGTGTTGAATATATATAATATATATATATATATATATATATATATATATATATATATATATATATATATATATATATATTCGGTGATAACTGGTGATTACAGGAGATTCCTGGATATTACAAGAGATTCCGGGGGAATGTAGGAGATTTGGCGAGATTATTGAAGTTTGTGTGGGAAATTACCGGAAATTATGGGAGATTATTGCTTATTGCAAGAGGGTGTTCGTCCAGTTTGAATGATAAGCTCACTTTTAAGATTTTTTCGAGTCTATGGTATTCAAAGGGGGAGTGAAAACCTATCTTGAGCAATTAATGATAGCCTATTATGAATTCATATTCGTCTAGCCTCTGTTATAAACCGACTTTCAAGATATTATCGATCCTGTCGTATTCAGTAAACGGTGAAAATCTATCCTTGGTTTAATTAAAAAAAAGCTGATTCTAAGAACAGGTTCGTCTAGTTTGTTTTATAACCTGATTTTTAAAGCGTTTTCATTTTCATAATTTTCCTTTTATTTCCTTGGCAGGACAGTTCACCCTGACGTCACTCTGTCCTATTTATAAATAATATTACCAAGTCTGATGAGCGTATTTGAATCCAATGTTAAAATGTACACTCATCCATATACGCATATTGTCTAACTCCATTTCCTCCAAACATTCTGTCCAGAATCCCATTAAAAGCATTTATATGTCTTAATTGAAGTATGGCATTTAAACTGAGTGAGTCAGTCGAGACTTCTGCTAATCAAGTTTGATAAATACCAACATCAATCACAAAATTTTAGGTAGAAAGTTTTGCTAAATTGCAGAAGTCTTTTAAAGGATAATGAATTTGAAAGGGACACTCTTGAAATGATTATAGGCATTCTGTCTGTAGAGTCACTCAGACTGACAGCTATTTTATGTACTTAAGCAGAGGAATGTAAGACAAGTTAAATAACTGATGAAACTCAAGAGGTAATATCAACACCCTGCTCTGTGAAAGGCAGTTACTTATATATTTATGAGCATCAAGGTTTTAGGTCAGGCAACCTTTGAACAGTTTTGAAATCTGTTTTTTGAGAATAAAGATATCGTAATGTTTTATATAAGAACTTAATCGTCCTCGTACATAATCATAGTGAAACAACATGCTCTGAGGTAATGTAACAATTGAAAACACTAATATGAAAGAGGAATATTTGTTATTACTCAGACAAATACAACATCTTATGATATATACATATATCTATTTGCATTTATTTTTATCATTATTCTAGCCCACATGAATCTAAAACTAGACACCTTAAACTTCGGTTCCATACGAACAGTTCAAAATATGCGACAGATCTCATACCAAAATCATTCCATTACGACCCAAACAAAGGCTTCCGCTCAGCAATGGAATCATCTGACGAGACCTAGACAATGGTGCTTTGTTCTCTTTTGACTATTTTCCCCACAAAAAGATCTCAAACAGCCCAGTGACAGGACACCTTTATTTATCCCCAATAAAATCTATATATTCGGTCCTGTAGTTTCGGTGTCTATAGCGAACATGCACATATACATACCTGCATAGTCTGACTGTCAGCCTTGCACGTGTTGACTGCGCACATGAGGGAGTAGATGTAGCTATCTTTTCAGCCCAACCCCTCAAGCAATTCCATATCTGTGTAAATGGTCTAAATACAAGGAATAAATATTGCATTTATACTTGACACGACTCTTACCAGCCCTGCTTGATTAATTTTAATCTTTTAAAGTCTCTATGATATGACTTCCAAAGGAGAGACACAGCTACTCAATGTTGATATCATTTGTGATGATTATTTGTAAGCCACGACGAAAGGCGCACTAATCATTCGAATTCAGCCTCACGTTCGCCAGCCACCCAGCAACAAATTATAGGACGTTTCCAAGTGCCACCCGGATGTGATTAGCTCGTTTCTTACCCAGTAACCTAAAGACTGCACAGCAACGGCGGTTTCCTTCAAATCTTGGAACGTTCTGCAGTCGACAAGCTTGCTAACAATGAAGGCAAAGACGTGCTTAGAATAAATTGCTCAATAGTGTATCGAAAACATTCAGTATTTATCGATTATAATTGAGGTTTTAGCGCTGATCTTCAATAATTTGTTATTGCGTTCTTGTGTAAGTTGTTTTAAAAGCTGAACGTCTGCGTATCATTCTCTCATTTCCACGTAAGAATCTCTTCCACGCATCTTCCACGGGACCATTGTGGAAAAACAATACTTATAGGATCTACTTTTTTACAAGATGCGTACGTCAATATGATAGCCACAATGCCCTCTTAACTTCTCTCGAATTCTTTTAGAATGCCGAAGACTAAAGGAATTTGACGTGCCAGGCACTGAAAGGACAAAATGTATTGAGTAACATTCAGGTGGGCTTTAAAATTAATAGACCCAGGCCCTTCTAGGTTCTTTATAGTAACTGCGGTTCTTAGCTCACAGTCTTCTGAACGCTTCGGTGGATCAGGGCAAAGAAGTGAGTGGCTCTGCAAGGGTTTCTGGGACTTTCGAATTTGTTCGCTGGTTAAAGGTTTGTTCACAGATGACAAATGTTCATACTTTGTATTGGTGCTGGTTATCAGATCAAATATAAATATCAGTAACGTAAAACTTGCCAGACTGGGAGTTCTTTCGGTGCTTGTCGTCATTCCGCCTTTGCTTCATTCTTTTTCATCTATTTCAGCGCAGCCTTGAACTAACGAAAGGAAAATATTTATATGAAATGAATTGTGAAGGAGAGAGGACGAACGTCTGCTGAATACTGATTTAAACTGGAAGAATTAGACTTATACGATCAAGGTAGATTAACTTTCGTCGAATCTCAAGACACTACCGTATAACATTCATCTCCAAGCCACCACAAAACGCACACTCATCATCAGAATTCAACCCTCACGTCCAGTAATAAGTCAAGTGCCACCCTGAATGTGATAGCTCGATTCATGAGTCCAGTGACCTATTTTGTGCAGAGCGTGGGGGGCGGTAGCCTTGACGTCGTATGAAAGTCGAGGAGGAGGAGGAGGAGCCTGTCAAGTCTGAAGGCGCAGATGATCTTGCAACATCGACTGCATTCTGTATTTAGCTACGCCACCTGCTCGTTAAGTTTCCTGATATGGCCATCAAATAACTCGATAAAAAGGCTATTAAAGTTGGTGCTGCTCTTTCGTAATTCTTTTTATTTTTATTTTACCACCAAATCTCTATTTACCGTTATATATTATATATATAGATTTCATAATAACTACTTTGATTTTATTTACAAAGCACAGCAGTCTGTTGCTTTCCTTCGGTGAACTAATGTGATTGGTAGCAAAAGATATTGGTTATCAGTGCCAGAAAAAGATAACTAGATGAATCTTTATTTAATTTGAAATACGTGTGGCCAGATTACCTCTTAACTGCAAAGCTATTCCTTGGATCTATTCGAAAATCATTCCACAGAAAAAAAAAAAAAAAAAAACCTATGAGATCAGAGGAAGCAACATTATGTGTATTCTTCGCTAAAGTCAATTTATCATCAACAGTTATACCTGTAAGCTTAGTCACTTATGTAAAAAAAGACAAAAAAAGGTAAAAGTAAGAATATCTTGACAAAAAAACTCCAAACCCTACGATTTGAAGACTCCTCAAATGCAAATTGAATAAATTATTCTCCCCCTCTGGAGAGTAACGCAGAGTGGCAGAGAAAATTGGTCCCAAGAAACAATAGTGGTTGGAAGGGTTCCACAATGTCCACTCAAGACTTCAGCAGTGGAATAATGGCCGTGATCACAATAATAAATAACAGGTATAAAAATTATATAGACTTGGTACACAGAGGTCCCCTTGGCTTTTACTGAACCAAGGGAGCAGTGCACAAAGTGATGAATAATTAATATCCAGGCTGCAGGGACAGATAATCCAAAGGGGAGCTTAACCAGCGTCCAGAAGCAACTTTCAAATATTATGAGGAATCAATCTAGCAGCAACAAAGCGCCCTTCAAGGTTGGGGGTTCAGAAACACACGGAGGCAAACTCCTTCAGGGTAAACCTCAATCCCTCCGATATCGAGGGAGCCAGCCCCGTAACCAACACAGCTTAAAAAATATGAAACAATAGTTAGCCAACGTAAAACACCAAGATAACCACTGGTGAAGATACAAAAAGTTAATAAAGGAAGAATACAACACTTAAGTATTTAACATTGAAATGTAAAAACTTAAATAATAATTAGAATTATGACAATTAAGTTACAATATATATATATATATATATATATATATATATATATATATATCTATATATATATATATATATATATATATATATATATATAGATACAATATATATATATATATATATATATATATATATATATATATATATATATATATACATATTTGTATGTGCATATGTGTATTATATGAATATAGTATCTATACACAGAATCTACTAGTCACTTTTACCTGATACAACTGCAATAGCACTCTTAACTTTATCTTCTAATTCTTAAATAAAGAAAAAATGCTGGAGACTGATTATTCATGCAGGCTTGATTAAAGCAGTTGCAAAATCATTTGATGTGTCAGGTAATGAAGAAACAAAATCTATGAGTAACATCTTGTTTTTAAACAGACACACGGAGCTTCGAGGCATAACAAGCAATGCGGTTAGTCAGACTCCTGAAGAACATCAGTGGACCAGTGCTTCGAGTTTGTTTGCTTCATGAAGGTACGCTAGCTGATAAGATAGTGTTTGCACTGCGTATATATGTGGGTCTCAATGACAAAATATATAAATTAGTAACATAAACCTTGCAAGAAAAGGAGTTATACTATAAACACTCTAAATTTCCCAATCAAGTTGAGGCCTTTTAGCCTCTCATGTGACGGTCCAGGGTTTCCATTCTCTACTGGCATATAAAGAGTTAATTTGAAAAAAAAATTGACTGTAGAAAGCAAAACAATATTTCAATATACAATGAAACGAACTCTTAAAGAAACTGTCTGTTTATCAGGGAGGAGGACCAAAGTGCCGATCATGAACCATGAAGAAGTCGGTTCTCAGCTACGTCAAGTTCTGAAAAAGGAAGAGTTGTTGGCCCTTGCTGCCAGAATAAGGGACAACTACCCCTATTGCCTACAAGTATGAGGTGGATCCTTTTCTGAAGCTTTGACATTCTGTGCTAATGAATTAATGTTCTCAATCGGGTGAAATGTAGGTCTGTCACTCATTTCGTCAACTTTGTTGTTTTTTTTTATTTGACTGGAGTCAGGTATGTCCATGAGTTTGCAAGTTCGGTGATTTCATAATTTGAACAGTTTCTTGTAGCTTCTGATCAAAAGCAGACTTTTCTCGTGCGTTTGATATCTTTCTGAATTAATAAAGTAGCAAATGTCACGTACTCCCTTTGACAATATTATTATTATCATTATTATTAATCAGAAGTTGAACCTATTCAAAGGGAACACGCCCACATGAGTCATTAACTGAAAATTTAAGCTTCCAAAGAATATGGCGTTAATTAGAAAGAAGAAACAGAAAGTAATGGGAAACACAGAAAGGTAGTTCACCTATTAAAATGTAAACAATAAATTAACGAACTAATAAGTAGATAGATAAAAAAGTTAGCACATTATTAACACAAGGAAAATTGTGCTAGGGTGGTAATACATTGCGACTTCACTTGAACTTTCGAAGTTCTAATTGAACGATAATATGAAGAAGCATTTCTGCAATGAAGCTCGCCACTTAGAATGCCAAATTATCAGTATAAGTAAGAATAAACATTACTGTAATAAGACTCTACTTATAAAAGTATTCACCGGCAGATGTACAACACTCTGCTACTGACCGCCAGGGGACTGAATGCTTGCTTCCAGTACGAGATCTATGTGCCCAGGAATTACCAGGACTCTCATATCGTCATTTGGAGGTCACTGATTGAAGTAAGAGGGAATATCTGTTTTTTATATTAGATTACCATTAAGGACTGTGTCACAGTCATAGTGGAGAAAGTGCGTGGAAGAAATATGTAGGACTGCTCAACTCACGCGTAAAACTTTGCAATAATGCTCAGCTGAGCTCTTTTAAAATATCTATAATTGATTAAGTTGTAGCTTTCATCTTTTTAGCCTTCCAAGACAAGCGATAATTGTATAATGAGGACATTTAATGACAATCTCTAAAAATATACAAGGTCCTTATTAGACGGTTATGTGTCACATGAGGACTTAGAGTGGACTATATGATAAATGATTTGTATATGAATTTCCCTCACTTACACTGAGAGGTTTTTTATACACATAACATCAAGCTACAAATGTTGTTTAATATCAGATCCACTTTAAACTCAGAATAAATTCAGAAAATGGAATTGATAAGTTAAGTCCACTTGGTGACTGATCGCTTATCACTTATAAATTCGCCTTCTGTGTTTATTCCGAAGTTGAGTGAATTTCATATTAAACGACGTTTATAAGTTAATGTTCACTACATGTTTGAGACACTTTAAACAAACCTGAAATTAGATTAGAAATGGAAGAAGAATTTTTTCTTTCAAAGGTTTGGAACATATACGAACTGGGTAGAAGATCAAGGTCAGAGTGCAGATAGCTGGAATCGCCTTTAGTCTACTTATCATTTTGGGTTCTCATTTAACCTAAGAGAGAAAATTTTCTTTTACATCAGCATTGCTTAAAATGCTGCGCAAGATTTGGTGAACATTACCATCAAGCTATATAAATGACAAGTTCTTTGGTTACTTGTCTTTATCTATATTTCTTTTTCTTTTTTTAGTTGAAGAACATGAGCATATATTGCAGAGAGGAAGAGGTTCCTCTGCTCATCAAAGTAATGAAAGGCAGTAATTTTTTGGATATAGTTAAGGAACTACCAGTCAATATCTTTTTCATATCAAACTACCAAGTAGATGCAGTACTTCAAACACTTCAGGAAATCCTTAAGAGGCGCCTCCAGAAAACCCAGTATTCATGTCACGCCTATGAATTTCGAAAAGAAAGTCTTCTGAGGTAAGACCTTTGTGGGAGTTTGCAATGCTCCCTCGGTCCCTTGCCTGCACTCACTTTTTAGCCTTTTACCTTACCTCCCTTTCTGCTTCTCGTCTTTACGGTAACTGGTCAACACCTGCACTTTTACTTCTTTGGATAGCTGTGGGGTTGTATACTTTTAGCCAGCTTTATATCTCCTCATTTGTTTTCTGGATTTCTTTATCTTTCTGTCTAAACACTTCTTTTTATTGTCTTACATTTAGCTTAACAGCATAAATTTTATGAAAAATCAATCAATTTTAATTTAATGATTCAGAAGTAACTGAATGGAAAGTTCTTGTGAAGTAGTCATTATAAAAATAATAATAATAATAATAATAATAATAATAATAATAATAATAATAATGGAGGAGTGGGTTAGGTCGTCAATAGACTTAAGTCAAGTTAAGCAACACTGGCTCTGGTCAGTCGTTGGATGGGTGACCGCTCTCCTCGGCGTTGATTCCTTGGGAAAGGATCTTTACCATAATTTCCTCAGTCTACTCAGCTGTAAATGAGTACCTATCCCTGATGGGGTAGGGTCCAGCTATGGGTTAAATAGCAAAACTCAGCAATGATGGAAAGAAATGAAGGATTAACCGACAACGACGTAAATGGAACCTCTGGCAACAGAGGAGCTTCGTCCGGCAACCAGGTATTCAACCCAATTGAAGGGGAAGACGGTCAGGTACTTGGAGGTCGTCATCCAGCAACTGATCACCACAACGACAATAATCAACAGCCTGAGATTGGAGCTACAGAGGCAAAAAGGAAGAAATGGACAAGAGAAGAAAATAAGGAAATATGGAGATGCTACATCAAAAGCAACCCGACGGAGAGAGGATATAGAAGAAGAATGGTCAACATCTGGAATGAGAGGAATACACCCCCCAAACAGAGCAGAGGCTGGCAGACCAAGTAGGAACATAAAGAAAAAGAACTGGCTCTCCCCAACAGAAAGAGAAGAACTGGAAAGGGAAATGTCACACGACAACGAATTACACGAAGACGAACTGAGAGACGATGCCACAGAAGACGACAGGGAGGATGAGATATCAAACAACGACACACGAAGAAACACCGACGAAGTAACAGAGAGGACGGAATGGGTAGAAAAGATTAGACAATGGATGGAGCCAGATACAGAGAGAACAAAGATCCCCTCCATGAAAGCCTACAACACCAAGAAATTAAGGGAGAAAACAAGTGAGGTCAATGAAATAATGGGCATAATACAGACCACCAGTATCACAGAAACAAATAACTTGACATATGCAGGAGCAAGATTAGTAGCAGAACTGATGGGAATTCGAACACCACCAGCACAACACCCAACAGAAACCAAACAGCAACCTCCTTGGAAAAGGCGACTGGAAAAGCAAATCATGGTGATGAGATCTGACTTGAGTAAACTGAAAGAGATGGCAGAAAAAATGCTAAGAAGCAAGAAAACAAGGAGGAACTGAACGAGAAATACAAAGTACAAGAGAGGGGATTAAACAACACAATAGAAGATGTAAACAGAGGCTTAAGGCCAAAGCACATAAGATCCAACGATACATGAACAGGAATAAGGGATACCAACAGAACAAACTATTCGGAACCAACCAGAAAAGACTATACAGCCAACTAAGAGGGGAAGGACAACCACCCAGAAATTCCTGAAGCCGAACCAAGTAAGAGACTCTGGGAAAACATATGGAGCAATCCGGTATCACACAACAAACATGCAACATGGCTCCAGGAAGTCAAGGAAGAAGAAACAGGGAGAATAAAACAAAGATTCACAGACATCACGACAGACACAGTCAGACACCAACTAAAGAAAATGCCAAACTGGAAAGCCCCAGGTCCCGATGAAGTCCATGGATACTGGCTCAAAAACTTCAAGGGCCCTACACCCACGAATAGCAGAACAACTCCAGCATTGTATCTCAAATCACCAAGCACCCAAATGGATGACCACAGGAAGAACATCCTTAGTACAAAAAGACAAGAGTAAGGGAAATATAGCCGTAACTACAGGCCTATCACCTGCCTACCAATAATGTGGAAGTTACTAACAGGTATCATCAGTGAAAGGCTATACAACTACCTAGAAAGGCTGCAGAAGGAAGTGTAGGGGCACAAAAGACCAGCTCCTGATAGACAAAATGGTAATGAAGAACAGTAGGAGAAGGAAAACCAACCTAAGCATGGCATGGATAGACTATAAGAAAGCCTTCGACATGATACCACACACATGGCTAATAGAATGCCTGAAAATATATGGGGCAGAGGAAAATACCATCAGCTTCTCAAAAATACAATGCGCAACTGGAATACAATCCTTACAAGCTCTGGAATAAGACTAGCAGAGGTTAATATCAGGAGAGGGATCTTCCAGGGCGACTCACTGTCCCCACTACTCTTAGTAGTAGTAGCCATGATTCCCATGACAAAAGTACTACAGAAGATGGATGTCGGGTACCAACTCAAGAAAAGAGGCAACAGAATCAACCATCTGATGTTCATGGACGACATTAAGCTGTATGGTAAGAGCATCAAGGAAATAGATACCCTAATCCAGACTGTAAGGATTGTATCTGAGGACATCAGGATGGAGTTTGGAATAGAAAAATGCGCCTTAGTCAACATACAAAAAGGCAAAGTAACGAGAACTGAAGGGATAAAGCTACAGATGGGAACAACATCAAACACATAGATGAGACAGGATACAAATACCTGGGAATAATGGAAGGAGGAGATATAAAACACCAAGAGATGAAGGACACGATCAGGAAAGAATATATGCAGAGACTCAAGGCGATACTCAAGTCAAAACTCAACGCCGGATATATGATAAAAGCCATAAACACATGGGCAGTGCCAGTAATCAGATACAGCGCAGGAATAGTGGAATGGACGAAGGCAGAACTCCGCAGCATAGATCAGAAAACACCAGGAAAACATATGACAATACACAAAGCACTACACCCAAGAGCAAATACGGACAGACTATACATAACACGAAAGGAAGGAGGGAGAGACTACTAAGTATAGAGGACTGCGTCAACATCGAAAACAGAGCACTGGGGCAATATCTGAAAACCAGTGAAGACGAGTGGCTAGAGTGCATGGGAAGAAGGACTAATAAAAGCAGACGAAGACCCAGAAATATACAGAGACAGGAGAAAGACAGAAAGAACAGAGGACTGGCACAACAAACCAATGCATGGACAATACATGAGACAGACTAAAGAACTAGCCAGCGATGACAATTGGCAATGGCTACAGAGGGGAGAGCTAAAGAACGAAACTGAAGGAATGATAACAGCGGCACAAGATCAGGCCCTAAGAACCAGATATGTTCAAAGTACGATAGACGGAAATAACATCTCTCCCATATGTAGGAAGTGCAATACGAAAAATGAAACCATAAACCACATAGCAAGTGAATGCCCGGCACTTGCACAGAACCAGTACAAAAAGAGGCATGATTCAGTAGCAAAAGCCCTCCACTGGAGCCTGTGCAAGAAACATCAGCTACCTAGCAGTAATAAGTGGTACGAGCACCAACCTGAAGGAGTGATAGAAAACGATCAGGCAAAGATCCTCTGGGACTATGGTATCAGAACGGATAGGGTGATACGTGCAAACAGACCAGACGTGACGTTGATTGACAAGGTCAAGAAGAAAGTATCACTCATTGATGTCGCAATACCATGGGACACCAGAGTTGAGAGAAAGAGAGGAAAAATTGGATAAGTATCAAGAATTTGAAATAGAAATCAAGAAGGATATTGGGATATGCCAGTGGAAATCGTACCCATAATCATAGGAGCACTAGGCACGATCCCAAAATCCCTGAAAAGGAATCTAGAAAAACTAGAGGCTGAAGTAGCTCCAGGACTCATGCAGAAGAGTGTGATCCTAGAAAACGGCACACATAGTAAAGAAGAGTGATGGACTCCTAAGGAGGCAGGATGCAACCCGGAACCCACACTATAAATACCACCCAGTCGAATTGGAGGACTGTGATAGAGCAAAAAAAAAAAAAAAAAAAAAAAATAATAATAATAATAATAATAATAATAATAATATAACTAAGTTTTATTGAAAATTATTGCTGCATCAACTGCCTTAATTTTATAGGGGATCTCTATTTTTCTAATTGTGGTTTTCTCAAAATTGCTTAAACTGGAAAGCAACACAACTAAGGTTGGCACGTCGAAAATCAGAAATCAATAAATGTCTGTTTTATTACAATGCCTGGGCAACATTTAAAATTCAATTTGGATTTCAGCTATTCTATGGAATAGGGCCAACGTTTCGTCTGGGGATGCAGACATATTCTAGCCGGAGGCTGTTGAAGGACTGAATGTAGAAGGTGAGTCCATCTGCTCATGGACTGGTGGGGCAACAGGGGTGTCTTCATAGCACCGTTTTTCATTGGCTCCCTGGCTATTGGCTCAAGCTAGTTCCAGGGCGTGTGTGTTGTAATCATACAGATTTTACCAGCTGTGTGATGTTATGGCAGGCCACATTTTGATTGGCTAATGGCTGCATGATGTCACTGCTGGTATTATAATTACTATTAAAGGCAAGGCGTCCTGTCATTTCCGGTGGTATTCTCATGGATTGGGGTTTTTTAGGTGGAGATATGATGTTTTTTGCCAGTACAGGTTTCTTCATATGAGGGATGGAAGCAGAAAGAGGCCTCTTGTGCAGTATTCATGGATGGCTTCTGCTCCTGGATGAGAAGCGCCTCCAGAATGGACAGGTGGCGAGGTCAGGTGCTCTCCCTATCATTCTGGTATTACAAGTAATACTGTCATGGGAGATTGTGTTTTGGTGGGTCGGTGAGGGCGTGATTCTTAATTGCCCCTTCTTGTGTATGACAGGAGATCCTCCTCACGAGGCGCATAGTTATCATACCAATTGGTATACTATGTTCGTCTACTTAAGAGGTCTCTTGTAGGCAGTGAGGGGTTATTTTCATGATCAAGTCTTTCGTTCTTCTGTTCTTGTAATATATTATAAGGTCCACTGTCTTGCCCTCTTCAGTGGGGAGGATGTTCTCCTTGATGTTCTTCCTTATCGAGTTCTCATCCTCTAGATACTGAGAATGCATGAAGGCCTTATAATATATCTTGATACTATCAGTGGGGCGGGGTCTTGGGTTTTCTTCCTCATTCGAATACTATCTTTTTAGGGCAGTGCCCACTTCTCGGTTGATGAACTTATTAGAATACCCGTTGTTACCAAGCATCTGTGAAGCTCTATCAAGCTCGAGGTGTGTGTCCTGCCAGGTAGAACAATGGGAGAGGGCCCTTTTCACAAAGGCCTTGACGGTGGTGCTCTTAAACCTTCTGTCTATACAAAGATGACCAATTTGGGAATGTGCCGCAACGGGGATAGCAAGTGCCCTACCAGGTTTAAGAATACCACCTGCAACGACAAACAATATCATATTGCCGCCTGGAAATCCACCAATACACGAGAATACCACCATAAATGACAGCATGATCCTTGCCTTCAATACTAAAATAATAATAATAATAATAATAATAATAATAATAATAATAATAATAATACCAACAGTGACATCACGAGCCATTGGCCAATCAAAATGCGGCCCGCCGTAACGTCACACAGCTGTGAAAATCTTTATGATTACTACACATGTGCTCTGGAACTAAATTGAGCCTATAGCCTTGAAGCCAATGAAAATGTGGTGCCATGAAGACACCCCTGCTGTACCACCAGTACATGAGCAGACAGACTCACCTTCCACATTCAGTCCTTCAACAGCCTCCACATAGAAAATGTTTGGAGCCCCAGATGAAACGTCGGCCCTATTCCACAGAATAGCTAAAATTCAAATAATAATAAAATAATAACAATAGGGCAAAGATATGAGAGCGCTTATAAGATTTAGGTACTGACCATTGAAACATTCATTTATCGCCTTTCCCTGTTTTTGTAAACAGTCTGAGTGGTCTTACTCTTTCTGAAACAGGTGTCCAGCAGGCATGAAGGTCCAGAGGCTGGGGAGGGTAGGCATCCAAAAAATGCTGGAAACTAACAAATACTGGAACAACGCTTCTCTAGATCTTACATGCAGCTTGGCAGAAAACCTGCCAATGCTGGGAATTTACTTAGACCCAGATGTTGTGGAGGAGAAGGTCATTGACTTAAATGACATCAGTTCTGCAGAAGACGAAGCAACACCAATCGCGCAGGTAGGCTCCACCCCTCACGGTACTTTGGGATGGTTGTGGATTGATGCCAAGTACAGGAGGTTTGGGCTGGCAAGTCTCCTCGTCGAGGTGATGGGTCAACTCCAGATGTCTGAGGGGATTTTTCCTATTGGCGTTGTGGACCACTATAATGACTCCTCCACTAGAATGTCCGATAAGCTGCCAGGCTGTAGGAAAACCCACTGTGTCAGCAGGATAATCCCTGCTCAGTGAGGGGTCCTTTTGTCAGTCCAGATCCATTGCAAGGTTAGGTCTTGCAGTTCAGTCCCCATTTTCACACGAGAATCATGCCTTGTTTTGATTTTAAGTCTATTATTGTAATTTGAGGTGTTATCCGATGGTAGTAGGATTTAGTATATGATTCTATACCATGAGAAGATTGTAAGATTCATTATATAATAAATTTTTAATAAGTGGTGAATTATTAGCTTTTGTCTTTATTTTAATGTATTTTTGTCAAATTTTCTCCCTGTCGCTTTCAGTCTTTCCGTTTTCATTCCTAGACATTTGATTTGTTGAATCCAAGGCTCGTGGTCACCATTAAACGAAAACATTTTGACAGCCATTTCCTCTTCTCATCAAGTCCTCTTTTCATCGTTTATCTCTTATTTTTTTCAATCTTCATCTTTTCATCTTTCATTTTTCATCTTCCCTTTATTCATTTTGCTTCATTTCATGTTTTCTTTATTCATTTTTCATCATTACATCTTTCAACTTTTCTGCTTTCATCTTTTCACCCTCCATCTCTTTATCTTTCACTTTAATAGAGGCAGCGGAGCGTCGCTGTCAGCAGAGTTACTCCCGAGTGAGCTGAAACAAAGGCTTCGCAGTTGATAGATTTCGAAGGATTTAATGACCTTGAGGGCGAGTGGTCCCTCAAGGGAGAGTCTTTGTTCCCAAGGTGATTTCATTGTTCCGGAGGCAATGCTTCAGTTTCATTTCATTTTTTCCACATTGACAGCAGTGCTTATGTTTTCGGTCGTGTAGAAATGTAACTTATCTTTTATATATACTAAAATAGTTTCTCTCTTTTCAATGTTAATCAATTTTTCTTACATGGTATAAGCTGTGGTTATGAATTTATTTTCGCAGAAAATGTAACATTTCATTTGTGCTTACTAAGATTATTTTCTCCTTTAATTGTTATTATTGTTAGAATTGTTTTTACTGCTTCATTTTATGATATGGAATACAAACGCTTTGTAAATAAAAAAAGAGTATTGTTTTCTTTAATAAAAATTCTATGATGATGATAACAATGTGGGTATTATTGATGATTGATGATGTTCCCTTGACGTAAAACACTCATAAATGTTTAATAAGCTTGACAATCCCATAATCAAGCAAATAAAAATATTTGGATCTGAAATTTTATCTGGACTTCTGAACTTTCATAATTAGGTAAAGGTATTCTTCTTTTGTTTATTACATATATGCAGTATGGCTTCTATTACTCAAACAGCAAGACGTCAGTTTTCTTAACAGTTATTTGAGATTCATTGTTGGAACATCGGTTTCTATCAATGAGTCATTTTCACTTTCTGATCTTTGGACATTGCATCGTTATCCAGAGCGACCTGGCATCATCCATATACGAATCAAAGTATTTTCCTTTAATGTCTAAATATAGTCCGGTATTCGTCATTACCTGTCGTAGAGCACGTATGACAGCTTGAGACTGAATTGCAATAGTAGTTTTATCCAGTTTTCTTATAAATTCACATGAAAAAGAGCACTCGACTATAACTGACTCTTGTTTCACCTGACGATGTCATCAATATTAATCTTTGTCTAAAAATCTACCTTTCTTTCCTCAAGTCTTCAGGTGATAATATCTATGAACGGAGTAAACAGGTTACAAACAAGACGGTTATAGGAAAAGGTGGTCACTTAATAATGAGAGAATAGGAAATAAAGCTGATAGACCTGAATTCAGGAAACGTCAGCAGAGAGCAGGAATGAATTTGCACATCGCTTAATTAAACATTTGGAGATCGGGAACTCCTCAGCAGCACGTGAAGGCAAACTGCTCTGCATTTTAGTTGTTGCAAAAATGAAACTCCTGGAAAACTAAATGGTATTGATCCTGGTAGTAGAAAACGACTTTCTTATCAAGCAACAGCCTGCTTGATAAAAGTGAGAGAGAGAGAGAGAGAGAGAGAGAGGATGTTTGTCGTTGCATTACATTTTATGCAATTTGACACTCTTCAAAATCAGACCAGCAAAATCAAGCTTAATTTGAATAAATAGAAAAATACGCCGAATTTTCTTAGGCGCAATCGATTTTCTGTACAGCGTATAATCAAGGCCACCGGGAATAGATCTATCTTTCGGTGGACTCGGTATAAGGCTTCATGAGCTACGGGCCGTCTGTCCAACAGAGTTGCCTGACGCACGATCATAGCTAACTTTAACCATAAATAAGATAAAAAAAAAACTACTGGGACTAAAGGGCTGCAATTTGGTATGTTTGATGATTGGAGGGTGGATGATCAACACACCAATTTGCAGTTATCTAACCTTAGGAGTTTTTAAGATCTGAAGGCGGACAGAAAAAGTCCCGACGGACAGACAAAGCCATCTCCATAGCTTTCTTTTACAGAAAACTAAAATTCATTCTAACCCACTAATAATCATGGAAACAAAATTCCACAGCTGCCACTCGGTGTCATTTATCCTAATCACTCTGTCAAATATGCATAGAAGGTGATTAATAGCCGGATATAATTTAGCGATGATGCTCTCGATGTTCATCGGGTCCTACAAATCTGGTCATTAATTTCATATCAGGATGAAATGGAATTAAGGCTTGTGATTCTCATTCACGAATAATCCTCCAAATTTCATACAAATGCAAAGGGAAGTTCAAAAGCTATATATAAAGATCATAATATAGATATAGAGAGTAGATATAGATAGAGAATAGATTAGATCACTGAAGATACTATATATATGTATGCAGTATATATGTAGTAATATATCTCTGAGATTAGATAGTATGTATATTATAAGAGATTAGGAGTACTATAATAGATATAGCAATATGGTAAGATAGATATATGTACTATAGTATAGATATATATATACTATATATATATATATATAGCTAGATATAGCAGAGATACTTAGTATATGGCAAAGAGATTAACTGTGACTATATAGATATCGAATATATAGTATAGTATATATATATATATATATATTAATATAATATATACGAAGTGATTATGATATAGATATATATCTATTATAGAGAATATATATAGATATATATCATATAGATATATATATTATTAGTAAATATTAGATGTAGTAGATATATATAGAGATAGATATAATATATATATATTATATTATTATAAATATATAGATATATATATTATTATAATATGTATATATAGTATATTATAATATTTATATACACATGGTATATATATATATATATATATATATCTATATATTATAATATATATATATATATATTATGTATAGATCTATAATACTATATATATATATATATAGAATATTAGTTATATAATATTATAGATATATATAATATATATATATTATTATAGATATATTATGTATATATAATTATATAATATATTTTTATATTTATAATAACTATATATATATATATATATATATACTATATTATATATATATTATTATTATATATAATTTATATATATAATATGTATGATAATATATATATATATATATATTTATATATATATATATATATATATATATATGATATATATATATATATATATATATATATGTACGTATATATATAGATAATATATAATATAGATATAATATTATATATTAATATATATATATTATATATTATTATAGTTATATATATATATATACGTAATATATTATATATATAATATACTATATATATATATATTATATATACAATACATTATAAATATATATAATATAGATATTATAATTATAATGCTTAAAAAATCACAGTAGATGCACGTGACTTCATAAATAAGCGAATACCACGGGAAATGACAGTCAGAAATCCAAGCGCTTTCGTCTTTATTAAGACATCGTCAAGGAGCTACTAAAGTACAATCGGAGAGGAAGGCCTTAGGTACAAACAAGATCAGGAATACCAGATGGTTAATTATCAAAAGGGTAAAAATTAAAAGGGATAATCCAGGATTATCGATATCACACGGTCACAAACTTAAACAGATTCTGACCCTAACCGAAATTACAAAGTATCTTTACAGTCCAAAACATGTAAAAACTGAATATATTAATTTTGTTGCTTATATTTATCTACAACTTTTTTCATTATGAAAGCATCAAGTTTAAAATAAAAAAACCAAGACTTAAATTTAGAACATTTCTATTATTTGACTTGATAAAACAAGATTCAATGATATTCCTTTTAACTGTGTCATTACTGGGACTAAGGCTCTTGCTTGACTCCAGTTAATAGGATGGTCTAAATCTCTCATATGTACAAATAATGCATTCGATATTTGCCCAGTTCTCACAGAATATTGATGTTGCTTAAGACGCTGTGAAAGATTTGCCAGTCTGTCCGTAATAGATTTTATCACACTTTTTGCAAGGATTTCATATATGCAGCCTGGAAGATCTTTAGGAGAATTTTTGATTACTAAACTCTTGACATTAATATTACTGAAAACAGCATTTATGTTAAAAAGCTTTAAAATTCTAGGAATATCTAAAAACCTTTCATCATAGGGTAATTCAAGTTTGTCATTAGTTGAATAAAATGTTTTTCTAGCTCTTTTCCATGCCACATCTACAAAAGTCCTTGGGTATTTAAGTTTCAATGCAATATCATAAATAGTTTTAATTTCAGCGTCAATAAACTGCGGGCTACAGACACGTAAAGCCCTTAGGAACATCCCAGAAAAAATAGAGAATTTAACATTTTGATGGTGATTGGAGTAGTAATGAACAAAAGAGGCAATATTAGTTGATTTTCGAAAGACTGAAAAGGTGAAATCTCTATCATTTCTATGGACAGTTACATCAAGAAAATTCAAATTACAATTTCTTTCTTCCTCTACAGTAAATTTTATAGAAGGGACTAAATTATTGAGATTATTAAGGAATTCCTGGAGGTTTTCGTGAACTGGCCAAATACAGAAGATATCATCCACGTATCTAAACCAAATAACTTTTTGGGGCAAAATTCTTGGTAAGAGTTTTGTCTCAAAAAATTCCATGTAAATATTGCTAAGGACAGGAGATAAGGGATTACCCATGGCCATGCCAAACTTTTGTACATTCCCCATTGAAACAAAATTTACTATCTTTGATACATAACCTTATGAGACTAATGAGATTTTCTACACTTAAGGGTATGTCATGACGCTCTAATTCCTCTTCCAAATATTCCAGTAAGTCATCTACAGGCACTTTTGTAAATAAAGAGACAACATCAAAACTAACCATATTAAAATCATAATTCAAATTTAAACTATTCAATTTGTTTATAAAATCAACATTGTTTTTAACATTCGTGTTAGAAATATTTCCTACCAAAGGAGTAAGAATTTTTACAAGCCATTTAGATAAATTATACGAAACTGAGCTCACTGAACTAATGATTGGTCTGATAGGGTTATTGATTTTATGTGTCTTGACTAAACCATACATGTAAGGTAGGGAGGCGCATTGCGGTGTAAACTGTTTAATTAAATGGTCCAAGCCCTTCAAAATGGATTTAATTTGTTTATTAAAATGGGAGTTAACTGTCGTGTAGGGTCAGACCTCAGTTTCGTATAAGTATCATGTCATTTAGCAATGTCATTATTTTACTTATATAGTCACTTTTATTCATAATTACCACTGCATTAGATTTATCTGCTTTTGTCACCTTCACTGTTTTGTCTTCTTTGATTTTCTTAAAAGCCTGGAGAAATCTACGGGTACATTAGGGGAGAAGGTTTACTCATAGCACCATACACAATACCTTTACAAATATTGATATCATCAGGGCATAGGTTTTGATTCAATTTTTCTAAATAACAAAAGGATTTTGAGATGTCGACACAGTCCAGGTTACCATTAAATACACCAAAGCTTAACCCATATCCCAAAGCCGCTGTCGTAGCACTATCAACTGGTTTGTCAGATAAATTAATCATGAAGTCCACGTTGGCATGCTTAGTCCAGTCGCTTTCAGCAATAAGATTTTTCAGCTTGACTTGGAGCTTCCTTTCAAGACGGTTGCAGCACTTCTCAATTTTCCATAGCAATAATCCAGCATCCGATTCTTCCAATCGACAGGAAACCGTCTGATTAAAGCTATACCGTCTGCTTCTAAGTGTACGGAACGCATTCATCTACTTCCACTTTTGTGATGTCGATGTGTTTCTGAAGTATGATGCGTGGACTTCATGATTAATTTATCTGACAAACCAGTTGATAGTGCTACGACAGCGGCTTTGGGATATGGGTTAAGCTTTGGTGTATTTAATGGTAACCTGGACTGTGTCGACATCTCAAAATCCTTTTGTTATTTAGAAAATTGAATCAAAACCTATGCCCTGATGATATCAATATTTGTAAAGGTATTGTGTATGGTGCTATGAGTAAACCTTCTCCCCCTAATGTACCCGTGAGATTTCTCCAGGCTTTTAAGAAAATCAAAGAAGACGAAACAGTGAAGGTGACAAAAGCAGATAAATCTAATGCAGTGGTAATTATGAATAAAAGTGACTATATAAGTAAAATAATGACATTGCTAAATAACACTGATACTTATACGAAACTGAGGTCTGACCCTACACAGACAGTTAATCTCCCATTTTAATAAACAAATTAAATCTATTTAAAGGGCTTGGACCATTTAATTAAACAGTTTACACCGCTAAATGCGCCTCCCTACCTTACATGTATGGTTTAGTCAAGACACATAAAATCAATAACCCTATCAGACCAATCATTAGTTCAGTGTGCTCAGTTACGTACAATTTATCTAAATGGCTTGTAAAAATTCTTACTCCTTTGGTAGGAAATATTTCTAACACGAATGTTAAAAACAATGTTGATTTTATAAACAAATTGAATAGTTTAAATTTGAATAATGATTTTAATATGGTTAGTTTTGATGTTGTCTCTTTATTTACAAAAGTGCCTGTAGATGACTTACTTGAATATTTGGAAGAGGAATTAGAGCGTCATGACATTCCCTTAAGTGTAGAAAATCTCATTAGTCTCATAAGGTTATGTATCAAAGATAGTAAATTTTGTTTCAATGGGGAATTTTTTGTACAAAAGTTTGGCATGGCCATGGGTAATCCCTTATCTCCTATCCTTAGCAATATTTACATGGAATTTTTTTGAGACAAAACTCTTACCAAGAATTTTGCCCCAAAAAGTTATTTGGTTTAGATACGTGGATGATATCTTCTGTATTTGGCCAGTTCACGAAAACCTCCAGGAATTCCTTAATAATCTCAATAATTTAGTCCCTTCTATAAAATTTACTGTAGAGAAAGAAAGAAATTGTAATTTGAATTTTCTTGATGTAACTGTCCATAGAAATGATAGAGATTTCACCTTTTCAGTCTTTCGAAAATCAACTAATATTGCCTCTTTTGTTCATTACTACTCCA
>NC_087200.1:207735843-207743343 GCF_015104395.2 Macrobrachium nipponense
GTGTTTGATGTTTTATTAAACTAGACTTTAATTTTTATTATGGAATATCTTGATACAAGTAGAGAAAGTGTTGCTTTCTTTACCTAATTTCTCTCATTTCTGTCGAATATTAACAGCTAGAGAGAGAGAGAGAGAGAGAGAGAGAGAGAGAGAGAGAGAGAGAGAGAGAGAGAGAGATTTGCATTATAGTATAACATTATACTTGTATGTCACCTCAGCATAAGCATATTTATATCATTTTGCAAATTTAAAAAAAAATTACCAATAGAAATTAACATAATGTGATGAATACAACAAAGATTTATCACGCAAGGACACTTGAATAGTTGAAAACTATCATTGTTTGTATATAAACAGACCTGATTTTTATGAATTAAGCGAAAACGAAAGTTGTTTAATAAAGCTATGTAGTACGTACTGTTGGCAATTCTAAGAATAAAAGTACTGATATCAATCAATACTCAGAAACAATAACAAAACCTCTCAGTCACATCCTCTCTGGTAACCAAACTAGACTGAAAATTCATCACATGTGCAAAATCACCTGAGGTCAAGAGAGCGATCACTCAACAAGCGACAGGACCCATTTTGAAATCTGTATGGAAATCCATTTACGAAGCGCCTATGCGTGAGATCAACTCAGCGATGCCGTTCGTTTCCAAAAGCCATGAATGTAGTATACCCTATCAGTGTGATTGAATTGCAGAAATACGAGGCCACACGAAAGTCCAGCATTTTACTGAACAGATATCAAGCGATGTAAAGTGTACACGGTCGTCATGGTGAGTGAACTAAGTTTAAGTACCTTTAAGCTACAGTCCAGATAAATGCATATAGCAGGTATAAGTGGCATGTGGTCTCTGTGATATGAAGACCTAGTTTGACCTAGTAATCAAATTGTAGACATGAGTCTTATGGTCTTTGTGATTTCATGAACTGATTTGGCCCAAAGGCCTAATTGTAGGCCAAATGTTGTGTGGTCTCTATGATCTGATCTGGCCCAGTGACCAAATTGTAGGCATAAATATTTATGTGGTCTTTGTGATATCAAGAACCGATTTGACCCAGTGACCAAATTGTAGACACTAGTGTCACGTAGATTTTGTGGTTTCAAGAACTGATTAGAACTAGTGACTAAACTGTAGACATAAGAGGAATAAGTGTAATGTAGTCTCTGTTCTGACAGTCTTATAATTCTGTTATCATGATCTCTATCCTCACAATTTAATCTTCTGCAACTCTGCGCGCATAAAAACATGATTAAAATTTACAGAGCTCATAAACAGGCTCATCTAGAAACCTTTAAAACGCGTTACAGTTCTGTGTGTGCCGTGGATACGGTAGGTCGTTTGAAAAAGTATATTCGTTTAATAAACCGAGCTTCGGTTAAACGAAGGAATGAGGTGAATGTGAATGGAAGAGGTTGGTGTAATAAGAGGCTCATAAAGAATCTTATGAGCGACATCTGGAAAACAAGAAATTGTGTCCAACTTCTCACATGGTCACTTGAATACTGATTGAGAGAGAGAGAGAGAGAGAGAGAGAGAGAGAGAATAATGCACACAACTAATGAATTTCATTAAGTCCATGCATCTCATATATAAACAGGGTATTTATACGAGTAAGTCACACGGAGAATTCTTCGACGTCAAATCACAGGAGAGAAACTTGATTATCAGGCGCCTCAAATGTCAGGCAAAATAATTTGGGTGGCATCTGGCCCTTCCGGAAGGCCTCCTCCTTCTTCCCCCACCCCTCCCCCATATTTCCCACCTCCTCACTCTCCCCGCTGTGGCTGACGAGGAAAAAATATTCGGGCAAATTTGCTAGAAGGAAAATCACGGCCATTTCCAGGAGAAAGGTGCCACAAGGGGGACAAAAAGAATTCCAAATAAACAAAGACTGGAACTCAGATGAAGGAAGTCATTTTCTCCTGCGCCCAGAGAGGGGTGAATTCAGAAATCTTTTTTGTATTAATTTTTTACTGCTGCAACTAATTGTATTGTTGTTACGAATGACAATGACGATAACATGGAGGAAGAAAAGAAGTGGAGACGGAGGAAGAAGAATAAGAAAAACTTGGTAGACAGCATTTTGTATATGTATTTTGTGTAATGTTTTCTGATGCTTTATTACTTATCACCTATATTACTGTATTTATTTAATACCTAAATATTCTTATAATAATTCATCTCTCTCTCTCTCTCTCTCTCTCTCTCTCTCTCTCTCTCTCTCTCTCTCTCTCTCTCTCTCTCTCTCTCTCTCTGTTGCAATATTTGGTATATGACAAAATACCTGGTAAAAGTCTATTAATAAATCACTTATCTATATTCATAGGTATGTACTAAAAAGATAAATAGTAGGTTTAAACATATTATTCATTGAATAACAATAAATATGGATGATTAAATTATCTATTAAATATATACTATTTCAGAAAAGTCTATTTTGAAATTGAATTTCATTATGCAAGAAATATAATTATACAATTCAGGAATAACTCACACACTTATCCAGTGAATGACTCACAAATAATCCAAGTAAAAAAAATGAATGAAAACGATGAATTAAAAGATGTTTATCGCTTATTCCATAAACCAGAATGACCCTTAGCATTAAAGAGAAACCTTTATTACCATCATAATTTCACTCTTTGCGTAATTATCGCTCTATATCCGACCATAACCCGAAGCTGCGTCGCCAGTTAAAGGATTTGATCACTCACGCAGCTGCTTCGAATAATTGGCCACAAATTTCTCTTGATGCTCTGGACTCAATTATAGAAGATTTTTTTACGTTGTTCGCGTCTCCGAGAGTTCTGAGAGAGAGAGAGAGAGAGAGAGAGAGAGAGAGAGAGAGAGAGATTCAGTCTTTATCAATAAAATTCACATAACTAATGATTTTTATGAAGGTCACTTATGCCTTATATGAAAACTGAGAGAGAGAGAGAGAGAGAGAGAGAGAGTGACACTCAGTCTTTATCAATAGAATTAATAGAACTAATGATTTTTATGAAGGTCGGTTATGTCTTATATGTAATATGAGAGAGAGAGAGAGAGAGAGAGAGAGAGAGAGAGAGAGAGAGAGAGAGAGAATGAAACTCAGTCTTTATCAATAAAACTCACAGAACTGATGATTTTCATGAAGGTCAGGTATGTCGTATATGAACAGAGAGAGAGAGGAGAGAGAGAGAGAGAGAGAGAGAGAGAGAGAGAGAGTTTTCAATCGTTATACGAATGACACCCGGAGTTATACAAAAAAAGAAGATGAAGGAAAAACCATGTAAGAAGAAAATAAAAAAAACAGAAGACTAGGTGAAATAAAGAATCCCATACATTTCCTCAGTTTAAAATCTAAAAGGTCTTATGCATCTACAGAATTATCAGAACCGTGAGACTACAGAAAGTCAGTAAACGTCCTGTTACTTACAGGATATTATATTCTATTCTTTGTGGGGCTTGCGTGTTATAACACTGTAATGAGAGTCACGATCTTTATTGCACCGTAATTATACGTCATGTAATGCAATGAGCTGTTCTCCAACTACCTCAAATTAATGGGACTGCATCTGTGATTTGTAGCAATCTCTCTCTCTCTCTCTCTCTCTCTCTCTCTCTCTCTCTCTCTTCCGGGGAGCATATTTCCCAAGTCTGGAAGAGTATAGGGATGGGGAAAATTAGGACCAATCAAAGTGCGTGGAGCTGATCCATGACGTCACAAACCACGCCTTTTAGCTACACTCGGTCTCATAGCCATTACTGCCAGTCACAATGCCGAAGAAAAACTTCCCCATTCCACAATTTACGGCGTGTATGACCTATACATTTTAGTCAGATATATCTAAACATAGTGCAACACTAATTCAACAACAACATATTCTTCAAATGAAATACACCCTGGGATATATTAAGCGTTATTGGATTCTCCTTGATAATAGTGCACAGTGCCTCTTAATTCCTGCTCGCAAAGTCGATATTTTCTGCATAAATAATAATTTCATCGCGAGTTGCTGAATTATATACTTGTAAATGCATGTTTAATGCCATTTATAAAGAGACGCGATAACTCATGGGATGAATCAAACAATATACAAGATGGTAAAATTGATGGTATGGTAAAAATTATGGTATATGACTTGTAATTAGTACTACAGACTACAGCCAAGAACTTTTGGGCACTTCGACTCTTATCAAGAATCTTGGACTTTGCATGTGACGAATTTAAAAGCATGGAGCATGAAACGTTTTTCAGGCGTTACTGCCTTTTGTTTCAGGCTATAAAAAGGTATTATGTACAGTACTAAAATAATAACTGCCTTATGCTTAAATGAAATGTGGAGGATACAGTTTTGATGAAAAATTTATGCATCCTGTAGGGGGTTAGTGCCGTCAGTACACCTCGTTCGGTGCAATGTAGGCATTAATTAAGGTTCGTTGCAGCGTCCCCTCGTCGCCTAGCTGCAACTACTTTCATTCATTTTACTGTTACCTCCTTTCATATTATCTTTCTTGCATCGTATTGTCCACCCTCTCCTAACAATTGTTTCATAGTGCAACTGCGAGATTTTCCTCCTGTAACACCTTTCCAACCTTTTACTGTCAATTTCCGTTTCAGCGCTGAATGGCCTTAGTTGTACCAGTGCTTGGCATAATGCCAAAAATCTATATGTAAAAAAAAACTAAAAAAAAAAACTCTTAATTTGAGGCATGCATTTGGCGTTAATTAATACATGTTGAATACTTGTATAAAATTTTCTGTTGAAAGAAAGTTGGAAAAAAGTGTCATCCATATTTATTTTAAAGCATATCGTACCTCTATTAAATTACACACTAATGAGATACTCATTTTAATTTTTTGCACACAATGAATGACAAGTACAAAAGGTTTGCTAAAAATATTAAATGAATTAAATGATTAGTGCTTTCTTTGTCCAAATGAATTTGAAGCAAAAATCACGTAAGGGCTTGCTAAAAATATTTAATAGTGAATGGTATTATCACTTTTAATTTGTTTGTAAGCAATGTATGAAAGATAAAAATCAAAAGCAAAAATTATTCAATAAAAAACTTTTTATATATTTGCACACAATGAATAACAAGTACCAATCATGTAATGATAATCTGGAAGGTTTTATGAAAACGGAATCTACCTCAAAAAGACAATTTTTTACTACAGCTCATCAAGTACATCTGGAAAAAACAATCGTATCCAAATTAGCTACTGACAGGATGAGTTTGTCAAGGAACAATATTTGGTTACAATAGGCTAACTTAGATCACCAAAATAACAATACCATAGGTTTCCTTAGGTTTCCTTAAGGGCTCATAAGCTCTTGAAATAATTTAATGAATGAACCTGAAACTGTGTCCCTGTAACTAGTATGGACTATATCAGTTTGATTCCTTTTCATGACCAAGTAATAACCAGTATATTGCTTTTATACAATGCACAGTAATGTGTATTACTACGAAATAAAATACGTCCACAGAAATCCGTAGTGTAAGCCTACATCTCTCTATTTTCTCCTACAAACAGGTCAGATACCATAATTTTTACCATCTTGTATATTATTTGATTCATCCCATGAGTTATCGCAACTCTTTCAAGTATATAATTTTGAAAATCGCGATGTGAAAATATTATTTACAAAGAGGGAGAAGCCAATAATGCATAATATATTTCACGGTGTATCTCATTTGAAGAATAAATTTTTGTTAAATTAGTGTTGCATTATGTTTAGATATATCTAAAATGTATGTCATACAAGTCGCAAACTGTAAAATTGAGAAGTAAGTATTTCTTGGGCAACGTGACTGGCGGCAGTAATGGATTTTGGACAGAGGAGGGAGCTGAAAGGCGTGGCTTTTGACGTCATGGATCAGCTCCACGCGTTTTGATTGGTCATAATTTTCCCTATCCCTATACTCTTCCAGACTTGGGAAATATGCTTCCGGGGACTCACTCAGCGAGAGAACGTGAAACAATTCCAGCAATTACAGTCACCGAGTTAATTGCCTGTCTTGGGGAAACTCTCTAACTATAAACTTCCAATATATATATAAACTGGAGTTTCTGAAAATGGCTGAGGTTTGACTGAAGTTTTAGAAGCTACCTTCCAAGTGTTACGTCAAGCGTTTCACATTTATTTATTTTTGTGTCATGTGAGTCATGTTCGTGAAGCTGGTCGTATTTTAATGGTCTGTAAATAAAACTCTTTATTAATTCATTCAGGGAATGTAATTGGCTGGAAAACGGATGATTTATTATTCAGAATCAATCTACAATTTAAAAGATAAAAATTTAATACATTTAGTATAGACTTAATTGCACTATCTAATTATCTAAAGACTTCAGTTGTATCTTAATATAATCTTTAAAAATCTATACTAATTAATTACCTGGATATAACTGATGGAATAAATAGTTCATTTGCTATTTGGAGTCACTCGAAAATTTGAAAGACGTAGATTTTGTATGTAATTATCCAAAGACCTTACTTGCATCTTGATGCTATAAAAACTCAATATTTCTAACGTGGATGAGTCTTTAAAATTTGCTGAACAACTTTGTTTGCTTCATAATAATTATATTTACAAATACCTTCTTATATTTGACTGTGATACGTGTATTTTCTTTGCCATCAGCTTTTGTTATCTTGAAATTAATCTTGATTTAAATATAAAAAGAAATCAATGAAAAATGAAACAATGACTTTGTCTAGAATGAGTTATTCTTAGATACGGCAAGCATGAAAAGAAAGCAAAGGCTTGTAGCTTTAATGTGATCACGTTCACCTGAAATTACAACGAACGTATTCACAGGCATTTAGAAAAATGTTTATATTAGTAGTTTATCATTTTGTATTGGGGAAATATAGTGACTGTATTTATGAAACTGTAATCTGTTTGTTTATGATGAACCTATTTCTATATCCAGGGCTGAGTTTGGCCTGACATCTAGCACCTCTACAGGTGAAATATATGTAATTCAGAATACATTGCAGTCTCAGTGTGTTAGTATAGTATTCTTCAAGAATAATAGTTTAAAACGAGTATTCTAAGCCAATTCATAAGCATTACGTATTCGGGAATGAATCTCAACTTTCCTATTCTTTCCAATTTGCCATTTGTATTCGATTTACATAATTGTGTATGTGCAGTAACCCTCAAGGGAAATAATGTAAGACTAGTATTCTTTCCAAGATAAAAGACATTACGTATTCTGGAGTGAATCTTTTCCAATGGGATGGAAAAAGGAATAAAGCAACTTTGTTCTACTTCTGTTCTACTTGGGAGAAATTTATATTGTCCATTCGTGCAGCGTTAAAAGAGCTTAAGTTTTCAATTTGCAGGGGAAGAATAATTGGGTCATTTCGAGGAAATAAAAACCGTAAGTCTGAATAATTCCTCTCCGTTTTATTTTTCTGAGATGGGTTACCACGGTATTGGATGAGACTGAAACTTTTTGTGTATGTATCTCATTCACTGACCTGTTTTGGGA
>NC_087200.1:207748343-207758131 GCF_015104395.2 Macrobrachium nipponense
TATCGTAAAAATTTCTGGAATTTTCTTTGACTACTTTTACATTTTCTTACCGCCTTTGCGTCTTTGATGCTCCGAAAGGATCATTAAACTCATCCCCTTCAAAAAAAAAAACTACAGTGTTGTATGAGCCAATTTGTCGGGAATAATTAATGAACAGACACGGTTATATATATATATATATATATATATATATATATATATCTATATATATATATATATATATATATATATATATATATATTCAATCAGACGAGAGCATTAAAAAGGGTCCAGGAATCCACCAAACATTGTGAAGAATATTTTATTAGGAACGTTTCATACTACTTCAGAGTACATCTTCAGCCTGTAATTATAAATTGTGATAATTTAATTACCAGTAAAATAACACATTAAGACTAAAACATCAAGATAATAAGTTAATTAAAAACCTTAGAGAACATTTAAAACAAGCAATAGACTAAAACTTTAAGAAATATGGTAATTAAAATTTATAGAAACATTTAAAACAAATAATGAGAGGACAAGTACCCTAAGTGAAAGTAGAGCAGGGAATGATTTCGAAAACACAGTTCGGCCCAGATCTCAGTTATGCTAAATACAACGTGGCAGCAGCCACGTTTGCATTTAGAGAAGGAACCAGTCGTTTGATGTATAATGACTCAAGTGTCGTTAAGTAATTGTTGGGAGTGCTGTCAATGATTGAGAAATGTGTTTTATCAATATTAATTTTACATATTTTGGCGTGGTTACGGATATTGGATAATTCTGGATTTGTTATTCGTTGTCCTGTTCTGTAGCTAACACCTAAGTGACTAGAATATCTCACTTTTAGTAACCGTTTGGTCGATCCGACGTAAATACCAGGACAACCCGGACAATTAAATTTATAAATGACGTTGGATCTCATGAACGGTGGTAGTTTTTCTTTGTGTGTAAAAAATGTGCCAATTTTTTATGGGTTGACAGGAATCAAGTTTAATTTTAAACAACCTATTTAACTTTCAATGATTTTCCTTATTCGCTCGCCTAATTTGTTTTTATATGTAAAAGGAATGGTACAGTACATAACTAGCTTCTTAACATCATAGGAAGGAACTTGCTCAGAAAAAATTATTATTTAAAATTCTATTTACTACATTATAAAAAACATTTACTGGATAAGAATTGTTAATAAAATACCTCTTTAAAAATTCAATTTCTTCGTGAAATAAATGCCAATTTGAGGTATATTTCATAGCTCTAAAAACCAGGGTTGAGATGGCATTAATTTTAAAATTCAAACAACAAAAACTATAAAAATTATTACCCAAACCCGAAAATGTATGTTTCCTAAAAATTGTAGTGTTGAGTCTATCATTATCCTTAACAATCTTCAGATCTAAAAATGACAAGCAGTTATTATCCTCGGTTTCCATAGTAAAAATTATATTATGATGCTGGCTATTCACAAAATCCAAGAAGGCTTCACTTTGCCACTTATATTTAAATAATAAAAAAGTGTCATCAACATACCTTCGATAAAAGTGTGGCTTAAAATTAGAAGGGCATTCTGTTAAAAATTTTGATTCTAAAAAGTCCATAAAAATATCTGCAAATATAGGGGCCAACGGGGACCCCATAGCCAAACCCTCGACCTGCGAGTACAATTTGGAATTAAAAGTAAAAACTGAATCTTGCACTGCAAGTTCTAAAAGTTGTTTGAATAAAATTCTATCAAATCCATGGATAAGTCTTGACATTGAATCACTTTTTACAAACATACCAGTAGAAGAAACAATTGAGATTATTTTAGATAAAGTTTTTTTAAATACCACATGCTTCCATGGATTTGATAGAATTATAGTATATATATAGATATATATATATATATATATATATATATATATATATATATATTATATAGATATTATATGTATATATATATATATATATATATATATATATATATCTATATATATATATATATATATCATAAAATAATATATAGATATATATATATATATAGTATATAATATATATATATATATATATATATATATATATATATATATAGATATATATATATATATATATATATATATATAGTATATATATATATATATATATATATATATATATATATATGATATATATTATATATATATATATATATAATATATATATATTATATATATATATATATATATATATATATATATATATTATATATATATATATATATATATATATGTATGTATGTATGTATATATAGCTCTTTTTATTTCTTTTGTAAAACTAAGTGATTTGGAGAAAGAATGCTTCATATAATTTAATAAAACCAAGTTTAAGAACGATACATTTCGCTTGAAAAGACATACTCTCATTCTTGCAAATTTATTAATACATTATTTTGCCCACTAAATATCTTAAACAGCAGATGTCAATTTATCTCCATTTTTGGGGAAAAGGTTATATCGTGGAATGAGGTCTTAATACAAAAGTTAAAATCTTCCCATTAATATTTTAATGAAGCCCCAAACCTCCGAATTATTTTCGAGTGAAAAATTTACTAAAACAAAACAAAGATGTCTGAAATGAATATTGAAAGCAATACATGAAATTCTGGTGAAGAGGGAGACAAGATTTGAATGTAATTACTGCTTTATTATCACAGATGGAAGTGAATCAAGTTGGAGAGAGAGAGAGAGAGAGAGAGAGAGAGAGAGAGAGAGAGAGAGGAGAGAGAAAGTTCAATTATCTCAAGGATTTTCGATGAATGCATATCTGTACCTGAGTACGAGAGACAGACAGACAGACAGACAGAGAATTGAATTACCTCGAGACAGACCATTCAAACGGCCCCAGTTTTGCTGAAATATATTCCAGGCAAAGGTTCTTCTAGATACTTCGAGTTTCGTTGAAATATGCTAAGCTATTTCCGTTCAGGTCAGGAAAAATGTTTTTACTTAACGCATGATATCTCAGGGATCACCGTGAATTTTAAGGATATTGTCAGAAAATTTTAAAAACTAAAGATTCTTATTTTTCAATACCCTTAACCTGTAAACATATATTATTTTCTTTCGTTCTTAGATTGCAAAAAAATCCTGATACGTTTGAATTTATAATTATTTCCCTTTTAACGATTTTAAACATTTTATGTCGCTTCCATCAAAATCCCAGTCTTAAAAATGAATAGCAAAATCAAGACAAGATTAATGGCATTCAACATTCAGTTTATTGCGGCTCCATTGCTCTTAGTAATTAACTGGATTCAAGAACAAATAGAGTAAAGTTGTCCAAAGTAATACAGGTCGAAGTTTCTGGATACTAGTCCGAACTTTAAATATAATGTTGATAAAACCTTAATTTATTTCATGTTTATGTTGTGGAGCTGAACGTTATATATATATATATATATATATATATATATATATATATATATATATATATATATATATATATATATATATATATATATATATATATATATATATATATATATATATATATATATGTATATATATATATATATATATATATATATATATATATATATATATATATATATATATATATATATAGATATATATATATATTTACTATATATATATATATATATATATATATATATATATATATATATATATATATATATATATATATATGTATATATATATATATATATATATATATATATATATATATATATATATATATATATATATATCTATTTTTATTTATTTTTTATTTATATACTATATAGACTAAAATTATTGCGTATAACGCTTTTTTATTTGATATTCCCTCCTTTTATCTTTTCTTTTCTGCGTAACATTTTACAAAAAACCCTCGAGATTTTACAGAGATAATTCCATTTACAAAACTCAGCAACTGAACGGAAATGTTCTAGAGCACAGAATAAAAATAAACCGTAAGCATTTAGCTCTCAAGAAAAAATGATCAGATGCAATATATGGCAATTTATAGATCCACCATTTTTGCATTCGCTCTGAATAGTTTCTTTTCTGGTTTACAAAAAGGTTCTATATTGCCTTATTGAGCAAAAATCCGTTACGGGATTCCAGAGCAAAGCCGTGCCAAAGCTTTTATGAAATATGTATCTGTTATTATTTTCTTTACTGTTTTGAAGGTTTGGCGCAGATCAAGGTATTCTGCTGCAGAAAGAAAGTTTTTATTTTTTTATTTTTATGTGACAACAATATGTGTGCGAAGGATTGTTAACTGTGGGGAGAAAAGTTTGTGGCAAGATTCACTACCCCCACGAGCCGCTCGAACATGAATAACGGTAATTATGTTCTATTGCTCCGTGTACCCTTATATTTCATGCTACGTTAATGAATTTTATTTTATTGTAACGCTAATTCTAATTTAGCATACTATTATGTTAAAAACCTCAATAAACTAAAATAAGCAAACAAACCATCGAGACTAGCCAGGGAGAAATTGAATTCAAAATTTTGTTAAAAATAGGTGAATAGTAATATCTGATATTCCTTTGCACGGGGAAAAATAAAAAAAATATCAAAAACATATAATTCATTACTATATGTGTACGATTCAATCCCGCCCCCGCCCCCATCAAAAAATAAACAATCAAACTCGCCAGGTCAGCTAAGGAAAACTTGAATTTAACAATTTTCCAAAGTTATATAAATTATGATATGTAATATTTCTTTGCACACAGAGAAATTGCAATTATTTCAATGAAACTATCCCCATCCCCCAAAATTGAAGTGAACTAGGCGTATAGTGAAATGTCATCAGTTATGTTCATTTAAAAAATTGGGAAAAAAACTTATAAATGCTTATAATCGATGATATTTTTTTTAATACAAGTGCATGATAAATTGCGTCAATAATCTTAAAACTATTTCTCCAAAAAGCATATTATACATAAAAGCAAATTAAAATAATGGAAATATTCACAAATCTCATAAAAGCACATAATATAATGCAATGCATAAAAAAAACATATGAGCATAAGTAAATGTACATACCATATAAAATGTAATCTGGTTATTCACCAACAAACCTGGTCTTCATATCTTGTTCATGCCTCGTCTGTTCCGAAGACCTTGTACTTCACGTCTTAGGACTGGGAGGAGGAGGAGGAGGAGGAGGAAGCTTTCCTGATGCTCCTACTGCTGCTTCAACTGACTTCGCTGTGGGGCCCGTTTAAGATGCCATGGTGGTGGACAAGTGCCAGTAAGTAGTATCAGGGAAGCATTGAGTCTTTATGCAGAGAGGTGTAGTATATATATTCTGCACGAAGCTCAATGATAAGTGGTGACCTTTCGAATGCCCTTCATAGAGCAAACATGGCACCTCTCCTTCCTTCTTCTGCTTCTTGTAGAAGTCTAAAGGTCACTAGTGGCTCTGGCACTCGCACAGTGCCACCAGGAGAAAGCAAGACGAGGCATGGGGTCATCGATCCTCGACTTCCCTTTTGGAGGTTCGTCTTCAGGCATCAACGAAGGCACAGCAGCAGCAGAAGCAGCATCACCAGAAGTTCCAGTGGCAGGAGAGGCATCAGCAGATGTACCAAGGGTGGACATAGCAGCAGCAGAAGCAAAGGAGGCACATCAGGGGCAGCAGGATCATCCGCAACAGTTGTAGCAGTAGACGCATCAGGGAGAAGGGCGAGATCATCAGCAGGAGGCCACTCATAAATCTGGATTGAATTCCATCAAACTGGTACGTATGCTAATTCATGGAACCGTAAGAGGTTCAGTGTCTCTTGGTCTGTGGTAAACTCGCGATGCCAAATGGATGCACTTTGCAATCAATTTGCAGCAGAAAGTACATCATTAGTTTTCTTTGACCACTCCACCGAGAATCATTCTCGCATGGAAAATAACTATAGGAAGCCTATGGCACTCGTTGATACTGGCACTCTCAGCAACAAAACATCTGTCAGCTCATGCAATAAGGATGGGGGCAAGTCAGATCCGTAGACCATCTTTCATCCTCCTTATCAGCAATATTATCTCGCCTTGTGTTCTTGCTTCACTGGCGATACAAAGGGATCTCCTCCTCCTCACTCTTATCACTTTCGATTTCGGTCATAAAATCGTCACTGCTATCGTGACTATTTGTGTCACTTTCCCACTCCACAGGTATCAAAAGGCTGTCTCTCTCTTTAGGCATTAAATTACGCTTTTGGAACTTATGACCGATAAATAAAACTTGTTGGGAGTGATAAAAAAGCCCTCACAAGCTGGTATCTCCAAATGCTCCTCACTCTTATAAGAAATTGCTCTAATACACTTTGGTATTTTCAAAACACTCCGTAACACCCTTGCAATAAAACCTAAAAAAAGTCTGACAATTGAATGGGAAATAACGGCGTTATAGGTGTCTGCGTGGTTCGTGCACGGAAAGGTCAACAAAACTGTTCCAAGAAATGACCGAAATCTTTCAGAATGGTGGCATCCGACAACAATGAGGTGCGAAGGTGTAAACACCAACTGCAGCCAATCAAAGTGTCAGCTGATGATGTCATCAGTAACCAATGATGGCAAAGACATTTTCCCGCTACCGATGAGCCTCGTCGAGATATTCTCCCGCTTATGCACTGCTGTTGGAAGAAATCTCGCCGCCGACTTTTTTAAATTGTTGAATAAAAGAAGTTTACGGTCGTAATTAACGGTAAATGTAATTCAGCCAAACAGTTATGACACACTTGACATAAATATTCCACCTTTAAAATGTTTAAAGAATTTCCCATCCATTTCATCATCCCTGTAGAAAAAAAAATTCATATAAATAAAATGTAAAACAGCCGAGCAATTAATGAAACACCTGACTGACTATTTCAGGCATTTATTTATCCCTCAGTGACCTTTAGACCTGAGAAGAGATTTTTGGCTAGGATTAACTTCTTTTTTTTTTTGAGACTTTAAGCTTTAGGTACAATATGCTTATATTGAAAGGCGATTTACAACTTAGAGTTTTAAATAAACAGTTAAGTAAATATTGAAATTATTTAGCATTTACATACAGCTGTGTTTATAATTCTGTAAAGATTTATATCCATCCATATTTGAAAATAATGTACAAAATCCTATTGTGTGGAAAGAGTGTATTATAATAATGCATGTAATCATAAGTATGCATAAATGGTATGGAAATACTGTCTATGCATATTGGAATGTAATAATAATAAAAAAACTGCAAGTATCCTTATTCTTCAGATATTACATTCATCAATGTGTCATGGATGCCCACCAAACATTACCACACACACGCACACGCACACACACACATAAAACTCGGAACAGGCAAATATTTTCCCTAGTCATGGAAAGGACTCGTACACAGAATAATCATGAAAGACAGAAGAACTAGAGTAAGAGAATAAGAACTTTGATTGTTTTGACAAATCTGAGGATTTACCTGACCACCCAAAACTGAAAGTCCTCGCCTGAATATCGCCTAAGAACTATCTAGTAAATGTACCTGAATTTGTCAGATATAAGTTCGATTTTCTTTTAATTCCACCCAAGCTTGGAAATTACTGAAATATTACCAGTGACCAAAACATTGAGAAAAACGAAAATTAAAAATGCTGATAAATATGGCTCCAACTTCCGGACTTTCAGTGACCTTTCTCATCCTGCCAGAAATCCTACTTGATTGTCTGGTTAGTGAGAATTATTTCACATATAAATAAAAGATCTTATTAATATTTCGCAATCATTATTATTGATATTATTCATATTGACCAAGCCCACCAAAGGGGCAGGTGACTTGCAATTCAAGCTTCCAACGAATATGGTGTTCATGAGAAAGGAGCAACAGAAGGTCACTGGAAATACCATAAGAAGAGATCAGTTACCAAAAAAGGAAAACAAATGAATCAATTAATAAACAGATAGAAAAAATTGTGATGATTAAAATATACGAATAATTTGCCATTTCTGAAATTGGAAATATGCTGTGATATGTCATGAAATGATACAGATATGAAAAGTGAACTACTGAGTGCAAGATGACATATGAAAGGAAATGACATATCGTGAAGATCTGATGCAACAGAGACCATGTGACATAGAAAATATATGAATAGAATAAGCGACATATAAAGCAATTTCACATTTCCTGAAAGGAAAATGATTCATTCCAACTCGGCGATAGAAACGCGTTCTCTGCCCGTTCGGTATTTTCCATGAATATTTGATGGCCTCGTATCCGGACTCAGTTCTCATATCCGGAATCATGAAGGTCCTGCCCTGTACAGCGGATATTGATGCTTAGGTGAAATAAACGATAGAAACAATAAGTTTTCAATGTCGATACAGAGTCAAATCAACAAGTCCATTTACGCGGAAGAAAAAATCGATATAAATGAGAAGCATTAGTACCGTTCATCACTCATTTAAAATCGATGGGATCTGTATAATAAAGTTAGATTATATATTAGGTTTATAAAGTAAATCTTCTGTGGTTAGAATCACCAACACTATAATGTGAATAGGAAATTGCCATTTTATAAATTTAAAAAAAAAAATGCACTAACCCTCTCTCTCTCTCTCTCTCTCTCTCTCTCTCTCTCTCTCTCTCTCTCTCTCTCTCTCTCTCTCTCTCTCTCTGTTTCTTGATTGCTCTCTGTTGACTTTGATGTCCTGTTGATGGACGTCGCTAAACCGATATAGACAAATCAGACTTTCATAGAAACACTTTGGCGGCAAACACCTCTTCTTCGCATTCGTGGTCAGGTTACAGCTGATACGCTTCTGGAATGGAGTGTAAACTTTCCTTCAACTATTTATTTCCCTAAGGGTATTTTCTATCATCTTTCTTACCATATTTAGTCAATTTTATTTCTTGAGACCAACCTATCCTTAATTTTTTAAGGGACATTAATAAAGAATAATTAAAGATTGTAAGAGAGAGACAGAGAGAGAGAGAGAGAGAGAGAGAGAGAGAGAGAGAGAGAGAGAGAGAGAGAGAGAGAGAGAGAGAGAGAGAGAGAGATCCCAAAATATCTCACCAGTTCAGTGAATCTCATTATCTTCGAATTTCCCTCAGCGTAAAAGACCCAAAGTCAATTTCGTTTCGGTGGAATCAAGAATCAAGTTTCCCTCGAAGTTCTTTATGAATTTCCAGATGATGTTCCGTTTAACAGTTAATCCTTCAAGTCTCTTTGTCTCTCATTCTTTTCGCTATTTCCTAAAGTCCATCTGCTGATTTGAAAGCTTTCAAGTTATATTGTTCGAGAAGGGAATAAACAAAAATATCTAGTTTACATTTCATCTGATATATGTAGACTATTGTTATTAAATGCAAGACAATAAATTTCTTGGTTTCCAAGAGCCTCGTGTAAAACTTAGTGAAAGTTGGTCCTCAGGCCTTTTCCATTCTGACTCCCTAAAACTGAGAAACAAATTTAGAATAAAAATAATTGTGCAACTAAAGAAAATTATGTCAACACATGAGATATCAAAGTTACTAAAAACAGCTGATGAAGTGATTAATGTAACAATATAGTAGACTCTTCGTAAACCTTTACCTAAGCAAACTCTTAATACATGGAATCTTTTAAAATTAAATATTTAATGAAAAAATTCAGCTCGCTTCCTGTTATGAATTAATAACTGTGGCAATAAAGATTATTCTTGATAATAATACTATATTTCGCAGGAACAGTGGGCATTCTATGGTAAATAAATATATGATAAATAAGATAAGAGGTTGAAAAAGCCAAAGGAATATAGTTGTTTTTATTTTATATGTTCATGCAAGCGCTCATTCTTCTTTGGATTGATATTCTAATTGACGTTATG
>NC_087200.1:207758631-207763631 GCF_015104395.2 Macrobrachium nipponense
AAAGCTTCAGAAAAGGATCCACCTCATACTTGTAGGCAATAGGGGTAGTTGTCCCTTATTCTGGTAGCAAGGGCCAACAACTCTTCCTTTTTCAGAACTTGACGTAGCTGAGAACCGACTTCTTCATGGTTCATGATCGGCACTTTGGTCCTCCTCCCTGATAAACAGACAGTTTCTTTAAGAGTTCGTTTCATTGGATATTGAAATATTGTTTTGCTTTCTACAGTCAATTTTTTTAGAATTAACCCTTTATATGCCAGTAGAGAATGGAAAACCTGGACCGTCACATGAGAGGCTGAAAGACCTCAACTTAATTGGGAAATTCGGAGTGTTTATAGTATAACTCCTTTTCTTGCAAGGTTTATGTTAGTGATTTATATATTTTGTCTTTGAGACCCACATATATACACAGTGCAAACATTATGTTATCCGTTAGTGTACCTTCATGAAGCAAACAAACTCGAAGCACTGGTCCACTGATGTTCTTCAGGAGTCTGACTAACCACATTGCTTGTAATGCCTCGAAGCTCTGTGCGTCTGTTTAAAAACAAGATGTTACTCATACATTTTGTTTCCTCGTTACCTGACACATCAAATGATTTTGCAACTGCTTTGCTCAAGCATGCATGAATAATCAGTCTCCAGCATTTTTTCTTTCTTTGAGAATTAGAAGATAAAGTTAAGAGTGTTACTGCAATTGTATTAGGTAAAAGGGACTAGTAGATTCTGTGTATAGATACTATATTCATATAATACACATATGCACATACAAATATGTATATATATATTATAACTTAATTGTCATTAATTTCTAATTATTATTTAAATTTTTACATTTCAATGTTAAATACTTAAGTGTTGTATTCTTCCTTTATTAACTCTTTGTCTCCTCACCAGTGATTATCTTGGTGTTTTACGCTAGCTAACGATTGTTTCATATTTTTTAAGCTGTGTTGGTTACGTGGCTGGGCTCCCTCAATATCCAAGTGATTGAAGTTAACTCGTGAAGGAGTTTGCCTCCGTGTGTTTCTGAACCCCCAACCTTGAAGGGTGTTCCTGTTGCTTCTAGATTGATTCCTCATAATATTTGAAAGTTGCTTCTGGACGCTGGTTAAGCTCCCCTTTGGATTATATTGCCCTGCAGCCTGAATATTATATTCATCAATTTGTGTACTGCTCCCTTGGTTCAGTAAAAGCCAAGGTGACACCTCTGTTCCAAACTATAATATTTATACTTGTCATTTATTATTGCGATCACGGCCATTATTCCACTGCTGACATCTTGAGTGGACATTGTGGGAACCTGCCAACCACCAATGTTTCTTGGGACCAATTTTCCCTACCACTCTGAGTTACATTCTAGAGGTGGAGAATAATTAATTCAATTTGCATATAAGGAGTCTTCAAATCGTAGTGTTTAGAGTTTTTTTGTCAGGATATTCTACTTTTTGCTTACCTCCTCCTTTATGGACCCTCTCCCCTTTTTGTATGTATGTGTTGAAGTCTTGTCCGTAATTGTGCAATTCCTTTCTTTTGTAGGAGTTTAGGAGTGAGTGTTTTTCATTAATTATTGTATTATTGAGGATCAGGTGCTATTTCTGCCTGAGACTTATGTATTCAAATCAATTTTTTTTATGGTATTTTCTTTGTCCCTTTGAATTGACTTTGCACACCTATTGAAGTTAGAGACTATTTCACCACTTGTGGACTTAGTATTTTATTTTATGAATACTATTTGTTGAGATTAAACTATTTATAGTGTAGTTGTGAACCAAGCACAAAAATATATATATATATATATATATATATATATATATATATATATATATATATATATATATTATATATATATATATATCAAAGATTCAACAGAGTACACAAAAATACTCGAATAGTCATATGAGTTGTACCACGGCGCCAGTAGAGAGCTGGCGGCTGTAATCAGAATTAAAAAGCATGACGTTATAAATCACAACCAATGGGAACACGAATTTTCACGATTGACGAATCGCGTCATTTGTTTACATCCTGTGTTCGGAAGGTTTATTTGGGTGCGGCTTATGTACACAAACTTTTATTTTTTGTGATCACAGTTTATTTTACTAAAACATTGGCATTAAAAATTGATTTTATCGTTCCAATTTATAAGAGATATGACTGTATTGTGTTGTAAAATCTTGGTTTCATGGCATTAAGAGAAAATCCTGGATGCAATGTATCAAGATCAAGCGTGGTGTTAAATAGGAAATTCTGAATGCATGGTATAAAGAGAAAATCTTGAACTCATGGTATAAAGAGAAAATCTTGCAAGCATGGCTTTTACATTCATGACGCAGGTCCTGGCATTTCATGTGGCGTCACTGCTTCGTCCTTGATGACGGCATTAGATATCAACCGCTTGATCGCTTTCGTGCCTTTACATTGATTTACATTTAAATGGTACACTTTTAGTTTTCTATAAAAGATAACTATTGTGCTGGCTTTGTCTGTCTGCCCATACTTTTTCTGTCCGCCCTCAGATCTTAAAAAGTACTGAGTGGTATGTTGATCATCCACCTTCCAATCATCAAACATACTAAATAGCATCCCTCTAGCCTCAGTTCTTTTTACTTTATTGAAGATTAAAGTTAGCCATAATCGTGCATCTGGCCACCACTGGGCCGTTTAAAGTTGCATGCAAAGAAAACTCAGTTTTTACTTTTTTTTTTTTTTTTTTTTTGCATAAGTGACTTTAAGTTCACAGGTACTTTAGAGAGGAATAACCGTAATGTTGCGTCCTCTGTTCTCGGAAGTTTGTTCATTGTGAAATGATTTTAGAATGGATCCAAGTAATAGCTTTGCAGTCAACAGGTAATTTGGCCACATGTATTTCTAATTGAATTAATTCAGCTAGCTATCTTTCTCTGGCACTGATAACCAAATACCTTTTGCATTTTACCAATCACATTAGTTTAACGAAGGAAAGCAACCGACTGCTGTACTTTTGTAAATAAGAAATAAAGTAGTTACTATAAAATCGATATACATTTAACGGTAAATGGAGATTTGATGGTAAAATAATAATAAAAAGAATTACGAAAGATCAGCAGAAACTTTAATAGCATTCGCTCTAGGTATTTAATGGCCATATTGGGAAACATAACGAGCAGGTGGCGTAGCTATATACAGAATGCAGTCGATGTTACAAGAACATCTGCGCCTTCAGAATTATCAGGCTCCTCCTCCTCGAGTGCCGGACTTTAACACTACGATGTCAAGGCTACCGCCCCCCACGCTCTGCACAAAATAGGTCACTCGACTCGAGAATCGAGCTAATCACATTCAGGGTGACACTTGATTTATTGCAGGACGTGATGGTTGAATTCTAATGATGAGTTTGCGTTTTGTAGTGGCTTTTGAGATGAATATTATGCGATATTGCTTTGAGATTCGACGAAAGTTAATCTATACTGATCCTATAAATCTAATCCCTTCAGTTTAGATCAGTATTCAGCCTCTCTCCTTCAGAATTCATTTCATATAAATATTTTTTTTTCGTTAGTTCAAGGCTTCGTTGAAAGAGATGAAAATGAATGAAGCAAGGATGAAGCAACGTTAAATATAATTTTTTTAGTCATTCACACAGAGACGTAAGAGTTTGCGAAATCCAGCTGATAGGATAACACCTGCTACCGTACGCCCACACATTTATTTAAATATATATCTATATATAAACATATAAATATAAATACATCAAACACACACACATATATAATATCTTATATAACATTAAATTATAAATACATACAACACACACACATATATAATATATATATATATATATATATATATATATATATATATATATATATATATATATATATATATATATATATGCTTAAAAAATCCCAGTAGATGCACGTGACTTCATAAATAATCGAATACCACGGGAAATGATAGTCAGGAATCCAAGCGCTTTCGTCTTTATTCAGACATCGTCTAGGAGCTAGTTTTACCGAAGGAAAGCAACAGACTGCTGTAGCTCCTTGACGATGTCTGAATAAAGAGAAAGCGCTTGGATTCCTGACTATCATTTCCCGTGGTATTCGCTATATATATATATATATATATATATATATATATATATATATATATATATATATATATATATATATATATATATATATCGAGCTACAATGTCCTTTAATATCTAATTCGCTCTACCTCGGAATTAATATATTTTCATATACGCTTAACCGAAGGGGAATTTTTTTCTCGATAATAGATTTACCTGTACTTGGGCGCGAACGCAGGTACATTCAAATCCAGGCACGTCAGGGAAGCTCTACCACCCCACCACCGCGAGAGGCTTAAAGGTTTATGTCGTCTCGCACCCTCAAATACTTTCTCGCGCTGAAGTATTCGTTGGTTTGTAGACAACATCAACCCGCCTCGACTCCGGTAGTGTAAGTAGCGCTTTTGACAATACGTAGCATTTACATTACCGTGATTCATATACATATATCGAGCTACAATGTCCTTTAATATCGAATTCGCTCTACCTCGGAATTAATATATTTTCATTTATGAAAATATATTAATTCCAAGGTAGAGCGAATTAGATATTAAAGGACATTGTAGCTCGATATATGTATATGAATCACGGTAATGTGATATGACTTATATAATATATATATATATATATATATATATATATATATATATATATATATATATATATATATATATATATAGTATGCGGGACTATTGGAGATTCATACATTACTGTGCTCCTCGAATCCTGGACTTGAAACGCTTGACAAGAACTGTTTGTGTTCCACGTTTAAATGCCCAGAGATTCCTGGCAATAACATCGGAACTGAAAGACTTAATCACAAACAACATCAGTTTTCCTATAAAGAGAGAATCAACCAGCTTCCAAGATAGCTGTTATCAACCTATCTAGGAACCTTCTCGTCCTCCCACGTTAAACATGCAGAGGATTTAAAAAAAAACATTTA
>NC_087200.1:207768631-207791131 GCF_015104395.2 Macrobrachium nipponense
ATATCATATATCTCTATAATCCTATATCTATATATATATATCTATATATCTATATCTATCTATATCTGTTATATATATATATATATATATATCTATATATATATATATATAACATTCATTGAATAGAATGGCTTTTTCTTTACTGTTTAACCGCTTTTTGAAATTGATTCATATTTTCTCATTATTTTCTTCACTTCATTGTTCAGGTTACTAATGGACACTAATGGGGTTCTTCCATTAACTCCATTATTTTACAAAACGCGACAGCTGTTTCGTCAACCTATACGTATTGACGTTAACAGCGTACTGATACAAATATGAGCCTACATGCGTTTGTGACGTCATGAGGACGGAAACGGAAAGGTAGTACAATTGCCAGATACCTAGTTTTAAATATTTACAAAAGACTATAGTGAAACATAAAGTAAGACAAATAAATAAATATGTTAACAGAAATTATATCAAAAGTTGAAAGTAAGTTATTATATACAAATTTTACATAAATATATATTAATTACATATATGTTTAATTAACAAAATGTCAATGTGCGCTCCTGTCCGCGTGTCTTGTTCCACGCGGTTGAAGGGCTGCCTCCTACACGAGGGCAAAGATCGGTCTGCCTCGCGTTGGATGTTAAGGTTTGGGCGTTGCGTGGCGATGCTGACGGCTTCTGATATCAATAAACGATTGTAGTTGCCTTCCTTGTGGATTATTTTGGTGTTTGTGAGAAGTTCTTGCAAGGATGGTTTTTTATTGTGGGTATCCACAAAGTGCTGGTGAATAGCACCTTGGTTTCTGTGGGCCTGCATCTACACTCAAACGTCGCATGCAGGCCCACAGAAACCAAGGTGCTATTCACCAGCACTTTGTGGATACCCACAATAAAAAACCATCCTTGCAAGAACTTCTCACAAACACCAAAATAATCCACAAGGAAGGCAACTACAATCGTTTATTGATATCAGAAGCCGTCAGCATCGCCACGCAACGCCCAAACCTTAACATCCAACGCGAGGCAGACCGATCTTTGCCCTCGTGTAGGAGGGCAGCCCTTCAACCGCGTGGAACAAGACACGCGGACAGGAGCGCACACTGACATTTTGTTAATTAAACATATATGTAATTAATTATATATTTGATGTAAAATTTGTATATAATAACTTACTTTCAACTTTTGATATAATTTCTATTAACATATTTATTTATTTGTCTTACTTTATGTTTCACTATAGTCTTTTGTAAATATTTAAAACTAGGTATCTGGCAATTGTACTACCTTTCCGTCCTCATGACGTCACAAAACGCATGTAGGCTCATATTTGATATCAGTACGCTTGATAACGTCAATACGTATAGGTTGACGAAACAGCTGTCGCGTTTTTGTAAAAATACTGGAGTAAAATGGAAGAACCCCATTATGTGTCCATTAGTAACCTGAACAATGAAGTGAAGAAAATAATGAGAAAAATATGAATCAATTTCAAAAAAGCTGGTAAACAGTTGAAAAAGCCATTCTATTCAATGAATGTTGTATCCGTAAAAAATTGAAAATTGCCCTAGAAGTATTAAATATATTATATATATATATATATATATATATATATATATAATATAAGATATATATATATATATATATATATATATATAAATATATATATCATATATATATATATATATATATATATATATATATATATATTATATATATATATATATATATATATATATATATATGTATATATATATATATATATATATATATATGTATATATATATATATATATATATATATGTATATATATATATATATATATATATATATATATATATATATATATATATATATATATATATATATATATATGTATATATATATAATATATATATATATATATATATTATATATATAGTATATATATATATAGATATATATATATAATCTATAAGTCATATCACATTTCCGTGATTCATATACATATAGCGAGCTACAATGTCCTTTAATATCTAATTCGCTCTACCTCGGTGAAGCATATATGAAAATATATTAATTCCGAGGTAGAGCGAATTAGATATTAAAGGACATTGTAGCTCGATATATGTATATGAATCACGGAAATGTGATATGACTTATAGATTGGCTACGTGCTGTCAAAAGCACTACAAACATTACCGGAGTCGAGGTGGGTTGATGTTGTCTCCAAACCAATTAATTACCTGCGCGCGAAAGGTATATGAGGGTGAGAGGCGACATGAACTTTTAGCCTCCCGCGGTGGTGTAGTAGGTAAAAGCTTCACTGGCGTTCCTGGATTTGAAAGGATCCATGGGTTCGCGCCCTGGTCCAGACAAGTCTATTATCGAGAAAAAATTCCCGAGGTAGACCGAATTGGATATTAAAGGACATTGTAGCTCGATATATATATATATATATATATATATATATATATATATATATATTTATATATATTTTATATATATATATATATAGATATATATATATATTATATATATATAGATATATATATATATATATATATATATATATATATATATATATATATATATATATATATATATATATATATATATATATATATATATATATATATATATATATATATATATATATATATATATATATATATATATATATATATATATATATATATATATATATATATATATATATATATATATATATATATATATATATATATATATATATATATATATATATATATATATATAAATAGGTAATGAGTTTACGTCACGAACTCTAATGTAAAGAACTCGTTAAGTGTCGATGACGTCAACTGAATGATGTGGGTGTACGAGAATGCTCGTTCTTTCGTGCATCATGTTTCACCCTCCCTGAGAGCTTTCTATATAATCTTTTGGGGGCACTATCAGACCAACCTTGGAGTGAAGATGAACGGTGATGTGAAAGACCATAGTACGTAGAATCTGAGAACATGGACAATAGAGGTGAGAGGCATTGAAACCTTTCAATAATGGATTCTTTTTCATTTCTTCGAACTACTATTTGAGACGAGTGTTGTGTAGTTGCAGAGAACCTTTTTCCTCTCGTGTTGAATTCGTGAGACTTATTACCGATTTGGGTTCATTTGTAAATTGTATCATTATTATTTTATTCATTACGATGTGTGTTAATGAACACTATCTTTTTTTGTACAGGACTATGTATTTACAGAATAAAGAGACTATTTCCTTTATTGTGAGACGATTTAATTTGTGGAACAAATATGTTGGGGTATGAAGAAAAGTGTCTCATTCCTCTGTTCATTTGTGGCAATTGTTTCAGTTATCTAGATCTTGTCATAAACACTCCGTATTCTATGTGTCGAGTTCTAATGAATGATGTTGAGGTTCATTTGATTAACTTGAACTAGCTGATCGCTCGTGATACTTAGAAACCTTTAAATAAAGTCTATCTTTATAGTTCGGAGTATAATTCAGTGTGTGAAAAGATGGCAACCGTTTAATTTTTTTCGTATTACTTTTAGACATTAAAGGAAATTATGAAGAATATCCAATAAGACCCGAATTTTACAGAAAGGAATTCAAAAATACGTGAGGATCATGCTCTGCCTATAAATAATATGTTGCCTTTGAAATTGGAATTGCTATGCATATTTTCATACACACAAGAAAGAATAGAAATGGGGTGTTGGGTGGCTTTTCAAGATCCCCATCAAATATGTTACCAATTCAGAGAGAGAGAGAGAGAGAGAGAGAGAGAGAGAGAGAGAGAGAGAGAGCAAAAGTCATTCCCTCCCTCTCATCACTACATCAACAAACATTTCAACTTTCCTCGAGGAGTTGAAAGCGACTCTCCAAGTGATATTCCAGCTGACCCTTCATCGATGACTTTTCTTTGACGTCTCAGTTTTCATTAGAACCTTGCTTTTGTTTTCTCTTAGGTTAAACAGCCACAGATAATAAGTTGTTGGTGATAATACTGACTTATTAGAGTGACGACACATTCATTGCATTAGATGAATGTTGATCTTAGATGGTTGATGAAGATAAAAGCAGTGAAAGTTGATGAAAGTGAGGTGAAAGGTCACCAGGAGGAAGCAAAATAAAATATTTGATTTTCATGTTGGCTTCTGAAACTTGTGCTTTCATCTTGAATTAAGATGAATTATTAAGATCTTGGTTTCCCGAGCTTTATAAGTGTGCTTTATTCGACATAAATATCACTTTAAACTCTGTCTTTACATTACTTTAAAGTCTTACAGAGTTTTATAGGACTTTGAAATGAACGCAATAAATTCGGCAAAACATTGAACTATGTCTTTGCATTGCTTTGAAGCCTTAAGAAGACTTACTGGACATGAATTAAATGGAGTAAATTAAACCGTGTATTCTTTCTTAATCTCCAACAATTGCAAAACGTAAAAGGTAGAGTTTTCCATCTTGGTACGTCTGAGAGATTTGAGACGTAGCAGTAAATGGATTAAATCACTTGTTAATTCATAAGTTTTGATCCATATCACTGGGAAGTTCTGTATTCCAGTTTCGTCAGTCAAGCAAAAGACATGACTTTGTAAGGCCCTACAAGATGATATAGATGGCCGAGAGAATTTTTAAGACTTATCCTCAGAAAGGTGATTATCTGGGCTGGGTTTAGGGATATTTAGTTAAGGTTTATGATATTTATTTTAATTTCATGCTAGCAATCTCCCCTTGTTCTAATGTATGTCTAGTTTGGAGGCTACTTTAACACGAAGCAATACTTGTACAACCATTATCAAAGATTGTCATATCTTTCGTTCCTGAACGCCTCTCTCTCTCTCTCTCTCTCTCTCTCTCTCTCTCTCTCTCTCTCTCTCTCTCAAATGAGAGTTGTCTAAGGGTTTTGACACTTGTTTTCTTTCATTCAATTTTTCATATTTTCTGTTGTTTTATTCAAATTTTTCATCAGTTCATATTTCAGATATTATTCCAGTATATTGCTTTGTCATTTTTCAGCCAATTCCTGTCTCTGAGTTTGGAAGAACGCAGAAGAGCTTTGTTCAATACCCATAGTATTTTTCATGTTTCTGCAGACACAACTGAACTAACCGGAGAGTAAGCTACCTAAGCGAGTTGCAGGACTCAGTTAGTTGAGATTAAATTTGTAAGGATTTTCTTCTCAGGTACATAAAATAGCTATCAGCCTGAGTGACTTCTACAGACAAAATGCCTACGATAATTTCAAAAATGTCCCGTTCAAATTCATTGCCGTTTAAAATACTTCTGCTGTTTAGGAAAAATTTCTACTGAAACTTTTGTGATTGATGTTGGTATTTATCAAACTTGAATCACTGACTTCTATTTAGCAGAAGTCTCGACAGACACAATCAGTTTAAATACTATACTTCAATTAAGACATATAAATGTTTTTAATGGGATTCTGGACAGAATGTTTGGAGGAAAAAGATTATTTATAAATAGGACAGAGTGACGTCAGGGGGATTTGTCATGACTAGAAAGCAACTATAAAATTTGTGAGAATGAAAACGCCTTAAAAGTCAGGTTATAATACAAACTATACGAACATGTTCTTAGAATCAGCTATTTTTAATTAAACCAGGGATAGATTTTTACCGCTTGTCTGAATACGACGGGATTGATAATATATTGAAAGTCGGTTTATAATAGAGGCTATACGAATATGAATTCATAATAAGCTATCATTAATTGCTCAAGATAGGTTTTCACTCCCCATTTGAATACCATAGACTCGGAAAAATCTTAAAGGTGACCTTATCATTCAAACTGGACAAACACCCTCTTGCAATAAGCAATAATCTCCCATAATTTCCGGTAATCTCCCACACAACCTTCAGCAATCTCGGCAAATCTCCTGCATTCCCCCGTAATCTCTTGTAATATCCAGGAATCTCCTGTAATCACCAGTTATCTCAGAATATATATTATATATAATATGATATAATATATATATATATATATATATATATATATATATATATATATATATAGGTGTGTATATACATAAATATATATATATGATATATATATATATATATATATATATATATATATATATATTATATAATACAATGTATATATATATATGTGTGTGTGTGTGTGTGTATTATACATATTAACTTATATACTCATTAGCTAATGCTCTGTAGGGCAATTATATTTGAAATCATAGAAATCATGTCAAAAAATGAAAAATATTTGTTGGCGGAGTAATTGGTAAGAGTAGACAGAACTTAGAGAGAGAGAGAGAGAGAGAGAGAGAGAGAGAGAGAGAGAGAGAGAGAGACATCGTTAAAGATCCGAAAGTGAGCGAGAGGAGAAACCATGAAGGTGATGAGGGTGATTTTTCATAGAACAAACTTTTAGAGGAGGAGCCCTGAGTGAGTCATTTCTTCCTCGCAGGGATCTTGGTGTTGAGAAAGACTTTAAAGAAATAAAAATAGAGAGTAAACAAGTTGTTTATATTCGTTTGCTGAGGATATGACTGGTTATTGTTGAAAATGTTTTCTGTTATTTACAAAGCTCTAAATTCCATCATAGAGATGACCAAAAAAAGACAAATAAATAACAGCGAATTATTAACGTATTTCCAAACATCGTACCAAACTTCGTCCTTAAAAAAAAAAGAAAAAAAAAAAAAAAAAAACAAAAAAAAAAAAGAAAAAAAAAAAAAGTATTAATTATGCTTCTTCTTTATCCCCGGAACCCAACATCACATCCCAAGTCATATGTGTTGAATGACGTTAGGGAAGAGATCAGGTCCTTCGGAATTTCGAGGAATGAGAAGTGTTCCCAAAAGGGACTTTTAATTTCCGAGGAGAGTGAGTCGTATTATCTGGACAATCTCTTGTCCCCAAGAGTGGACCTAGGTTGGACATAGACGCAATCCATTAATGGAAATTACTTTTTCTTTATTTATTTGCTAAAAAATCAGATAAAGGACTGCTCATTCAATAAAAAAATTATATACTTCTGTGGACTGTGGGAGTACAGTCTTCCTGAGGATGCTGTGCAGTAATACTGGAACCTCAAACGTTCAAGCTAAGATGCATAGTATTACTACTCTAAAGTAATTCTCCTTCTAATTCATAATTTATTGGTATTTCTATCGATTTATTTGTAAATTTGTTAGTCTATTTTCGAATGCCAAATCTCTTCTTTCTATACTTTATTTCACCTTCTGTTTTATTTCTATCAAAAGAACTTATTCTTTGGAAGCTTGAATTTCAAGTCAGTGGCCCTGTGGTGATCTCGTTCCATATGAATAGGTTTCATTTTCTGAATAATAATAATAATAATAATAATAATAATAATAATAATAATAATAATAATAATAATAATAATAATAATAATAATAATAATAATAATAATAATATAGTTGTTTCAACGGCATTTAATTTATATAGAATCTTCTCAATTCTTCTTATTATCTTTTTCTCGTCAGCATGTAGCTGGTGTATCAGGTTTATTTCCTCTAACGTGTCGACAGCGCACAGGCATTCATCTATGAGAGTATACAATAAAGTGAATTAAGATACGTTTAACAAGTATTTATAGCAGGCGGGTCGGTAAGCAGGGATTTTAATTGGTTGTTGGATGGTGACGAAATCTGCCCCTGAGGCATTGAGATCATCTTGGTCCGGTCGGGGTTGTTGGCGTGGGTTAGGTATTGGTTGGGGTACCCACTACCAGGGTGTTGGTGACATGTCATCCGCTCGTTCTCTCCCCCAACCAATACCCAACCGACGCCAACAACCCCGACCGGAACCAAGAAGATCTCAACGCCTCAGGGGCAGATTTCGTCACCATCCAACGACCAATTAAAATCCCTGCTTACCGACCCGCCTGCTATAAATACATGTTAAAACGTATCTTAATTCACTTTACTGTAAACTCTTATAGATGACTGCCTGTGCGCTGTCGACACGTTAGAGGAAATAAACCTAAGACAACTGAAATCTTTATATGTCCTTAGGAAACCTGATACACCAGCTACATGCTGATGAGAAAAAGATAATAAGAAGAATTGAGAAGAATCTATATAAATTAAATGCCGTTGAAACCGCTATAATATTCAATGCTACTGCCCTCAGAGAAGGCCTTCTCCCTAATAATAATAATAATAATAATAATAATAATAATAATAATAATAATAATAATTCTATCTGACCCCGCAAAATGAGTTAATACCTATCCATTCTGAAGTCGAGCCTATTATAAATCCACTCAAGCGAAGGAGCTGGACATTTAATTCAATTTATTTCAGATTTCCCTTCATTTCTGTCAGGTTTCTCATGGGGGACTTTTGCAAAAAGCAATTTTCCCAAAACGTGAGGCAGCAGTTTAATGCAGGGAAGGATTTCTTCATCGAGTGAGACCCTTCAGAAAATATGATGGAAGCCAGGAGTAACTGTCACTCATTACTGTTTTTCTTTTTCCCTTTATTGCATGACGGTTTCATTGTAATTTTTTGTTACATGGCTTTTTATTGGGCGTTCATGTAGCTGAAGAAATTAAGAAGAATTCCTATCTAAATTTCACCGTAGAATTCAGCAGAGAGAAACCCCTTCCTTTTTTAGGCATTCTCATAACAACAAAAGGGAAAATAGTTACATTAATCAAGAGAGCAAGAACCCCCCTTGAAAACGAGAGTCAAACAGCCAGAGATATATTTATGCAAACAGCTCTTGGCAAATAATGGATTATGAAATTTATATAAATGAAAAGTTAAAATAAGGTTATTTTTGCCTGGCATATTCAGTGGACTGATTTAGATATGTAATTCATTATTTTCCCTTAACCCAAGGATGAAACATGAATATTGTTTGTGAATTTCTCAAAAACGCAATTGCTTTTTCTAGCCATAATATTATTCATACACATTCGATAAGTTGATGCTACATCCAAAGACGAGGCTGAGACATTTAACTTATGGTCTCTGCAATATTTTCCTTTAAACCACTGTTAAATTCATGCTTTAATTCCATATTCACGGCCTGGTACTAAGCGCATTTATTACACTGGAAGTTTATTTATAGTCTGATACAAGAATCTCGCAAAATTAAGAATTTGCATGAATTAAATTCCTTACTACCAAGTGCACGAGGATAGAGGCTGGGAAGCTCCTGAACTTAGTTTAATATTAACATTTCCTTCGGCTAAAGTCTTGGTTTATTAGGGTTCTCATGTAAATAGCCAATAAAAATGGCTTGATATTAGACGTGATTTATCAATTTTTTCATAGCCTCAAAGATCAAGCGAAGATGCAGCGCATAGCTACCCTAAAACAATTCTTAGATGTAAATAATTTGCTTACTTTTTTGTCGGTTAATCTATGGATTTGATAATTAATCTTTCTTAGTCTAATAGTAATTAAGTCATCGCACTTTTTTTCTAAATTAGTGTAATCATTGTTCTTGAGAGAGTTATGAGGGAAAACAATATATATTCTATTTATAACTAACTCCGAAAGAGTTCAGCCATAAGGAAATAGTTCAGGTGTCTAATAAAAAAATTCTTTTTTTTTTTTATTTACATGAATGAAGTACACCTGTGTTCTCCTAAATAGTGTTAATCTCGCTTCCTCATCCTATTAAATGATCAACAGATTTTTACATCGATTTACAGTTCAAATATAAAGAAATAATAATTTTTTTTTAGTAAATAGTTACTTGACATTTCATACGCAGCAGTTTGTGTCATTAACTGCCAGTCGAAATATTAAGAACAAAATTATTGGAAAACTGTCACTGTATATTCCACCTCACTGTAATTTGCAGTCTTTTGCCAAACCTGCAAATTCAAACTCATTTTCTACAATAATTATGAATCGAATACGAAGCTTTTTAATTAAGTTACCGAGAGCGTAATCACTTTGAAAAAAGTGATTGCTGAATGAGTGGTTGTTATCGCGTATGCACTCAATAAAGTTTAGTAGGATTTTATGTATGTATGCATGCATGCAAATATATTTGCATGAAAGTAATCGACACAATCATGTGTGGCAGAAATAAACTGATACCTCACATTGGGATCGAATCAAAGCCTTGAAAGACCTGGGTTCGATTTCGATGTGAGTCTGACTCACATAAATTTATATATATATTCAGACGATGTCTGAATAAAGACGAAAGCGCTTGGATTCCTGACTATCATTTCCCGTGGTATTCGCTTATTTATGAAGTCACGTGCATCTACTGTGATTTTTTAAGCATATATATATATATATATATATATATATATATATATATATATATATATATATATATATATATATATATATATATATATATATACTTTTAGGGCATAGTTTTTCTCTAAAACAATTTTCGTTAAAAGCAATTGCTTTAGTGGCATCAATAAGTTTCTTGCAGGTATCTTCATACCGACGAAGTTTTTTCCGATTCTCGTTCGTCAATTTCTGGTGAAAAATACGCAGACTTCCTTCTTCCATTTATTGAATTTTGTCACGACAGCTGTTTCGCCTTATGGCATTATCAAGCGACTACTGATTTACAATCTGACCTTTCGGCCTATTTATTTCATCGTGTGGGAGGTATGACCTTGAGGTATGGGTACTGGTTAGTCTAGGGATTAACAGCTTAAGGGCGTTGTTTTGGATACAAAGAACATAAGGACATATGTAGTATGACAATAAGAGTGAAAGTTTAAACAGTGGTTAAATAAATATTCAAAATACAATGCCATGTGCTAGAGTTTCCTTAAATGTATGTTTAAAATTTAATATGTTACATGTTGGTTTTAGATAAAAATTACAAAAATACATACAGGAATGAAAATGAATATAGAAATCTAAATACAGGAATAAAAATATATGTATATATTTTATAGCATGCATAAAGGTACAAGAGATAATTTCTGTTTATACATAAATGTGTATGATTTAAATTTGAGTAAGTGCCTCCAATTGAATGCCTAAATTGACATGCAACAATGACGTTAAATCCCTTATTTAAATAATACAAGAAGAGATCACTGGGTCTCTAAGGACGGAATGCCATTTTGGTTTTATCCACCAAAGGATTATCAGAAAAATGATCAGTGATATTTCTGCAAAATAGAAAATTAGCCCAAATACATTGGGGTATGTATAAAAACTTCCTGGCATATTATCAGGGTTCAAGTCTGTCTCCAAAAATTTAATATCGAGGGTATGTAAGATATTGGTATCGAAAACAAAACATAATCTTATCAAAGTCCTACGATTCTTAATTATAATAAGTAGTACTATTTACCCATGGGGTTCAGTGTGCATATTCTCTCTCTCTCTCTCTCTCTCTCTCTCTCTCTCTCTCTCTCTCTCTCTCACATAAATAAATTTCTGACTCACATCGGCAACGTATCTATCTCCCTAAATTCGTAATTAACACTCCAGTGGTGACGTATGATAAACAAATCACGCATTAATGTGATTACAATCAAACACTCGTCATACATACATATTCTCATAAAGTATAAGATGCATTCATTACAATTTCCAGAATAAGCCAGACCTCAGGAACATCGGACAATATCTAATCCTTTAAAACCAACCCTTTATACACAATGGCCTGAGATGGTGAGATACCAGGATTATGAATCATTGAGATGGATTCCTCCGTCCCGTTGTGTAAACACTCGGATATTCAAGAGCATTGGAAGCCTTCGAGGGAGAAGGGAAGAAAAGGGATAGAATGAGAGAGAGAGAGAGAGAGAGAGAGAGAGAGAGAGAGAGAGAGAGAGTAATGACTGAGAAAAATACTGGGTCAATTCGAGTCTAAGTTATAAGTTCATAGAACAAAATTTTATTGATATTTGTTTAATTCTATCTAGGCTGTCGGCCACCATTATTGTATGGCTATGCAGTTTGTATCAGGAACCTCTGTGAATTTACAAACCGTCAGTTGAATGATTTATTATGAAAGATATGGTAGAATGAAAAATTAAATCAAAAGATTACACTCGGATCTGATTCTACTTTATTTGAATGGCTTTATGGCATGTATTCATTCCGTTCGTGCGGATATTTAAAAATTTTTAGGGGGAAATATAAGCCTATACACACACATACACACACATGCATATGTATATATAAATTAATATATTATTATATATATATATATATAATATATATTATATATATATATATATATATTATATTATTACTTCCCTCAATAATAAATTTCTTTTTGATAGAAGTCTGGGTAATAATACCAATGCGGGCGCAAAATGTCATTGAGAATTGTCTTAGACAATCCAAAAGCGCTTTCGTCTTTACTCAGAACATTGTCAAGGAGTTAATGCCTGAGTAAAGACGAAAGCGCTTGGATTTCTGACTATCATTTTCCTGTGGTGTTCGCTTATTTATGAAGTCACGTGCATTTACAGTGATTTTTTATGCATATAAATATATATATATATTATATATATATATATATATATATATATATATATATATATATATATATACCATAACTATCATTTGATATCCAATTCACTATATCTCGGGATTACTTTTAGCTTATTATTTCTGAACATAAAATTGTCAAGTGTGTACAAGTGACGAAAATCTCCCTTTTCACTGTCTTGAGCGCTGAATGCCCGGAAGTGCCCTAATGGCTTTGATAGCCTTAATAATAATAATAATAATAATAATAATAATAATAATAATAATAATAATAATAATAAACAGAAACATCACAAGGTGTACCAAATGAAGAACTGACAACACCATTATCAGGCTTCGACACTGGTATTTGAAAATAAAATTTTGTGCAGAATAACAGTTCCCATTTACTATATGAATGGTGACTTTTGGAGAAGAAGACACAAAAGGAAATGAGAGTTTAAACCAGACAACCGCTAACAACTGGCCATGTAACATAGCAAGAGGACACGTTAAGCAGAACGCCTCAAGTGGTTATGGAAGGATCAGTGGAAGGGAGATGAAGAAGAAGGAAGGTGGGGAGACCAAGGATGATTTGAGAGATACTAATGCGTTCAGAGATCTGAGAGAACTTGGAGGGGAGGAAGTGCAGCACTCAACACGGGAACCTGGGGAGGTCTGGTGCAAGCGCCTATGGGCCACCAAGAGGCCCAAGAACCACCGGAGTGTGAGAGTATGTAATAATAATAATAATTATTATAATAAAAATCAGTGATTATCATCAAAATTATTCTTAGTTACTCATAATTTGTTCAATACATAATTCCTTGAGTGAATTTTCATGATAAAATGTTTAACAAGAAGACTGGTAATTATTCATATACTTTAAATTCAGAAAGTATATACTTCAGTTCCAAGGTGTGTAATGCAGTCTAAAAGCCTCAGTAAAATAAAAAAAAGATTAGGAATAGATGAAATAAGTTCTATGTCAATTCCAAAGGTAGCTGACCTACATATATCTAATTGCTATCGTCAAGAAAACTTTTCAGAGCCGGGAGACTAATAAAAGTCTCGAAAGACTGCGATTTAGTTAGGCTTATCCTAACCAAGCGATGTTTACTCATGTACTCGCTTGATCCTTTGATTATAGAGCTTTCTCGTTAAAAATGAGGTTTATTTAATCTCGAGTGTTTGAATTCTCTGACACTGAAACTCCCTTGAAACTTTTTCCTTCGGCAAAATGCTTTTGGTGACCCGATAGTCTAGGTGACATCGCTTCTCTAAAACTTGCTGCAGTTCCTAAAGCTGATAAGCCGTCTTAAAAGATATATTTTGATACATTCATTTGAGGTTGATGGTAAAATTTCTTTCTTAGATGTTATAATTCATAGGGATGTAAACAGTAACTCTTTAAAATTTTCAGTTTTTAGGAAAGCTACCAACAAAGAAAATTATATTCATTATTTTTCACACTACTCACAACAAGTTAAAAGGAATGTAATTATGAGTTTTGTTTTAAGGGCCCTTCGTATATGCGACCCCGCATTTCTAGACTGAGAACTCAAACACGTCGTACACACCTTTAGGTCCTTGAAGTACCCAGAACATTTTATTACTGACGCCATTAGTCGAGCTAAAAAGAAGTTTTATATTGGTCAAGATAATACAGAAATGAAAGACAAGAAACGTGTATCAATGCCCTTCGACTATGAAATCTCAAAAGTAGGTGATTATATAAATAAGCACCAAAAGGACATAGAAATTGTTTATACCTACAAAAACACTTTGGCAAAAGCTCTTACGAAGAACAATAACAGTACCAAGAGAAATAACAGTGTTTACAAGGTTCCATGTCATGATTGCAATGGTTGTTACTACGAGGAAAGTGGTAGGGGATTAGAGGTAAGATTAAGGGAACGCAGAACGGCCCATGATCTTCATGCACAGGGTGAATGTGCGGCTTTGGCTTTGGTGCTCAAGTTTTTAATTTAGACCACAGAATCAATTGGGATGGTGCATACATTATTTTTAAAGGCGACGATTCTCACGTGAGAAGATTAGTTGAAGGCGCCGCTATAAACATGGGAATATTTTTTGAAGATAACAAGTCGTTTACAAATGAAGACCCTTCCATAAACAGTTTCATTGCCAAGCAATACTTAAAAGGTTTTAATTTTAAAACTGACGTTGACTATGTGAACCCTGATGCTCTGCTTCCTCTTCCCCTTTCCCTCTCTCCTCCAAGATGCCTACCCGTCCCTGTGGATGTTTCCGACTATGGCCCTCACCGATGGCAGTTGCTAGCAGGAGCAACTTCACAGGTTCGGAGATCGAGGAGGTTGGCGCAACTGCCTGTTGAGTTTGGGATTACCTAAAACACGAACCAGCACTTCGATGATAAGCTGTTATTTTCTCGCCCCGCCCACCTTTTTAGATGCTCTTCGGGAGGAAACGATCCTCTCCATTACATTTTAACCTTACACTGATGAAGAACACCGTTCAGGTGTTCGAAAGTCTTTGTTCTATTTGTACGTAGAAATTTATTTCTAATATATAATTGTGGATATTATTATTATTATTATTATTATTATTATTATTATTATTATTATTATTATTATTATTATTAACTATTCCTTTTTTCTTATGTTTTTATTGCTATTATTCAGATGATGAACCCTATTCATATTAAACATGTCCACGAAAATGCCACTGACCAAGTCTTGATCTTTAAGCTTCTAAAGAATATGGTGTCCATTTGTAAAAAAACAACAGAAAGTAATAGGAATTTCAGAAAGAATAGATCAGTTATCAGACAATAATTAACAAACAAATTAATATATTGATATATAAAAAATAAGTACAATTAAAAAACAAGGCGTATTGCGTTAGAGTAGTAACGCATTCCACCCGCGTTTGAATTTCTGAGGTTCCGAATGCATTGTCCATCTGTGAACTGCAAACATCATTTCATTACTATTTATTCATAAAATGTTAAACAACTTTCGGTATTTTCCCTGATTTGCAATGTAAAGAGGTATGTCTAAGTAATATAACTGCCAATTAACTGTAAGAGAAATGCCAATAGAATATCAGCCATTAGTTACCAGGCCTACTGTGGAATATATATAATTAATCAGACGATAAAGTTAAGTAAAGTTATACAAAATTTGAGTAAGGTCCTTAATCAAATGACACTCAAATTTTTGAAAGAACTTTAAAAAACGTTTAGTATTATATTAAAACATATTTTCAAAAAAAAATTAAAAACGTTTTCGTAAATCATAATATAATGATCAAATAGCACACTGACAAATGTTCTCTTCTAACACAAGCATTGCCAAATGAGGTTTCTAGAATGAATACGAAGCCTAGTGTGGACCTATGGAATCTGAGCAGCCATCCTTTATACGGAAACTAGCGAAAGACCAGTCATACCAGCTGCAGTAAAGCATGTTATCATTCGAAAAACTTTATTGTATCAAGTTATCAGTAACTTTATTCCTGCTTTATTATTCCCTTGATTGCTTAAAATTATTATCACTTTATTTCTGCCTTATTACTCATATGCAAAATGGAGGTTTAATCCCAAAATAGACTGAAAGAAATCTTCCGTAATCCTTTGCATCTTCGACAATTTTTGCCCTACTTTTTCAGACACGTGTTTATCAGTACCCTTTGCCAAAGACACATTCTGGGAAAGAAAATAAATGTGTGACCTTTTATCAATAGCCGCGTTATTCATAAGCATTTTCCAAATATGAACGTGGGCGTTCCTCCGCCAACTCTTGGATGATAAGTGACAATGGGGTGGTCCAGGGGCTGAGTGTTTAAAAAAAAAAAAAAAAAAAATTGACTTCACTCTAACCTGGAAATTAAATTCTTTGAAGAAAAAAAAAAGGCATGATTAAATTGGCCTAATTTTTATTCATACTTTTTTATGAATTTTAGGGATTATTATTATTATTATTATTATTATTATTATATATATTATTATATATATATATATATATATAGATATATATATATTATATATATATATATATATATATATATATATATATATTTTTTTTTTTTTTTTTTTTTTGCTCTATCACAGTCCTCCAATTCGACTGGGTGGTATTTATAATGTGGGGTTCCAGGTTGCATCCTGCCTCCTTAGGAGTCCATCACTTTTCTTACTATGTGTGCCGTTTCTAGGATCACACTCTTCTGGAGCTACTTCAGCGTCTAGTTTTTCTAGATTCCTTTTCATGGATCTTGGGATCGTGCCTAGTGCTCCTATGATTATGGGTACGATTTCCACTGGCATATCCCATATCCTTCTTATTTCTATTTTCAGATCTTGATACTTATCCATTTTTTCCCTCTCTTTCTCTTCAACTCTGGTGTCCCATGGTATTGCGACATCAATGAGTGATACTTTCTTCTTGACTTTGTCAATCAACGTCACGTCTGGTCTGTTTGCACGTATCACCCTATCCGTTCTGATACCATAGTCCCAGAGGATCTTTGCATGATCGTTTTTTATCACTCCTTCAGGTTGGTGCTCGTACCACTTATTACTGCATGGTAGCTGATGTTTCTTGCACAGGCTCCAGTGGAGGGCTTTTGCCACTGAATCATGCCTCTTTTTGTACTGGTTCTGTGCAAGTGCCGGGCATTCGCTTGCTATGTGGTTTATGGTTTCATTTTTCGTATTGCACTTCCTACATATGGGAGAGATGTTATTTCCGTCTATCGTTCTTTGAACATTATGGTTCTTAGGGCCTGATCTTGTGCCGCTGTTATCATTCCTTCAGTTTCCTTCTTTAGCTCTCCCCTCTGTAGCCATTGCCATGTGTCATCGCTGGCTAGTTCTTTAGTCTGTCTCATGTATTGTCCGTGTAATGGTTTGTTGTGCCAGTCCTCTTTTTCTGTCTGTCATTCTCCTGTCTCTGTATATTTCTGGGTCTTCGTCTACTTTTATTATTGTTCCTTCTTCCCATGCACTCTTTAGCCACTCGTCTTCACTGGTTTTCAGATATTGCCCCAGTGCTCTGTTCTCGATGTTGACACAGTCCTCTATACTTAGTAGTCCTCTCCCTCCTTCCTTTCGTGTTATGTATAGTCTGTACGTATTTGCTCTTGGGTGTAGTGCTTTGTGTATTGTCATATGTTTCCTGGTTTTCTGATCTATGCTGCGGAGTTCTGCCTTCGTCCATTCCACTATTCCTGCGCTGTATCTGATTACTGGCACTGCCCATGTGTTTATGGCTTTTATCATATTTCCGGCGTTGAGTTTTGACTTGAGTATCGCCTTGAGTCTCTGCATATATTCTTTCCTGATCGTGTACTTCATCTCTTGGTGTTTTATATCCCCTCCTTCCATTATTCCCAGGTATTTGTATCCTGTCTCATCTATGTGTTTAATGTTGCTCCCATCTGGTAGCTTTATCCCTTCAGTTCTCGTTACTTTGCCTTTTTGTATGTTCACTAAGGCGCATATTTCTATTCCAAACTCCATCCTGATGTCCCCAGATACAATCCTTACAGTCTGGATTAGGGTATCTATTTCCTTGATGCTCTTACCATACAGCTTGATGTCGTCCATGAACATCAGATGGTTGATTCTGTTGCCTCTTTTCTTGAGTTGGTACCCGGCATCCATCTTCTGTAGTACTTTTGTCATGGGAATCATGGCTACTACGAAGAGTAGTGGGGACAGTGAGTCGCCCTGGTAAGATCCCTAACTCCTGATATAACCTCTGCTAGTCTTATTCCAGAGCTTGTAAGTATTGTATTCCAGTTGCGCATTGTATTTTTGAGGAAGCTGATGGTGTTTTCCTCTGCCCCATATATTTTCAGGCATTCTATTAGCCATGTGTGTGGTATCATGTCGAAGGCTTTCTTATAGTCTATCCATGCCATGCTTAGGTTGGTTTTCTTCTCCTACTGTTCTTCATTACCATTTTGTCTATCAGGAGCTGGTCTTTTGTGCCCCTACACTTCCTTCTGCAGCCTTTCTGTTGGTGGGGGATTATGTTTGTCTCCTCTAGGTAGTTGTATAGCCTTATTATTATTATTATTATTATTATTATTATTATTATTATTATTATTATTATTATTATTATTATTATTAACCAAACAAAAACTTCTTTCAGTTTTCTTCTGAAGATTGAAAAAGAAACCCACAAATTCAATTTGTAACTTGTTTACTTCTAAGTATTTACATTAAGTTTTTACTCCACACTCGAGTAGTTCTTTCAGGCCCTTCTGTGGCCCATTCTCAGAGATGTTTGGGATGTTAGCCTGGGTCAAGGCCCCAGCAGTCTTCTGAACTTCTTCTCGTTGTGCTGTCATTTATGCGATGGCTGTTCTGGTTTTCTTGAGTGTTGCCAATCCCCTCTTGTCGCTCTGATATCCTGAGCTGATGGTCAATGGGATTCACCCTTGTGGTAAGGGTGTGGTCACCGAAAGTCTGTTGGGCAGGAAACCTAATCTCCAGGTCAGCAGGGTCAATCTTAGCTTCTTTTAATATCAAAGCTCGGCTTATGGGATCTTCTGAGGTAAAACCTTTGTTTCCTTCAATTACTTTGATCTCTGATAAGCGCACCTTCTACTACCCTCCTGTGACTAATTTTGTTGCTTTTGTATATAATCCTACTGTTTTTGAAATCCATCCTATGGTCATTTTCCCAACATGTCTAGCTATAGCACTCCCCTGAGAGTTAAGCTGTACTCTGCCCTTCTTATGTTCTTGGGGGACTCTAGTCCTTATTCCCCTACTTGATTCCTCCACATATCTGTCTCCACATTATTGCAATTGATTATGTATACCCCCGCTGCATCATCTGTATTACTGTCTTCTCCTTCCAATTTATTTTCACATACTTTGTTTTTTAAGGTATTATCAAATGTATATACAAATTTATATTGACTTTCTTTCATTTTTGAAGTGATTTGTTTCATTTTAGGCATAAAAGGGAGGGCAACTATTTTCTTGTTTTCTTTATTCCATGTACTCTCTACATTTGCTCTGTAAAATATTTTTCTAGCTTTGTGAGTGCCCTTTTTCTGAACCATTCCGGGTATGCTAATGCATCGAAGCTTTTATCGATGTAATTTATTTCTTGCTCTATCTTGCAAGGGTCACACGTTCTCATTGCCCTAAGAAATAAACCTGTTAGAACCCCTATTTTATATCATGACTATGAAAAGAGAAGAAATGAATATATGAGTTTGTATGTGTGGGCTTTCTATTTTTTTTTTTATGTGCTGAATTCATATCCTGTTTCTTTTCTTTCTATGAGTATGTCTAAAAAGGGCAGTTTATTATTGTTACTTTTCTCTAAAGTGAACTGGATATTGTTATCAAACTTATTGAGCTCATCTAGAAAGTTTCTATTTTATTTATAATCCCCCTGCAGAATAGCAAAAACAAATATCTCCACGTATCTCCACCATCCTTGCAGTTTTAAGTTAGGACATTCACATTAGGAACTAGATTAGTTTCGAAATATTCCATATAGATGTTAGCGAGTATAGGTGATAATGAGGACCCCATAGCTACTCCATATTTTTGTTTGTAAACATGTCCCTCAAACGTGAAATAAGTATCCCTGACACACAATTTGATCAACTCAAGGAAGACGCCTATTTCGATGTTTGGATTGAAAATACCCTCATTATGTTTAGTCTGTAGGAATTCTAATACTTATCTAAGGTGGACATTGGTGAATAATGCTACTACACAATCAAAAACTAACCATGGTGTCCCTTATTATTCTTTTCTTAACTTTGTCTATGAAATCTACTGAATGTTTAATATGGGATTCTGAAAATATACCTAAGTATATCCTAGTTCTCCAGCTAACCACACAGCTAAGTTTTTGTTAGGAGATTTCCTACTAGAAACAATAGGGTGTAGTGGGCAGCCCTCCTTGTGTATTTTGGGGCTGCCATATATATATGCAAGTTCAGGTAATTTACTTGAGAATAATTTAGTGCATAGCATGTCCTTCCCATTACCTAGTCTACTGATTATTTTCTTCACATTCTGATTAAAGGTATTCTGAAGCTTTTGGATTGTTGGAGGATTCTCTATTTTAGCATAAGTAGTTTCATCATCTAGTAGCCTGTACATTTTAACCCTATATTCTGAGCTATTCATGATGACAATACTACCCCCTTTGTCAGCTTTCATAATTCTAATATCTTTGTAGCTTTTTAATCCCTTCAGAGCGATACTAAATCTCCTTGGCAAGATATCTCCAAGTTTGCTTTCATTACTTCCTATCATCACTCCTCTGAGAAAAGGAGCTAAATCATTGTGATGTTCAACATTAAGGTAGTTAATCTTGCTGTTGAATTCTATGTTAATATTGTTTGTAGTCCCTGCACAAAAATTTAATCCTAGCCCTAGTGCTGCTGTTTCATCCCTAGTCAATAATCTACTTGAGATATTCTTTATATTATCCATATTGCTAAATTTTATCCAAACCGAATTACTAAATAAACTCTCAAACTTATTTTTAATGTTGACCATGTTACGATTTGTATCAAAGTTTACTCTACTGTTGACCTGCCCAACAACTTTTTTGTACCACTCACCCCTTATGGTCTCTTGAAGTTTGTTTTGTGTACTCCTTACACCAGCAAATGCATATATATATGGCAGCCACAAAATACACAAGGAGGGCTGCCCTCTACGCCCTATTGTTTCTAGTAGGAAATCTCCTAACAAAAACTTAGCTGTGTGGTTAGCTGGAGAACTAGGAATATACTTAGGTATATTTTCAGAATCCCATATTAAACATTCAGTAGATTTCATAGACAAAGTTAAGAAAAAGAATATAAAGGGACACATGGTTAGTTTTGATGTAGTAGCATTATTCACCAATGTCCCCTTAGATAAAGTATTAGAATTCCTACAGACTAAACATAATGAGGGTATTTTCAATCCAAACATCGAAATAGGCGTCTTCCTTGAGTTGATCAAATTGTGTGTCAGTGATACTTATTTCACGTTTGAGGGACATGTTTACAAACAAAAATATGGAGTAGCTATGGGGTCCTCATTATCACCTATACTCGCTAACATCTATATGGAATATTTCGAAACTAATCTAGTTCCTAATGTGAATGTCCCTAACTTAAAACTGCAAGGATGGTGGAGATACGTGGATGATATTTTTGCTATTCTGCAAGGGGATGGAAATAAAATAGAAACTTTTCTAGATGAGCTCAATAAGTTTGATAACAATATCCAGTTCACTTTAGAGAAAAGTAACAATAATAAACTGCCCTTTTTAGACATACTCATAGAAAGAAAAGAAACAGGATATGAATTCAGCACGTATAGAAAGCCCACACATACAAACTCATATATTCATTTCTTCTCTTTTCATAGTCATGATATAAAAATAGGGGTTCTAACAGGTTTATTTCTTAGGGCAATGAGAACGTGTGACCCTTGCAAGATAGAGCAAGAAATAAATTACATCGATAAAAGCTTCGATGCATTAGCATACCCGGAATGGTTCAGAAAAAGGGCACTCAACAAAGCTAGAAAAATATTTTACAGAGCGAATGTAGAGAGTACATGGAATAAAGAAAACAAGAAAATAGTTGCCCTCCCTTTATGCCTAAAATGAAACAAATCACTTCAAAAATGAAAGAAAGTCAATATAAATTTGTATATACATTTGATAATACCTTAAAAAACAAAGTATGTAAAAATAAATTGGAAGGAGAAGACAGTAATACAGATGATGTAGCGGGGGTATACATAATCAATTGCAATAATTGTGGAGACAGATATGTGGGGGAATCAGGTAGGGGAATAAGGACTAGAGTCCAAGAACATAGAAGGGCAGTACAGCTTAACTCTCAGGGGAGTGCTATAGCTAGACATTGTTGGGAAAATGACCATAGGAAGGATTTCAAAAACAGTAGGCTTATATACAAAAGCAACAAAATTAGTCACAGGAGGGTAGTAGAAGGTGCGCTTATCAGAGAGATCAAAGTAATTGAAGGAAACAAAGGTTTTACCTCAGAAGATCCCATAAGCCGAGCTTTGATATTAAAAGAAGCTAAGATTGACCCTGCTGACCTGGAGAT
>NC_087200.1:207796131-207808631 GCF_015104395.2 Macrobrachium nipponense
GAAATCTCTCTAAATAGCTCTAGGAAATTAATCCTTAATTAGTCTCTGAGGAAATGAGATCGACTCCACTTGGGGGGACGTCAAGATATAATGATGATTTATAATTGTTTTCTTTATTGAACCATTGAACCTCTTCCTAACTCAGGGAATTCATTTTATTCCGTTAATATCTTTGAAGATACTTATGTAATCGTGTAAGAAGTGCTTGCACTCACACACACACACACAGACACACAGACACACATACAAACGTGCGCGCGATGCACAAGATAATATATATATATTATATATATATATAGAGTATATATATAGTATATTATATAGTAGTGTAGCTCGAAAAAACACACACACACACACACACTCATATATATATATATAATATATACTCGACAAAAAACACACACACACACACACACTCATATATATATATATATATATATATATAATATATATATATATATATATATATATGTGTGTGTGTGTGTGTGTGTGCTTTTCGAGCTACAAATGTCCTTTAATGCCTAATTCGTTCTACCTCGGAAATGATATATTTTCATATATGTAAACCGAAGGGGAATTTTTTAGTTGATAATAATTTTGTCCGCTCGTGGGATCGAACCACCGTCCAGCGGACAGGGACAAAATCAAGACGACAGTGATGTTATCGATTCGGCTAACAAGTGATGTGATAATTATTCATATATATATATATATATATATATATATATATATATATATATATATATATATATATATATATCTGTGTGTGTGCGTACATATATACTTTCAAACATTTATATATCTTTCATTTTTTTTTTTATGAAATAAAAACTGACAGCCAGAAAAGGAAATGACGGATTTCATCGTATGTGTCACAGATCAATCATGTTAACAGGGATACCACAGAGTCAATAAAGCAACAATATCTACTCTACCATTTGCATAAACGATACATCACAAAATCCAATTCCACCGAACATATGTCACTGTCCTGAAGAGTCGATGAATTTGATAAAAACAGTTCTTGTCATTTAGAGTCATATTAAGTTAATGCATCCCCTAGTGAGAATCAATTTGATTGGAGTTTGTTATGATGTTCTCAGAGTAAACTGGAAAGATATATTAACATTAGGATTTTAGTGTTGATTTCCCGCCACAGGTAAGACATTATGACAAATGACTAATAGATGCCCAACGTTATAGAGAAAATTCGGCTGGTATTAAAGTTTAATATTTTCCCAAATTTATGTAGACAAGAAAGCATTATACAAAACAAACGTATAACGAATAACAGTTTGCATTTTGTATCAGCTTTGCGTAACAATTTTTATCATTCTCTTGGAATCAAGAAAAATGAAAGATTCTCTCATGAATAGTTGGGAAATCACCTTGGATAATCCCGGGAGAGGATATTAAAGGCATACATCTCATTCAGGTCTTAAATTGTGGTGATTAGAGAAATTTTTTTATGTAGAATTATTATTGACGATTTCCTCTTCAAAATTAACCTCTGCCTCATTTTTTTTTTTTCATAATAGATTTCCTATTTATTTCTTTATTTTTCCTTACAAAATATCACGATGTTAGCTTCCCCAAAGACTACTTTTTCATAGAGAAAAGGCGTCTATGCATATTCAGTTACAGAACATTTATTCATATTTAATTCAAGGCATACCCATATTAATTCACACTAAAGTCATTAGAAAATTAATTCAAGCCAAAAAAAAAAGAGGTACTATTTTACCGAAATATAGAAGTGTATTAGTAGTAATAAAACAAGCCCAAGATATCAGTCTAAATAGAATAACGGTAATATCAAATAAACGGATATTGAAGACTGTATCCTTTGTATTGCCTAATGAATGTGTCATGGAAAATAAAAGACAATTAAGCTGCTTGTATAATATCCAAGAGATCTTACAATAAGTAGTGAGACGAAATGAAAAGCTACTTTGATTACTTATACAAGAAGCGTTTCTGTTACATATACGGAGCGAAGAATTAAAGATTCCACTTCGCAACTGACAATAAAATTGAAATTAAATTTATTATAAGAATAATGAAAATATAAAAATTATGAAAAAATATTGTAAAAATTATCACAAAAAAATAATATGGTTAAAATAAAAATAATTACTACAATAAAACAATAACAATACAGATCAGTAATAATAATAATAATAATAATAATAATAATAATAATAATAATAATAATAATAATAATAATAATAATAATAATAATAATAATAACAATGATATTAATTATCAAGGACCCTGTATGCTAAATAACTTCGTTCACTATGTCATTCACCATCCCATGTCATCTTCATTACTCTTGACATATACAATGATTCATCTGAATTAATTGCCACATGAAATTTGATATCTCGGACACCCAGTCATAACACAATCTTTAATATTCTTTCAAATTGGAAAAGAAATCCAAATAAAAAAGATTAAAAAAAACCCAGACGCCCACACAAATGCCAATATGCATGTAGAGTGCAGCTGGTGACAAGTATTAATATGTGAATCGGCTAGAGAGAGAGAGAGAGAGAGAGAGAGGAGAGAGAGAGAGAGAGAGGAGAGAGAGAAACATTAATGATTTCTGACTCTCATTCAGCGCTGTGTGACATTTACTGCTGTTTCTGTCCACTTTGCATATTTGATATCTTCGTACCCTCTTTAGCAGGCCAGGCAGCGAGCGATGCCAAACTGCTAAAAATATAATTGAAGGCTTTTAAAATGATGATGAATATGCGATGTGAGAAAGAAAGACTGAGAGCCGAAACCTTTCTGTTGTCGCTATCAATTGGATTCTGGTAATACTTCGGTACATTTGAAGAAAGTACTAAGGAAGAAATCGATGAAGAAGTTACCACACAGGAGACATCTGGAATAAAATGCTGCTGTTGTCCAGATTCTTAATTAAGGAACAAACCAAATTATCTGTCCAGAATAGAATGACTCTGGGTTGTTTGTTAGTGTTCTCTTCCTTTATTGTAATGGGAGATTTACTGCCCTTTGAACATAGAGAGAGAGAGAGAGAGAGAGAGAGAGAGAGAGAGAGAGAGAGAGAGAGATCTAGGACTGAATTTCATTCATTGCCTATAAGAAACACGTACTTTCACCGCGTTTAGAGAGAGAGAGAGAGAGAGAGAGAGAGAGAGAGAGAGAGAGAAGGAATATAGGACTGCATTTTCATTCTTCATGCATAGGAACCATGCACATTCACCGCGTTAATCTGACCTCATTGCTTTACGCAAAATCATTCTGGCTGACAGTACTTACATCAACTGCTATTTCCTATTTCCCTAATGAACTAACTGTTCTGTGAAAGACCAAATTCTCTTATCATAAACCATTCAGTCCTAAAAAGGCCCCAAAATTTTACCTTATTCGGATTACGTAAGCAAATATTGCCAAAATCTATACTTTGTTCTGTTGTTTCCCTTACGCCTGTTTTATTCTTCTTCTTCTTCTTCTTCTTCTTCTTCTTCTTCTTCTTCTTCTTCTTCTCGGTAAAAAAACGTAAAGCGTTAATGGCCTTTGTCTTCTGTGAAAGGAAAACCAGGCTTCCGGAGGTCCCATTAAATAGCCTTGGCTCCACTGCCTCATTTACACTCGAGTTTAAAGTGTTTGTGGCAGTTTTGTGCAGCCTCAATGGGATGTTTGAACGAGCCACCGACAGTGAATGACGCTTAGATCTGGAACTATTGCAAAATGCATAGGTGGGAACTGAATAACGGAAGGAACTGAATGAAATTCGAAAAGAAAATCGAAAACAGACGAAGAGAAGATCTTGGTAGAACTTGTGACTTTTGGAGCCAGAAGCCATTGCTGAAATGTACTCTTGTAAACATACTGATAAGGATCACTGTCATATATATTTAATGAAGTTGAAGTCTTGAAAAATTAGTTATTCACTTCCATACGTTCTTCTACTTATTCCTCTCTTCTGTCCATAAGCTAAAGGATCGGTTGCCTTGATGTGTCTTCTTAATCTATCCTTATCGAAATGATCGTCATCCACTAAAACACTCTTCTCCTAATTCCACCTAATACCTGACCTCCTTCTTGACTCTCTACCCTTCCTCTTGAACTTTCTCCCTTCCCAGGCTCCACCCACTCCTTCCTCCTCTCTCATCCTGACCACATGCCCAAACCATCTCAGTCTCGACTTTGTCATCATATCAGTCATCTCTGCAACCCAGACTCAACTATTTATAATTCACCTTATAAAGCGCGACCAATTAGCAGCAGCGTAATTTATGTCATTTGAATCACAAAATACCGAATTAATTTTAATGCTTGCTCACAATCTCAAACGAACAAGAATTTCATGTGTAAATTTTCGTAATGTGTTGCATATATCTTTTCGGTCCCAGATGCGTTATATATAATGCTTTTGTGTTGCAAATACGGGGACAAAAGACTTTGAGGTTATATAATGAGTAATATAACCTGGTGTAATTAAATACACCTCTTCATCATCATCATCATAATAATAATAATAATAATAATAATAATAATAATAATAATAATAATAATAATAATAATGATAAAATAATCTTGGTGAAACTATAGAATATCAAAATATAATTCTACTTAATGAGCAGGATATTATTTCGCATCTGAGTGAAACTCTTTTTAACGAGCAGATAATTAATTTATATCTGTAAAACTCTTTCCAAGTGAGCAGAACCGAACTTAACTATAAAAAACAGCCCAACATATCCACAGGAGAGTCTGCAAACCCAGCAGTATTCCCTGTCGACCAGCACTGATGACGGGGATCAATCTCGGACTTAGCAGAAAGAGTTAATGATTTCTGACTCCCACGAAAACTGTTGTCTCCGCATCTCTGTTTGATTTGCATGTTTGAGGGCTTCTTATCCAGCTGGACAGAGGATGCCGCCTAAATCAATGGGATTATAGAGTATAAACTGGTGGGCGAGTGAAATGAAAAATAGTAATGATCTGTAGTCTCTACCTTTATTGGAATTTTTTGAGCAAGAAGAATAATGTTAAAAGTGAGCATAGATATTTTCTTTTTCTTTTTGTAGGAAAAAAGTATCAACAGGAAGAATAGATAAAAAGTTTTTGAGCAGAGATTGCGTTCAGGGATTATTTTTAAAGTATATAAAAAACGAATTTAACCATAAAGTTAAGAAATATTTCCGAAATTCAGTAATAAAGATTATCAATGTAGATGAATTTATTGTCTGTATCTACTTTGACCCCTGTCTGTAAATCTTGATTAATGTTCAAAGAAAGAAAGAAAAAAAAATAGAGGTATTAATTTCCGCATAAATTCCCAGCTATTTGAGAAAACGTCTTAAATTAGACTCTCTGGTGCTTATTTGCGTGCAAATCCTCCCGCTACTTGAGAGACGTATAATTGGGTTGGTGTTTATTTTGGTACAAGCTCCACGCCATTTGGGAACATGTTTAATTGGGCTGGTGTCTATTTTCGTCCAAGTTCCACACTATTTAGGAAAATTTTGATGGGGCTGGTGTCTGATTTGCGTAAGTTCGGTGTTGATATTGTAAAAGATTTAGGAAAATTATATATTGACCCTGCCAAACACATTGGCATTTGTAAAAAAGTTGATCAAAATAAACCTAAAACTAGGGATTGCAAAAAGGTTAGCAAACCATGGTTTGACAAAGACTGTTCTAGTAAAAGAACTGAATATATGAAAGTAAAAAACAGGCTTAAGAAAATCAAAACAAATGAAGCTAGAAACAAACTGAAAGCTAGAGCTAAAACATATAAGCGAATAATTAGTAAAGCTAAGAAATCTTTCAGAAAAAAATTACAGAGAAATGTTAGAAATCTGAGAAAAAGTAGTAGTAAGGATTATTGGGATTTGTTCAAGAATACTGATAAGAGTGAGTTGATTTGTAAAATTGCACTTAAAACATTTCGAGATTATTTTGCTAAACTCAGTCGAGGTAATGTTGAACCTGATGAGAGTGAACACCCTGATAATTTCGACCCAAGCACTATTAACCAGTTAGTTAACGAAGAATTAAATAGAGTTTTTACAGTAGATGAGATACAAATTCAAATAAAAAAACTTAAGAGTAGAAAAGCATGTGGTATTGATAATATTATAAATGAGTTCCTTGAAAACTGCCCTCTGATATGCTAAATGTTATATGCAAAATTTTCAACATATTCTTGATCTCCTCAATTGTTCCATATTATTGGTGTATAGGGATAATAAAACCCATATTTAAGAAAAACGGATCCCCTGACGACCCAGATAACTATAGGGGTATCACATTGCTGAGCTGTGTAGCGAAGCTTTTTACCGCTTGTGTCAATAAAAGGTTAACTGATTATATTGACAGCACTGGTCAACTTGGTGAGGAGCAGGCTGGTTTCAGGGAGGGATATAATACTCTAGATCATATTTTTGTATTACATTCACTTGTTAATTTCTATCTCCATCGAAAAAAGAGAACATACTGTTTGTTCGTTGATTACAGAAAAGCATTTGATTTGGTTGACAGGTCGTCCTTGTGGGAAAAAGTAATCTCACATGGCATTAACGGTAATATTATGGCTGTCATATATAATATGTATAATAATGCAAAATCCTGTGTGAAGCAGAATCACAAAATTTCTAACTTTTTCGAATGTAACATAGGTGTAAGACAAGGTGAGAATCTTTCCCCATTACTTTTTCCATCTACCTAAATGATTTTGAGTCTTCTCTTAACAGGGGTTATAATGGGATGGATATATGCTCAAGGGAAATAAATGAAAAATTAAGTAGTATTGATATAGAAATGTTTTTGCGTATTTATGATTTACTTTATGCTGATGATACTATTGTAATAGCTGAATCCCCAAAGGAATTACAAAATGCCTTAGACAAAGCATAAGAATATTGTGATACTTGGAAACTTCAAATTAATGTTTCAAAAACTAAAGTAGTTGTATTTTCTAAAGGAAAAGTTAGAAATGTTCCGAATTTTAAATATGGTGAGGAGAGCATTGAAATTGTAGATGATTATGTTTACCTTGGTACTACGTTTAATTATAATGGTAAAATGGATAAAGCTATTAAGAAACAAGTCATTCAAGCACATATAGCAGTATTTAGTATGCTAATTAAATGTAAAAAACTTGAATTACCCATTGATATCAACTGTGATCTATTCGATGCTCTACTTATACCAATTTTGACTTACCGTTGTGAAATATGGGGATACCACAAACTAGATCATGTTGAAACATTTCACAAGAAGTTCATGAAAAATCAGCACTGTGTGAACAAGCGAACAGCAAACTGCATGGTATATGGGGATCTTGGCAGATTCAAAATTGAAATATCTATTTGCAAACGGATGATTTGATTTTGGCTGAGAATTGTAAAATCAAAGGCGTCTAAATTGTCAAATTTTTTTTTATCGTTTTCTTAGAATTCTGTACGAGTCGAATGAGTATAAGTCTAGTTAGATCCATAAAATTAAAAATATCCTTGATTCATGTGGTATGTCAAATATATGGGAATATCCAGAAAATTTCAATCACACGTGGATAATAAATAGCCTAGAAATGAAACTCAAAGATATAGAGAGACAACAGTGGCAAGCAGATGTAGAAAGAAATATATTGTGTAATAAATATAAACTTTTAAGACTGAATTTGGCCAAGAAAAGTATATTATAAATTTAGATATACCAGAAAGAATTGTCCTTAGTAAATATAGGTGTGATACCCACAAACTTCCTTTAGCAACTGGAAGATATTCTGGGCAGGAGAATCAGCACCCTTGCAGACTATGTAACAGCATTGAAGTTGGGGATGAATATCATTATGTTTCAGTTTGTCCTGTGATTAGAGAAATAAGAGAGAGATACCTAAAGCCCTACTATTGTAGAAGACCTACCTTTTTAAATTCAATTTGCTACTCAATAAAAGTAATGCTAGAGAATTGAAAAGACTTGCAAAGTTTATTAACCTTATAATGTCTTTATTTTAGATTTAATACTTTAAGATTTTCATTATTCTGGTATTATTTTCGATGTATGTACTTTCCTTTGTCAGAATACCTTTTATGCTTTAAATATGTACTTGCTAAATATATGTGTACATAAATATAGTTGTTATCTACTGGTCTCTTCTTTTTGTATTTTTGTGTAAAGTATATATATTTGTGTAATTTTGTAATTCTTATACCCGGAAGGGGTCGATAGAATAAAATTTGCTTTGCCTTTGCCTTTGCCTTTGCCTTTACCTAAATTTTTCCCTATGGAGGAAATAAATTGTTCCTTCCTTGAGTTAATGGACGGAAATTTTGACGTGAAGGGTAAACATGAATTTTGCAGCTTTATTCATGAAAAATTATCTTCCCTCGTTTAATAATTTGTCAAATAGAATGATAATGTTGCTCTGAATTTGTAATACAAATTTATACGCAAATGATAAAAAATCAATTATTATCTTGTGGAGAATTTAAAGAGTTCCAAAGAGACAAGCTATTTGAGACTGAATTTTATAAAGTCACAGAATTCTTCTTCAATCAGTCTGAAAGGTTCATCAATTATTGACGTATACTGCATTGTTTTTACTGATTATTCATTAATCTTTATTGTGGGAACATCATGAATAAGTGATTATCCTTGACGATGATATTTGTATTTGATAAACAAAAATTTACTTTTGGAAACCGGGTAAATTATTTAGCAGGGAGAGTTCATTGTTAATTCGAGTGAGAGAGAGAGAGAGAGAGAGAGAGAGAGAGAGAGAGAGAGAGAGAGAGAGAGAGAGAGAGAGAGAGAGAGAGAATGTATAAACAAAGCAGGAGGGTTTGGATCCTTAATAAATGTTTACAACCCCGCTGAGAAAATTCTCAAAGCAATACCAAAGATCAAATGATACGAAACACTGAATAATTTATAACCCTTCAGAATCTACCTTCCAGATTAATTTATTTTTTATGGCATTAAAAGCAAAAGTTAATGAATTCCTTCTTGTAATAAATGTTAACAAACATCTCACGAAGCTCTCTATATACGATGTTGTAAAATATTTTCTGGCTTATTCATGATTAAACTTTCCTCTTGTTATCTTTATGTCCCTCCTTTCACGCCATACGGTTTTGCATGGAAACGAATATTGTAATGAATATTAATTAATAGTTACTTTGGGAATATGAATTATCCTCATATACAGAGGTGAGAGTTTCATTCATGGATATGTATTTGGCCACTCGCTGTTTATTTAACTATTATTATACAAGTATATATATATATATATAAATATATTATATATATATAGATATATAATATAGATATTATATATATATATATTATATATTATAGATATTGATATAGATATGTATAAATATATATATATATATATATATATATATATATATATCTACATATATATATATATATATATATATATATTATATATATATATATATACAAATAGCACTTTGTGCCATGATAACTCCAAAGACCTCCTTTCTTTCAAACTACCCAGAAACTTTTTGCGAGGTAACTTCAGCGATGAGGCGCAAAAAAATGGAATGTTTTTCCAGGCCGTACCAGAGACGAAGAAGAAGAAGGAGATGAAGAAGAAAAAGAAGAATAACAAGAAGAAGAGAGGGAAGGCTTTTATGTTGAGAGAATAAAGGCTGTTTTCTCTACACAGGAATAATGTCGTTAAGAAGAAACTTTGGGGAGATGAAGGTGTGACGGAGTCTATTAGTGTCATCCGCTTATTCTAAAGGATGTTAAGATGCTCATTGCAGATCATTCTTTGAGAGAGAGAGAGAGAGAGAGAGAGAGAGAGAGAGAGAGAGAGAGAGAGAGAGAGCACCTCAGCCATTAATCTCCATTATTCCCCATTAATCTACCTCGCTCGACCTCAGCATTAATCTCCCTTAATCTTCCTAAATCCCCCTTTTGACAGGCTGTAGTCCCTCGACGATACTCTGATCCATAATTAACTATTGAGATATATATTTTGACAAGCTGTTTTCTATTATTATTTAGTCAAAAGGAAAAAATTTAAGAAAAATAGTTAAAACGAAATATAAATGTAAGTATTTTTTTGTAGTTTTTATTTGAAATTTGTGTAAAATGTGAAATATGAGTGTTTTTAATTTACCGAAAGTAATCATGAAGGCTACTATGTAGAAAATCTAAATTAAACGTGTCAGCAAGTGTGTGTGTGTGTGTGTTTGTGGAACATGAATAGTAGTTGCATCAACACAGCTTAGCTCTGAAAGAGGACAAAACTGTTGATAGCGAAAAATAAAAAAAACATAACAAGGAAATGCTAAAGGGGGCAAAGGCCAAACCCTTTGAGCTTTGGATATCTATTATCAAATTAATTTAGATCATTATAACTAATTTCATTTCCTCTCTGATTCTGTTTTCTTTAATAAGATTCTTATGCTCTTCCTTTCCTCACAGTTACATGTCGAAGAACATAATCTTAAATGATTTTGCCATTATTTGTCTAAGTTTGCTCAGATTTTAGTATTAATTTCCTGAGTAATATCAGCTTTACTGCTCAGATTTTAATACCAATTTCCTGAGTGATATCTGATTACCAGTTAACCCAGACTCGGTGATGCTTGACTTTGTCATCTTCTTTCATTTATATTGTTTTTAAAATGTGCCTTTTCCTTGTCATTCAACGAACGCCGTTAGTTGCAAATCCATAAAATATTTTCCAATAATGGACTTCAGCATCAAAACCTAATAAGTGAGAGCCTTTGAACAAGAGAAGAAAGAGACAAATCGGTAATTGTGAATGGGAACTGCCGACCAAAGATGAGAGATGTTTGAGGTGACGATTGATAAAAACTTAAAGAAATTGACACACTCAAACACATAGTACATATCACTTCCCATCACATATACTCTCCCATCAGAGTAAGTCCCCCTACAATTATACCTACACCTCATCAGAAACAATGGCATCAAAAGGAATTAAAAACAGAGAATCACCTCATAAGAATAGTGCTTAAACCTGGAACACCTGCCATACCCCATTAACGTTAATGGAATGGAATTCAGAAGCAGCTCCAATCAAAGTAAGTTATCGGAATGGTAATGATATCGCATTGGAATATCTTATTAGAATCTGAAAACACTTCTTATCAAAGTATATTACAATAAATTTGTAACAAGTGAGATGAGCTTGTTAAAAGCAACAAGGAGTTTATATGAAAGAATATCATCTCACGTCAAAGCTGATGACTGAACTTCTCGCAGAGGATATGAACGAAATTCTATTGAGAAGGCTTCATACTTTGGATATATTCTAAATTACTTTTAGATATTTAGGACGACGAACACAATGCTAATTTTGATCTTTCAAAATTAATAAAACGTTTTTATGTTTGCATTATTTACAGTGGAATACATATATGGAGCATTGAATTAAAGGATTCTATTTTTAATTTAGTCTGGTGATAAATTTGGAATTTTGTAGCTACGAAGACGAAAACTTGAATTATTTCCAAAGTGAAAGATCTACTACGGACCAACTGCACCCAGACACCAAAGTTCTTATTCGGTAGCCGAGAAGTGAGGGATGTTCAGGAAAGGCTAAAGTAATAAACTCCACGAATAATTTTAATTTTTGTCGTGTCATGGTCCCATATTTCATTTTTTTTTTACTTCTTATATTTCGTTATATTATTTTTATTGAGGAAGGTTAGCATTTGTGATGGATGAACATTTCTAACCATTAAATTACTCATGAAGCTCTACATATCCCCGTAAGTTATGACTAGTATGGATACTTCGAAAAATTTAGGTTTTTTTTCTCTCTCTCTCTCTTTGTCTGTGTCTCTCTCTCTTTCTGTCTCTCTCTCTGTCTCTCTGTCTCTCAGTATAAGTATGAAAATGTGATTACTTTATAGTAGCATGAAAATTTTATATCTCAATACAATTTTTATCCTCTCTCTCTCTCTCTCTCTCTCTCTCTCTCTCTCTCTCTCTCTCTCTCTCTTTCAGCAAAGTATGAAAACCCGATCATTTCCTATACTTAAAAATATATATATTTCTCCTTTAAGAGAAGCGTTTTAATCAAATGTTTCTATATGCTAATTATTTGCAGATATGTCTCGTTCGATCTCTGCAAAAAATGGCTTGATATGACGATTCATTAATCTGGCCCTGTTCGCCATATTGAAATGTTACCGATGAAATGCATAGCAACTATTAATTCATAATTTTGTATTCTTGGTGAATATAATTATAAAGAATTACCTTTTGGATTTTTTCCAGCAAAAATAATCGGAGGCTGGATTTAAATGCATTATTTATTTTTATTAGTCATGAATGAACGACTGTGTTTGCTATGTGAGGATCTCGGGTAAAATGTATTTATTTATTTTCATCTGTTTATTTATTAATTTATTTTCTACTTATTTATATTTATATGTTTATATTGTAATGTAACATTAAATGCCGAGCAGCTGATATGAATATATATATATATATATATATATATA
>NC_087200.1:207811131-207818631 GCF_015104395.2 Macrobrachium nipponense
GTTATATAAACTGGTTTGTTGTTTTCATAGATACACAGTATTCGGTAAATTGATTAGCGTAGCGTTTATAAACACACACACACACACACACACACACACACACACACATATATATATATATATATATAATATATATATATATATTATATATATAATTATATCTATATATATATAATATATATATATATATAATCTATATATCTATATATATCTATATATATCTAATATACTATATATATATATATATATATACACACACACACACATTTATACCATGTTACTTATCAAACTGCTCAATATTGCTCTTGCTGTATGAATATTAGGTGTAGCATAAAATCGAAACCAAAAATCATTTATATCTAGAGAAACGGCCAATTTATTCAGTAAAAGAGGTATAGCATAGAGCCGGCCCTTAACGCTGAAAACCTTGTGTCTGTGTATACAAGCAAGTTAAAGAGGAACATATAATACTATTGTTACGGCCTCTGAGAGAGGTCCGCTTCAGGTTCGATATGAATAAATAAAAAAAAAAAAAAATTCAACACCACAGTTGAAACTGGTGATACAAATATAGAAAGAAACACTAACACAACAAAGGTTTATTTACAAGCTTACTAACATATGTAAATGCAGAATGGTATCTCCTATTTACATAAAAAGATAGAATCTTACTCTGCATGTACGGGGAACAGTGAGGCAATTCAAATACTTGCTAGTCAATTTGGCAATTCGAAGGGATGGCTTCTCAAAAGGAAAACGGTGATTGCAGACGTCCTCTTGACTCCGTATTGCAGAATTTAGTCTACTTGTAAGGCAGGAATTCCCCAAAACCTCTAGCAGGACCTTTTCTTCTCTGAAGTCTGCTCAACGTAGAGATAACTCTGTCGCCCAATCCTGAAGACGACTAGACCAGTATCCAACCAACTCTCGAACAACTCTTCTTCTGATCCTTCGTCGGTTCCTTTTTTCTCTCTTATCTCTCTCGGATGATCTCTGCTGCTGCTGATTTCTCACTGATAATCTGATCTGTGGCTCTTACTGAGGATATCTCTCTGTGACTAACTGGTATCTTTCTTTTACGATCTCTGCTTTCTCCTGCTACGACCGTCGTATTTATACGGCACTCTGGGGGCGGAGCCTACGGTGAACTTCACAGACTCCAGGGATTTCTAGAACTTCTTAGATGAATCTAGACGAGGTATTGCATCAGAAATCGCGGTGTTTCTCACGTCCCGACGAGTTCCACAACACTCCTGCCGATTCTAGAACCATCATGAAAACAGGTACCTCCAACACAATGCGCTAACGCCTCCTTGCTGCCGAACTTCTCGAAAATGCGTTCTCCTTTCCTTTATCTTTCTTTGCTAGGAAGCAATTACCATCGCAACTATATACAGTCAATATTTTTCACAGATATAGAATTTGTTACCCCAAATGTTAATGGGGAAAAAAATAAATAAATAAGTAGTAAGGCGAATCATGAAAAATGCATAATGATACCTTCCCGCAAAAATATATATCCAGCTGCATTGTAATTCACCTCTGTGTCAGGGACACCTGACACAGAAAATAAAAATCATTTTATTTTCTGCTGAAAATAAAATGATTTTTCAATCATTAATCATTGTAACACGAGCTCTCTTAGAATTATGCCTGACCTTTACAGTTCTAAAGCAGTGATAAGTAAGACCGTTTATTAGAGGCAATTGGCGACTGAGAGGATCTATTGAAATAATTAACATTTAGGTAGGAATAAACTTTTAATCTTTTCATCGAATTCCAGACCTCTGTTTTATTTATGTTGACAAATCCGGGGAAATTTAAGAGAGGAAAAGGCTGTGGACTCCAGTATTCTAGAGAGAGAGAGAGAGAGAGAGAGAGAGAGAGAGAGAGAGAGAGAGAGAGAGAGAGAGAGAGAGAATGGACCAGAAGGGGAGTAATATAAATTGCACAGCATTACAATATAATATTATAGTCATCGGATGACAGCACAGATGTCATATGTAATGATATTGAATTTGGTTACTGTCATGAAATCACTGAGAGAGAGAGAGAGAGAGAGAGAGTTAACTATTTTAATTCTTTTCGTTTTAGTTACAGATGTCATTTCAAAATTTGTATCTCTCTAATAATTTTGAATCTATCAACCAAAAAACTTAAATAAATTACTATTTTTGTTATTTCTAGAATAGGTTATATCACAGGCAAAGAACTTTGAATAATTATGAATAGAATTAATGGCAAGGCTATCAATCAACTAATGTCACGGTAAAAAATATTTCTATAAATAACAGTTACTGAATACGATGTTACTTTTGATGCTAAGACTAAATTTACACATATAAAAAAAAGTCATGCCTATTATTTCTTGTGAGGAATTGTAGATGAAAGTTCCAATGCTCTCAATACTCTAAGAAAAATATGTATATTTCAAAATTCCAGTAAATATATATTTCTTAAATCTAACACGTAAGAACCAATAAGTAACCATGTATATTTAAGGACAGATAGCTAATATCTACTTAAAAAAGAGGAAGTAAAACACAATTAATTCATATTGAAGCTTGGTGATAATAAACGATATCTACGTATAAATACCCATTAGTATCACCTACTAAAAAATAAAACATGTCCTTATGAAACCTAACGCAAGTCTCAAAGTAACAAAGTCAATTACGGGAAAGTATGAATGAGATAGATTTCATAAGGGAGCCGCTGACATTCCACAAATACCTCTGAGGCAACTGAGGATATTGCGTTCTCGGAATATTCCTCGGTTGAAGGAAACGAATTTCGCTGGGGAATTTTACATTTTATTCACTATGGATAGCATGACTAAAGGAGTTGTTCGTGGTATATCACAGACGGATTGAATACAAGTCAACAACTTGATGGTAGTCCTTAACAGTGTGTCGTGAGATTATCCAGGATTTGTTGTTTACAGTCGTTCACTTGTTTTCACCATGTTATTGACATGTACGTGATATGTTGTGAACAAGTGTTTATGATTGTTTTAATGTAATGTTTATAACATGTACATGTTAAGTTGCAACCATGTGTTTATGATTTAATATACTGTATATGATGTGCGCATAAGTTTATAACATATTTATGATTAATTTTTACAATAGTGCAGGTCGCCCTAAGAATACCCAGTGAAAAAAAAGGAAAGGTATCTCATTACAAAATGCTGATTTGCATAAATAATTCTTTATCCACAAATACCATTATATTTTTTCAAACGAAAGACAAAGCAGGGAAGAACCATCAGTCATAGGTGATGTATTGTGGCTGTTCCATTCATTATTTTGGAAGATTTTAAAACTGGTTACAACATTTATGAGCCACTTCTACGCAGTCAGTCATGGAGAATTCTACTTTGCAACGGCAAATTATTTCTAATGATTAATACGTTGCTTTTTCAAATAGAAATGCGTAAAATCACTATTTATGAGTTTACTCGTATATAACCGAGAGAGAGAGAGAGAGAGAGAGAGAGAGAGAGAGAGAGAGAGAGAGTCCTTACAGTCCTTACAGTCCTTACAGTTCGTTCGGGTTGCCCCAGGTCCCTCGGTGTGAGGCGCCTCTAATGTCTACCAGAGAGTTGCTAGTACATCTTCCGGTATATTTTGCATCTTCCAATCTTGGATGGTCTGGGAGCAGTTTTAGATAGTCGAGCTTATTCTTAAACACATCTACGCTCACTCCTGATATATTCCTCAGATGAGCTGGCAACGCATTGAATAGACGCTGCATTATCGATGCTGGTGCGTAGTGGATTAATGTTCTGTGTGCTTTCCTTATTTTTCCTGGTATAGTTTTGGGCACTATTAATCTACCTCTGCTTGCTCTTTCTGATATTTTTAGTTCCATGATATTTTCTGTTATTCCTTCTATCTGTTTCCATGCCTGAATTATCATGTAGCGTTCTCTTCTCCTTTCTAGACTATATAATTTTAAGGATTGTAGTCTTTCCCAGTAGTCTAGGTCCTTAACTTCTTCTATTCTAGCTTGTAAAGGACCGCTTTGTACACTCCTCTATTTTGTGCAATATTCCTTTTGATAGTGTGGGTACCATATCATATTGCATATTCAAGTGGACTACGAACATATGTTTTATAAGCATAATCTGTGTTTTCAAGCGTTTTCGTTTTTTGTTTTGAAGTGCCGTAACAACATTCCCATTTTGCTTTACATTTTGCCAACAGAATGGCTATTTGATCATTGCAATAACATGTTCCTATTCATCATCACACCAAGGTCTTTAACTGCTTCCTTATTTGTGATTGTCTCATTATTAGGTCCCCTATATGCATATAGCTTTCCTTCTCTGTCTCCATAATTTATTGATTCAAATTTATCAGAGTTAAATACCATCCTATTTACCTCTGCCCAATCATATACTTTGTTAAGGTCTCTTTGTAGAGCGTTCCTATCTTCATCACAAGTAATTTCTCTACTTATTCTTGTGTCATCAGCGAAACTACTCACTACCGAATCCTTAACATTACTGTCTATGTCTTCAATCATAATAACAAACAATATTGCAGCTAGCACCGTACCTTGTGGCACACCGGATATTACCTTGGTTTCATCCGATTCCTCATCGTTTGCAATAACTATCTGTTTTCTGTTGTGTAAAAATTCTTTAACCATCTTCCTACTTTATCTACGATATTGTGTTTTCTAATTTTCTTTGCTAATATATTATGGTCTACTTTGTCAAAAGCTTTTGCAAAAGTCCAGATAAACCACATCTGTTTCATTTCCGCTTTTCATATTTTTGAATCTGTTCTCACGGTGGACTAACAGTTGGGTTTGTGTACTTTTCCGGGTACGAACCGTGTTGTCCTATATTAAACAAATTATTTTTTATTAAATGTTTCATAATATTTTTCTTCATTACCCTTTCATACACTTTCATAATATGTGATGTTATTTGACTCACAGGCCTATTAATTACTTGCCTCTAGTCTTGATCCACTTTTGAAAGTAGGGGTGATATATGCTAATTTGTGCTCATCATAAATCTTGCCTGTATCTACACTTTGTCTTAATAATATTGCAAGTGGCTTTGCGATAGAATGAACTACTTTCTTTAACAAAATAGCAGGGACTCCATCCGGCCCTGCAGCAGCTCCATTTTAATTTCATTAATTGCCTGCACAATATCAGCTTCATTAATTTCTATGTCAGCTAAATATTCACTGTTTTCGTCCCTTACTTCTATATCATTATCTTCATTATCTTTATTCTAGGGTGAATTCTCTCTTATATCGTTCTGCCAGTATGTTGCAAATTTCCTTTTTTTCATTCGTTAATCTCCCTTTCAATTCTCAGAGGGCCTATTTCTATTCTTCTTTTATTCATCTTCTTCGCATATGAGTATAATAGTTTGGGGTTTTGCTTGATATTTAATAGGGTTTTTTCTTCCAAGTCCTGTTTTTCATTTTCTTTTGATTGTATAATCTTTTGTTCTGCATTTTGCTATCTTACTTTTTAGTTCTATACTTTCCATGCATTTTTTTCTTTTTTTCTTTTGCAAGACCTTTTTTCCACTTTCTGATTTTCTGGAACAAGATCCTTCTGTCTCTTGGTATGCATGAATGATGTTTACTTTTCTTCTTCGGTATATATTTATCCACTATTTTCTCCAATATTTATATAATATCTCCGTATTTACCCTTATGTCATCACTTACGAAAATGTTATCCCAATCTTTGTTTGTAATTCTTCATTAATTTCTGACCATTTTATATTCTACTGTAGAAAGTTGTATTTTCCATATCCTTCCCACTTTTTCATTTCTTGCTTATCTCTATTTTCACTTTGCTTTGGAATGAACTGTTAATTCTATGACATTATGATGAAATATCTCGCATTATAACTATTATTTCTTTAACATAATCATCTCGTTCACAAATACTAGGTCTAAAGTATTTTCCTTTCTTGTTGGCAGGTGATTTATTTGTTGAATGTTGTATTCTAGTAGCATATCTAATAGCTTTTCAAATTGCCTCTTATCTTCTGCACTACTATTACTCTCTTTTTATATGTATAAGTACAACCACAGTCTCCTATTCGTTCTTTCCATTCTACGAAGGAAAGTTGAAGTCACCAGATAGGAGAATAGTCCAGTCCTTGTGATTTCTACATATATCATCCAATTTTTCAATTATTAAGTCAAACTCTTTAGTATTAGGAGGTCTATATATTACTATGTTCATCAATTTTTCAGATTCAAATTCTACCGCTATTAGTTCACATTCTGAGTTACTATATTTCTCATATATTTTTCCTTGTTTTTTGTCTTTCCCATATATTGCGGTTCCCCTTGATTCCTATTTTTTCTATCTGATCTATAAGTTTGGAACCCTTTTTTATTTGATCATCATTCCCAGTCTCTTGGGAATACCAGGTTTCACTTATATTCATTATATCTATTTTCTTTTCATTTTGGGTTAGTTCTTCTAAGTACTCTATTTTTCTTTTTGAGTTACTCGTAACTAAACCCTGCGCATTCATCACTATGATGGTTTGCGTGTTTTCTCCTTCATTTAATATTGGTAGTAATAAGGATTTTCCCATGTCTCTTTCCTGTTCTGGTATGTTGTTCTTTTTTTCATTTCCAGAAATTCTGACATTAAAAAATCCAACTTTTCCATAATATTTGATCTTCCTTCATCATAATTATTCATTTTGTGTCTGAATCTGCAATTTTCTCCGTTTCTGCAATATCCTCTTGCATAATAAATACAGTTATTATCTCTTGAGTAGAATTTCGGAGCTGATGCTTTGAAATTTTTGCTGACACCTCTGCATATCTCTTGGTGTTTGCTTTTCTCTTTTACCTGATATTCTTGATTTCTCTCTTTATTTGTTTCTTTCTTATTTTGGATTTATTACTTGGTTGGTTATTTATTTGATTATGATTCATGGCTACAGGGTGCATATATTTGCATTTTTTGTCGAACTTACATCCTTTTCCTTCTTTTAGGTTTTTACATATTTTTGGATGCAGATCTCTGAGAGAGAGAGAGAGAGAGAGAGAGAGAGAGAGAGAGAGAGAGAGAGATTATATTCGTTATACATTATCCCTTCATTTATTTTTTCACTCAGTGGAAGTATTAATAACATCAGCTTTGTTGTATAATTTTTACTTTAAAGAACGTTCTGTAAAGGTATACATCGCCAAGTACCCATTGTTTACTTAACCCGGTAAAAAGAAGAAAATAAAACAAAAAGGCAAACAACGCAAGATAAACAAAGTAAAAGAAAGACCAAGTTTACAAGACATTCAAAAGGCTTCAACTGCGCAAACAAGTGCTCTCTCTCTCTCTCTCTTTCTCTCTCTTAAAGCAATGGTTTTGCTTCTGCAACAATGATCTTACCTCTGAGAGTCCCCTCCCCCTCTACCTCTCTCATAAAACAACGGTTTTGCCTCTGGTAGTCATCTCCCTCTCACTCTCTCACTCTCTTTTAAAACAATGATCTTGGCTC
>NC_087200.1:207823631-207861131 GCF_015104395.2 Macrobrachium nipponense
AAAGACTTAAACGGAAGGTAGAATAGGGCTCAGAAGGTCTCAAAAGGTCTCAGAAAGTCTCAGAACCTTCAGACCATGAATGCAGTTTTTCGAAAAGAGAATGGGGGGAGTTTCTCCTTCTCTCGTTCAGTTTTAGGAGAAGTGGAGCCTTTATGACTCGGTAGAGGCCACGTTGCTAATGTGCGACTTAAGAAAATGAGAAGAAAGAAATGAAAAGAAGAGTAAAGAGGAAGGGGGAAGAGGCAGGTGGAGCTGAAGACCAAGAGGTAAGAGTAATGGGAGGGGAATATATATGTGTATATATATATACTATATATATATATATATAGATATATATAATATATATATATATATATATATATATATTATATATCTATATAATATATATATATCTATATATATATATATATATATATATATATATATATATTATATATAATATATATATATATATATATATATATATATATATATATATATATATATATATATATATATATATATATATATATATATATGTATGATATATATATATTATATATATGTATATATATATATATATATATATATATATATATATATATATATATATATATGCTATATAATATATATATATCATATATATATATGCTATATATCATATAATATATCTATATATATATATATATCATATATATCTATATATATATATATATATATATATGTTATATTAAATCTTCTTAGTATTTCTGTTTATATTGAAGGTTAGATATAATTTTATTTTCAGCAAACAACGGACTCCTTTTTTTATTGATATAAGAAAATAATTGGAATCCAAAAGTTTATTCATATGATTATATATGCATGAAAATTGTAAGAATATAAAAAACCTGTCTATCTTTCTTTAGCACCCGTGCATATTAAAAATTGGAAATTGGTTACTTACAAAAGAATTATGCAATTTTAATGTCATACTGTCCTTGTGAATAAGTCAAATACATTAATGGCCCTTTAGTTATTTTACCATAATATGAAATCTTCACATTCTAAAGGAGACCAAAGCAAGATTATGAACATCCTTTACAAGTAACCCTTTAAGATTCTTTATTCATTTATTCCTGCACCCTGTTCTCTCTCTCTCCTCTCTCGTCCCCTCTCTCCTCTCTCTCTCGCTCTCTCTCTCTCTCTCTCTCTCTCTCCCTTTTAGTTAAAAGACGAGAGTATGGCAATTGGTGTTCACTTCCCCAACGCCACCATTGAAAGGGACATCGGAAAAATGTAGCTCCGTTTCCGGGGATTTGCCTGTTCATACAAACGCCTTAGAAGTCCAGCCATGTAGAAAAACGATCCTACAAAACATTTTTGGAAGAAAAAGTAGCAAAATAAAAGTTGTGAAAAGGGGTTAGTAAAAAAAAAAAAAAGAAAAAGAAAAGAAAGAAAAATCAAAAGGAGAGAATAGGAAGTTTTTCAGGTTTGTGAGAATTCATATATCCTCGATGTAAGGGTGGGTGAATACGTTATACGTTTGATGACTTGTAAGAAAAGAGAGAGAGAGAGAGAGAGGAGAGAGAGAGAGAGAGAGAGAGAGGAAAATATGAGAATTTATGTATCATCGATGTAGAGGTGATTGAAAAATTTTTATAGTTTGTAGCTTTTAACATGAGAGAGAGAGATAGAGAGCAATCACAGTAAAAAAATACTTTGTATAAGTATGCAAATAGATGATAACGACTATTAAACGCTTAAACGACGTGCAAATGGTCTCCTTCAGGCAAGATCTCATCTGGCAAAAGGAAAAGTCTTTATCAACACTCGTTCTTTTTCGGGAAAGTTGTGTTTGATGTTCTATTAAACTAGACATTCATTTTTATAATGGAATATCTTGATACAAGTAAAGAAAGTGTTGTTTTCTTTAACTAATTTCTCTCATTTCTGTCGAATATTAACAGCTAGAGAGAGAGAGAGAGAGAGAGAGAGAGATTTGCATTATAGTATAACGTTATACTTGTATGTCACCTCAGCATAAGCATATTTATATCGTTTTGCAAATTTAAAAAAAATTACCAATAGAAATTAACTTAATGTGATGAATACAACAAAGATTTATCACGCAAGGACACTTGAGAATAGTTGAAAACTATCATTGTTTGTTTATAAACAGACCTGATCTTTATGAATTAAGCGAAAACGAAAGTTGTTTAATAAAGCTTACTGTTGGCAATTCTAAGAATAAAAGTATGTCAATCAATACTCAGAAACAAAGCCTCTCAGTCACATCCTCTCTTGTAACCAAACTAGACTGAAAATTCATCACATGTGCAAAATCACCTGAGGTCAAGAGAGCGATCACACAACAAGCGACAAAACCCATTTTGAAATCTGTATGGAAATCCATTTACGAAGCGCCTATGCGTGAGATCAACTCAGCGATGCCGTTCGTTTCCAAAAGCCATGAATGTAGTATACCCTATCAGTGTGATTGAATTGCAGAAATACGAAAGTCCAGCATTTTACTGAACAGATATCAAGCTATGTAAAGTGTACACGGTCGTCATGGTGAGTGAACTAAGTTTAAGTACCTTTAAGCTACAGTCCAGATAAATGCATATAGCAGGTATAAGTGGCATATGGTCTCTGTGATATGAAGACCTAGTTTGACCTAGTAATCAAATTGTAGCCATGAGTCTTATGGTCTTTGTGATTTCATGTACTGATTTAGCCAAAAGGCCTAATTGTAGGCCAAATGTTGTGTGGTCTCTATGATCTGATCTGGCCCAGTGACCAAATTGTAGGCATAAATAATTATGTGGTCTTTGTGATATCAAGAACCGATTTGACCCACAAGACCAAATTGTAGACACTAGTGTCACGTAGATTTTTTGGTTTCAAGAACTGATTAGAACTAGTGACTAAACTGTAGACATAAGAGGAATAAGTGTAATGTAGTCTCTGTTCTGACAGTCTTATAATTCTGTTATCATGATCTCTATCCTCACAATTTAATCTTCTGCAACTCTGCGCGCATAAAAACATGATTAGAAATTTACAGAGCTTCATAAGCAGGCTCATCGTGTTGTAAACCTTTAAAACGCGTTACAGTTCTGTGTGTGCCGTGGATACGGTAGGTAGTTTGAAAAAGTATATTCGTTTAATAAACCGAACTTCGGTTAAACGAAGGAATGTGGTGAATGTGAATGGAAGAGGTTGGTGTAATAAGAGGCTCATAAAGAATCTTATGAGCGAGAATTTTCTTTTTGCTTCTTGAAGACTTCTGGAAAACAAGAAATTGTGTCCAACTTCTCACATGGTCACTTGAATACTGATTTCGCACTGAGAGAGAGAGGAGAGAGAGAGAGAGAGAGAGAGAGAGAGAGAGAGAGAGAATAATGCACACAACTAATGAATTTCATTAAGTCCATGCATCTCATATATAAACAGGGTATTTATACGAGTAAGTCACACGGAGAATTCTTCGACGTCAAATCACAGGAGAGAAACTTGATTATCAGGCGCCTCAAATGTCAGGCAAAATAATTTGGGTGGCATCTGGCCCTTCCGGAAGGCCTCCTCCTTCTTCCCCCACCCCTCCCCCATATTTCCCACCTCCTCACTCTCCCCGCTGTGGCTGACGAGGAAAAAATATTCGGGCAAATTTGCTAGAAGGAAAATCACGGCCATTTCCAGGAGAAAGGTGCCACAAGGGGGACAAAAAGAATTCCAAATAAACAAAGACTGGAACTCAGATGAAGGAAGTCATTTTCTCCTGCGCCCAGAGAGGGGTGAATTCAGAAACCTTTTTTGTATTAATTTTTTTTACTGCTGCAACTAATTGTATTGTTGTTACTAATAACAATGACGATAACATGGAGGAAGAAAAGAAGTGGAGACGCAGGAAGAAGAATAAGAAAAAATTGGTAGACAGCATTTTGTATATGTATCTTGTGTAATGTTTTCTGGTGCTTTATTACTTATCACCTATATTACTGTATTTATTTAATACCTAAATATTCTTATAATAATTAATTATCATCTCTCTCTACTGCTCCCTCTCTCTCTCTCTCTCTCTCTCTCTCCTCTCTCTCTCTCTCTCTCTGTTCCCTCCTCTCTCTCCTCTGCTCTCTCTTTGCAATATTTGGTATTGACCAAAATACCTGGCAAAACGTCAAATTAAAACAAATCACTTATCTATATTTATAGATATGTACTAAAAAGATAAATAGTAGGTTTAAACATATTATTCATTGAATAACAATAAATATGGATGATTAAATTATCTATTAAATATATACTATTTCAGAAAAGTCTATTTTGAAATTGAATTTCATTATGCAAGAAGTATAATTATACAATTCAGGAGTAACTCACACACTTATCCAGTGAATGACTCACAAATAATCTAAGTAAAAAAATGAATGAAAACGGCGAATTAAAAGATGTTTATCGCTTATTCCATAAACCAGAATGACCCTTAGCATTAAAGAGAAACCTTTATTACCATCATAATTTCACTCTTTGCGTAATTATCGCTCAATATCCGACCATAACCCGAAGCTGCGTCGCCAGTCAAAGGATTTGATCACACACGCAGCTGCTTCGAATAATTGGCCACAAATTTCTATTGATGCTCTGACTCAATTATAGAAGATTTTTTTACGTTGTTCGCGTCACCGAGAGTTCTCAGAGAGAGAGAGAGAGAGAGAGGGCGAGAGCGAGAGAGGAAGAGAGTAGAGCCGTTTTCAATCGTTATACGAATGACACCCGGAATTATACAAAAAAAGATGAAGGAAAACCCATGTAAGAAGAAAATTAAAAAATCAAAAGACTAGGTGAAATAAAGAATCCCATACATTTCCTGAGTTTAAAATCTAAAAGGTCTTATGCATCTACAGAATTATCAGAACCGTGAGACTACAGAAAGTCAGTAAACGTCCTGTTACTTACAGGATATTATATTCTTCTATTCTTTGTGGGGCTTGCGTGTTATTACGCTGTAATGAGAGTCACGATCTTTATTGCACCGCAATTATACGTCATGTAATGCAATGAGCTGTTCTCCAACTACCTCTAATTAATGGGACTGCATCTGTGATATGTAGCAATCCTCTCTTCTCTCTCTCAATCTCTCTCTTTCTCTCTTCTCTCTCTCTCTCTCTCTCTCTCCTGTCTGTTAATTAGTCATTATTCTGTTCTTCTACTCTCCCCGTCCTCCCCCTCTCTCTCCTCATCAATTCCTTTACTCATCTCTCTCTCTTCTCTCTCTCTCTCCTTCTCATTCTCTCCTCTCTCTTTTTTCCGGGGAGCAATTTATTTCCAAGTCTGGAAGGGTATAGGGATGGGGAAAATCAGGACCAATCAAAGCGCGTGGAGCTGATCCATGACGTCACAAACACGTCATTACTGCCAGTCACAATGCCGAAGAAAAACTTCCCCATTTCACAATTTACGACGTGTACGACCTATACATTTTAGTCAGATATATCTAAAAGTGCAACACAAATTCAGCAACCACATATTCTTCAAATGAAATACACCGTGGGATATATTAAGCGTTATTGGATTCTCCTTGATAATAGTGCTCAGTGCCTCTTAATTCCTGCTCGCAAAGTCGATATTTTCTGCGTAAATAATATTTTCATCGCGAGTTGCTAAATTATATACTTCAAAATGCATGTTTAATGCCATTTATAAAGAGACGCGATAACTCATGGGATGAATCAAACAATATACAAGATGGTAAAATTGATGGTATGGTAAAAATTATGGTATATGACCTGTAATTAGTACTACAGACTACAGACAAGAACTTTTGGGCACTTCGACTCTTATCAAGAATCTTGGACTTTGCAAGTGATGACTTTATAAGCATGGAGCATGAAACGTTTTTCAGGCGTTACTGTCTGTTGTTTCAGGCTATAAAAAGGTATTATGTACAGTACTAAAATAATAACTGCCTTATGCTTAAATGAAATGTGGAGGATACAGTTTTGATGACAAATTTATGCATCCCGTAGGGGGTTAGTGCCGTCAGTACACCTCGTTCGGTGCAATGTAGGCATTAATTAAGGTTCGTTGCAGCGTCCCTTCGTCGCCTAGCTGCAACTACTTTCATTCATTTTACTGTTACCTCCGTTCATATTATCTTTCCTGCATCGTATTGTCCACCCTCTCCTAACTGTAACACCTTTCCAACCTTTTACTGTGAATTTCCGTTTCAGCGCTGAATGGCCTTAGTTGTCCCAGTGCTTGGCATAATGCCAAAAATCTATATGTAAAAGAAAAAAATAAACATAAAAAAATAAATAAAAAAACTTAATTTAAGGCATGCATTTGGCCAGGGGTTATCCCTGGCTTTAATTAATACATGTTGAAATTCGTATACAATTTTCTGTTGAAAGAAAGTTGGAAAAAACTGTCATCCATATTTATTTTAAAGGATATCGTAGCTCTATTAAATTACACACTAATGAGATACTCATTTTAATTTTTTGCACACAATGAATGACAAGTACAAAAGGCTTGCTAAAAATATTAAATGAATTAAATAATTAGTGCTTTCTTTGTACAAAATGAATTTGAAGCAACAATCACGTAAGGGCTTGCTAAAAATATTTAGTAGTGAATGGTATTATCACTTTTAATTTGTTTGTAAGCAATGTATGAAAAATAAAAATAAAAATAAAAAATTATTCAATAAAAAACTTTTTATATATTTGCACACAATGAAGAACAAGTACCAATCATGTAATGACAATCTGGAAGGTTTTATGAAAACGGAATCCACCTCAAAAAAACAATTTTTTACTACAGCTCATCAAGTACATCTGGAAAAACAACCGTATTCAAATTAGCTACTGACAGGATGAGTTTGTCAAGGAACAATATTTGGTTACAATAGGCTAACTTAGATCACCAAAATAACAATACCATAGGTTTCCATAGGTTTCCTTATGGGCTCATAAGCTCTTGAAATAATTTAATGAATGAACCTGAAACTGTGTCCTGTAACTAGTAGGGACTATATCAGTTTGATTCCTGTTCATGACCTAGTAATAACCAGTATATTGCTTTTATACAATGCACAGTAATGTGTATTACTACGAAATAAAAGACGTCCACAGATATCCATAGTGTAAGCCTACATCTCTCTATTTTCCCCTACAAACAGGTCAGAAACCATCATTTTTACCATCTTGTATATTATTTGATTCATCCCATAAGTTATCGCAACTCTTTCAAGTATATAATTTTGAAATTTGCGATGTGAAAATATTATTTACCAAGAGGGAGAAGCCAATAATGCATAATATATTTCACGGTGTATCTCATTTGAAGAATATATTTTTGTTAAATTAGTGTTGCATTATGTTTAGATATATCTGACTGAAATGTATGTCATACAAGTCGCAAACTGTGAAATTGAGAAGTAAGTATTTCTTGGGCAACGTGACAGGCGGCAGTAATGGATATGGGACTGAGGAGGGAGCTGAAAGGCGTGGCTTTTGACGTCATGGATCAGCTCCACGCGTTTTGATTGGTCCTAATTTTCCCTATCCCTATACTCTTCTAGACTTGGGAAATATGCTTCCGGGGACTCACTCAGCGAGAGAACGTGAAACATTTCCAGCAATTACAGTCACCGAGTTAATTGCCTGTCTGGGGGAAACTCTATAACTACAAACTTCCAATATATCTATAAACTGGAGTTTCTGAAAATGGCTGAGGTTTGACTGAAGTTTTAGAAGCTACCTTCCAAGTGTTACGTCAAGCGTTTCACATTTATTTATTTTTGTGTCATGTGAGTTATGTTCGTGAAGCTGGTCGTATTTTAATGGTCTGTAAACAAAACTCTTTATTAATTCATTCAGTGAATGTAATTGGCTGGAAAACGGATGATTTATTATTCAGAATCAATCTACAATTTAAAAGATAAAAATTTAATACATTTAGTATAGACTTAATTACACTACCTAATTATATAAAGACTTCAGTTGTATCTTAATGTAATCTTTAAAAATCTATACTAATTAATTACATGGATATAACTGATGGAATAAATAGTTCATTTGCTATTTGGAGTCACTCGAAAATTTGAAAGACGTAGATTTTTTACGTAATTATCCAAAGATCTTACTTGGATCTTGATGCTATAAAAACTCAATATTTCTAACGTGGATGAGTCTTTAAAATTTGCTGAACAACTTTGTTTGCTTCATAATAATTATATTTACAAATACCTTCTTATATTTGACTGTGATACGTGTATTTTCTTTGCCATCAGCTTTTGTTATCTTGAAATTAATCTTGATATAAATGTAAAAAGAAATCAATGAAAAATGAAACAATGACTTTGTCTAGAATGAGTTATTCTTAGATACTGCAAACATGAGAAGAAAGCAAAGGCTTGTAGCTTTAATGTTATCACGTTCACCTGAAATTACAACGAACGTATTCACAGGCATTTAGAAAAAGGTTTATATTAGTAGTTTATCGTTTTGTATTGGGGAAATATAGTTATTGTATTTAAGAAACTGTAATCTGTTTGTTTATAATGAACCTATTTCTATATCCAGAGCTGAGTTTGGCCTGAAATCTAGCACCTTGTTAGTATAGTATTCTTCAAGAATAATAGTTTAAGACGAGTATTCTAAGCCAATTCATAAACATTACGTATTCGGGAATGAATCTCAACTATCCTATTCTTTCCAATTTGCCATTTGTATTCGATTTACATAATTGTGTATGTGCAGTAGCCCTCAAGGGAAATAATTTAAGACTAGTATTCTTTCCAAGATAAAAGACATTACATATTCTGGAGTGAATCTTTTCCAATGGGATGGAAAAAGGAATAAAGCAACTCTGTTCTACTTCTGTTCTACTTGGGAGAAATTTATACTGTCCATTCGTGCAGCGTTAAAAGAGCTCAAGTTTTCAATTTGCAGGGGAAGAATAATTGGGTCATTTCGAGGAAATAGAAGCCGTAAGTCTGAATAATTCCTGTCCGTTTTATTTTTCTGAGATGGGTTACCACGGTATTGGATGAGACTGAAACTTTTTTTGTATGTATCTCATTCACTGACTTGTTTGGGGAAATAGTTCCGCAATTTTATATTCTTTTTAAAAATAAAACCCTACAGAGACCTTTTGAGAATCTGTACTATACATGCTGATTTTCCAAAGCTTTCTGTTTAATTTTATTAAAAAAACTATATTTGTATAATTACATAACTGTCGACTACTTTTTCCATGTTAAGATTCATGCTTCTATGGACATCTTTTAACGGAACTGTTTATTCCAACCTTTTGCTAGAGGATCGAGAACTTGACCGTGGTCTCTTTTTGCGTCAATGTAAAATATAAATGTAACGAATACTTCCCAAATATCTTGAGAGAGGCTATGTAATTTGCATTTAAAAGATAACAAAACGACAAATGCTATATGTGACTGATTCGTGAAAATATATTTGTAATATACACCTAGAATTCGTCTTTAATCCTTTGTATGGTGAAGTGCTGGGAATTTGTGACAAAGTTTGGCTTTATAAGGAGAACCATAAGGGTTATAATGTCAACTAAGGCTCTGGCCAGCAGCCGAGATGAAAATTTTTTCTTCAGGATTCAACTCTGTGGTTTTAAGCAAGTTATTTTGTGTTGAATCGAGATCACCAACGTATAGTGGATGCTTTTGTAAAGATGTTTGTTCTTTATAAAGATTCCTAATATAGTGTTAACTCATTTTCCAGAAGCGAAGACTGCCTAGTACTGGGGTCAAATTCATCGAATAAAAATTCGTTATGCCACCAGAAACAAATAGAACCTAGGTCACGTGACCATTTCTTAGGCAAGAATCATACTATATTCCTTTATGAGATCCTTCTCATAAAGGAATATAGTATGATTCTCTTGTCTAGGAGACAGACAAAGGATATTTCAGGAATGCTTTCTGAATCTGTCACAATTATCAAAGCATTTCTAAGATGCTTTGCACAAGCTTTTTGCGGGAAATAGCACATGATATTGTTGTACGATTCTGGGAAACAGATTAACCCATTAATTATGATAACTGTACTTTGAGCCTAACCAATTTGAAGCTTAGATGAAATCTTTGATGCTAACGGTGAACATCAAAGGCTGGTTGCGCTGCTGGATGCCGATTGTTTGAATAATATTCTAATTACATAAAATAGCATTTTGTCCAAATCAAGCCTCCTCACACGAAATTAATCGACGGTCTCTTTAGCATTCAAATAATTTGCTGTAATTATCCTTTACAAAAGGCGCGCTTATTATTAGCACATAATGATTTTGATCTCTATTGCAGCTTTGAAAAAAAAATAAATTGAATAATCTTTTTCCCTCTAATCTAAGCTCGATTCCTATCTATCACCGAGAGAAGAGGTGCACCAAACACGAAACTAAACAATTCATTCATTGGAAGTTTTTTAATAGTCATGTCATCCCTTTATAGGGAAAAGTCAGATCAATCCGAGTGTCATAGCATCAAAGTATTTATGGTTTATGTCTAGTTACATAATTACAAAACTGTATTTTGCATAATAATAATGATAATCTACTTTTACTGAATTCACTGCACATATTCGTCGTGGAGCAGCCAAGGCTAACCTCTTATGTAACTGGCCTCTTTATAAATGTTAAGGGTTTGCTGAAAAATGTCCTAGTTTAAAAGTTTGCAAGAGAGAGAGAGAGAGAGAGAGAGAGAGAGAGAGAGAGAGGAGAGAGAGAGAGAGAGAGAGAGAGAGAGGAGAGAGAGAGAGAGAGAGAGAGAGAGAGAGAGAGAGAGAGAATCATTTCCTAAATGCCCACCTATTCAACAACAGAATATGCATAATTCATTGGCGTGATCAAAGGAATCCTCGTTTAGTTATCAAAAACATTCCGAGAACAAATGGTTAATTTCACTTGATATCTGGTGTTGCAATCGAAATACCATTATATGCTTCCCTGCAGTCTATAATTAGATCATGGTCTTGACTCAGCTCTTTCAGAGAACGGCGAATAGTTCATTGGCTAATTTGGAAAATATCGTGAATATACTGATAAACGCATCTTTTTAAAATGGACTAATGAATTCAGGTTTTATAGTATGTCTGAAATATAGTCATGTTTTTGTTTATGAACGTCAATAATACTATCTTATGTTTCACGTTTTTTTTTTTTTTTTTTTTGTGTTTTTTTTTTTTTTTTTTTTAACATATTCACAAAAAACTACTTTCACACGCCGTAAGGTATTATATATATATACATATATATATATATATATATATATATATATATATATATATATATATATATATATATATATATATCTATATACATGTATGTATCAGAAAAACGGCCTTTAAAGTTTTGATAAAAAAAAAAATAGGATAAAAACGACTCATTCCCCTAAAATACATGAGCATATGGTAGTAGCCAAAATATCCGGATGAATTATTTGGCGTCAAGAAAATTCAATTCGAGGAATCAATTAAATCAGAAGCTTTTGTTTTTACTCATTCGGAGTAAATTCTTTAGAAAACGCCCAATTGCTTCGATGAAGAGTTAAAGCGAAAGTGAAAGGAAGGATAAAAGGTTAGAATGGAGATTTTAGAGGTTTTACAAGAAGTTCATTTGTTTATGCTTTTGCCTCAAAGACCGGATTCAGACGGCTCTGAATTTAGCTGATCATGAAAAATTTAAATGTCAATGATTTTATTCTGAAAGATTTCAGTTGGGAATAATAGATTAAATTTCAGTTAATGAGGCAATTATTGAGATTATTAATGAATCTAAGCTGACTGGTAAGCCAGTCTTTCTCACCAGAAGAGACAACGAAATTCTTCAATAGTTTCCTTAACATCGACAGGATGCCAATTAACTGTGACATGCCCATTCAGGCTGTATCGACAAACACGACGCCCTTGGATTGAGACCTAATAATGCCCAGGTCACAGGTCAGTATTAGGAGAAGGAAGCCTTTGACGATCTCGTGTACTTATATATACGTCTGATATGTGTTTGGTTTTGCATTACTTGATTCCTTGAAGAAGAAGGCAGACGAGACTCTGTAAGCCTCTGAATAAAGAATCTCGTCTTTGGAACCTTCCATATCACTGAGGTCATCAATGGAAATATATTGATAATTAAATTTAACACAGTTAATTTTTGTGATCAAGGAGAAAATGTTTAACCTAAGACGAAAATGTCTGAAAAGGGGGACTTATTATCTGCATCTGATTCAACAATGAATTCCATAAAGGGAATGCTATTGTTTACGTAAAAAAAATAAAAAATAAAATAAACACAAAATTCGGGAACGTATTGATATGTTCTATCAAAGTTCAAAAGCAAGGGAGCAAAAAGTGCAAAAAGGTTTATTGTTATATTATATTTGCCTTTACAGCGAGACCCTCCAATATCCATATATTTTATTCAGAAGCGTATTTCCTCTCCCTTTAGACAATTTCTCTCTTTCTTTCGTCGAATTTCTCTTCCTTCACTAATTCTGCTTTCATTTCCCCTCTTTCCTTTTTCTTCTATATTTATGTCGGCTTTCATCTGCATCCCTTTCCATTTTCTTACCGTTTTCATCTCTGGTTTTTTATATATTTTTTTATAGGAGCTAACATGGAAAGCTGCATAAGACCCGACTCTGACTTTTTGTAGATGGCCATATTTTAAAAACATTTTTTGTTCAACAAAGTTTGTGGTTGTAGACTTCGATTCTATTGTCGTAATGTTTTAGTCACTATGGAAAACGTTTAAAATATTTTTTTCTTAATTCTAGGAAAAAGTAATCCCAATTCACAGACAGCCGGAAAAATGTCCCAAAATAGAAGGAAAAATCCTTCTGAAACTGAAAAGCGGATTCTTATATTGAGTACAAAGTGTTCACAAAGGTTCCAAATAAAATAAGATGGAGAATGAACAGGGGAGCTCGAATCTTGTTTTGATAAATATTACGATTCTCAGAAGCAAGTCTACTATAACATAGGCCTAATGATATACGCCAAGCTGAAATAATTAATTATACAAATATATCTCGTTTGATACTGATGGCAGGTTCTAATGTTCTAATATAAGCCAGAACTTTCCTTCAACTTTTAAAAGAATAATTTGATAATAATATAATATTATATATAATATTATATAAATATATATATATACTATATATAATACTATATATAATAATATATATATATATATATTATAATAATAATATATTATAAATATATCTATATATATATTATATATTATATATTATTAAACTAAAATATATATTATTATAATAATTATATATATATAATTTAATTATAATTATATATATATATTATATATAATAGATATATATATATATATATATATATAATATATATATATATATATATATATATTATTATATATAAAATATATATATTATATATATAATATATATATATTATTATATATTATATATATATATATATATTATAAAATAAAAAATTTAAATTATAATTTTTTATAAAATTAATTTTTTAAATTATATATAATATATATATAATATATTATATAATATATAAAGTAGTCTGCATAAACATAGGCCTAATGGGACATCTCTCGTTCGATGCTGGAGGCAGGTTCTAACTTACGTAATAGGTAACACCTTCTTTCTTTCGGGAATAATTAGACCTCAAAGGAGGACTTGTAAGCATAACTAGATCTTACACTCACAGCGTCAATACCATTAACCTCTAGGCTTAGTTTAGTCATTCTGGGAAAACAGAGAAGAGTGACGAGGGTATATTTACTCTGCAGTCCCTGTGATCAATTTGGGGTTAAGTCAACTCCTTTGAAGATACTAATTCCAGGTTTCGTAAAAATATCTGGAATTTTCTTTGACTACTTTTACATTTTCTTACCGCCTTGGCGTCTTTGATGCTCCGAAAGGATCATTAAACTCATCCCTTCCAAAACAAAAAAACAACTACAGTCTTGTATGAACAGACACGGTTTTATATATATATATATATATATATATATATATATATATATATATATATATATATATATATATATATATTATATATATATATATATAAATATATATAGATATATATATGGGGATACAATCTACAATGAAGTAAAATCCTCTTGTAGTTTAAAATATATATTTCTTGTACAGGATTAAAGCTTTCGTCCATCAACTGTGGTCTTGTTCACTAAAATGTGATATGTCACCTCAAGGAACTAAAAAGAAAGAGCAGAAACATTTAAAAAACAACGGTTAGGTAACAAGCTAGTTTATATTATGAATGATCAGGCGGTTGAGCCCTCGTTCTTTCCAGAATTCGTCTTGATCTTCGTGGGGGAATGTTTCTATTGCCAACTGCTTGTTCTCTGCTGGTTGGGTGGTTTGTTGGAGAAATGACCTGAGTGGAGTAAACAGGAGAGGAAGCAGCATCGTTATTGGCACATATATTTCTAAAGTTTGAAATTTTCCATATTCTACATATCTCTTCACAAATAGCTGTATTTTCTGTGATACCAGTATTTCCTGCAAAGGTCTCGTTTAATGAAATTAACGCCCCCTCTACTACTCGTCTCAAATTCCTGTCGTTACATGCAAAAACAACCTTTGTACCTTTAAAATTTATTGCGTGGTTTTTCTCCCATGTATGTTGCGCAATTGCACTGTATGAACTTCCCCTTCTGCAAACAGCAACGTGTTCTTCCCTCCTCTTATCAATGGAACGTCCGCTTTCTCCCACGTAACATTCATTGCAATCACTGCAAGGTATTACATATACTCCTACATTCTCTCTATTACCCGGGTTATTTTTAATGAGTTTCTTCTTGATTGTACTGTTGTACTGAAAAACTATGTTGAAGAGGTTCTTTTTTCCTTTAAGCTGCCTAGAAAATTTATTAAGTTCTCTATTATAAGAAAGAGCAAGAGATGCCTTAAAATCTACCTTTTCAGTTATATCAGGAGGGGCGTAAAACATCGATCTAGCTTTAGCTAGAGACTGTCGTATAAAAAACTTTGGGTAACACAGTTTAGTAAAACTATCTACCAAGAAATTTATTTCGGCGTCAATGAACTGGGGATCACATATTCGGTATGCTCGAAAAAACAAATTGGTTAAAACGTTGTGCTTTACTTTAGGTTCATGATATGAAAAGTAATGAATATAAGTGTTTGTGTGGGTGTTCTTCCTATACACGCTGAATTTAAAGTCACTACTCACTGTGTTTCTATGAACTACCATATCTAGAAAGGGAAGCCTATTTTCCATTTCCTTTTCCACTGTAAATTTAATAGAGGGCAAAAAACCATTAAGCAACTCTAAAAACCTATGAAAGACTTCCTCACCGTGTCTATAAACAATAAAAACATCATCTACATACCTAACCCAAATTTCAGGCTTGATGTCTTCTGGTAGTGTGTCAACGTAAACCTTTTCGAAAAATTCCATACATAAGTTAGCCAATATAGGGGAGAGAGGTGAGCCCATCGAGACCCCGGATTTTTGTTGATAGAACGAACCATTAAACTCAAAAATTGTAGATTCAACGCAAATGTTAATCAAATGACAAGATTTATCTATGTGCATAGGTGGCTTGAAAATATTATCTGAGGCTAATTTCTTTAAGTTGTTTGTGCTCTTTCTTGTTAGTTCCTCGAGGTGACATATCACATTTTAGTGAACAAGACCACAGTTGATGGTCGAAAGCTTTAATCCTGTAAAAGAAATATATATATTTTAAACTACAAGAGGATTTTACTTCATTGCGGATTGTATCCCCATTTACTTAGAGGTACGACATAGTACCTGGCTTATATATATATATATATATATATATATATATATATATATATGATATATATATATAGTATTATATATATATATCTATATATATCTATATATATATATATATATATATATATATATATATACTATATATATATATATATATATATATATATATATATATATATATATATATATATATATATATATATATATATATATATATATATATATAGTATATATATATATATATATATATATATATATATAGATCTTTTATCTATATATATATATATATATATATATATATATATATATATTATATATATATATATATATATACGTATATATATATATATATATATATATATATATATCTATATATATCTATATATATATATATATATATGTGTGTGTGTGTGTGTGTGTGTGTGTGTGTGTGTATGTATGTATATATAGCTCTTTTTATTTCTTTTGTAAAACTAAGTGATTTGGAGAAAGAATGCTTCATATAATTTAATAAAATCGAGTTTGAGAACAATACATTTCGCTTGAAAAGACATACTCTAATTCTTGTAAATTTATTAATACATTATTTTACCCATCAACAGTTTCATAAGGGGACATTGACTCCACTAAATATCTTAAACAGCAGATATCAATTTATATCCATTTATGAGGAAAAGGTTATATCGTGGAATGAGGTCTTAATACAAAAGTTAAAATCTTCCCATTAATATTTTAATGAAGCCCCAAACCTCCGAATTATTTTCGAGTGAAAAAATTTACTAAAACAAAACAAAGACGTCTGAAATGAATACTAGAAGCAAAATATGAAATTCTGGTGAAGTGGGAGGCAAGATTTGAATGTAATTACTGCTTCATTATCACAGATGGACGTGAATCTAGTTGGAGAGAGAGAGAGAGAGAGAGAGAGAGAGAGAGAGAGGAGAGAGAAAGTTCAATTATCTCCAGGATTTTCGATGAATGCACATCTGTATCTGAGTACAAGAGAGAGAGAGAGAGAGAGAGAGAGAGAGAGAGAGAGAGAGAGAGAGAGAATTGAATTATCTCGATATAGACCATTCAAACGGCCCCAGTTTTGCTGAAATATATTCCAGTGTTATTGGCACAGCCAAAAGGTTCTTCTGGACACTTCGAGATTCGTTGAAATAAGCTAAGCTATTTCTGTTTATGCCAGGAAAAATGATTTTTCTTATAGCATGATATCTCAGGGATCGTGAATTGTAAGGATCTTGTCATGAAATTTTACAGACTAAAGACTCTTATTTTTCGATACTCTTAACCTGTAAAAATACATTATTTTCTTGCGTTCTTAGATTGCAAAAAAAATCCTGATACGTTTGAATTTATAATTATTTACCTTTTAACGATTTTAAACATTTTATGTCGCTTCCATCAAAATCCCAGTCTTAAAAAGGAATAGCAAAATGAAGGCAAGAATAATGGCATTGAACATTCAGTTCATTGCAGCTTCATTGCTCTTAGTAATTAACTGGATTCAGGAACAAATAGAGTAAAGTTGTCCAAACTAATACAGGTCGAAGTTCCTGGATACTAGTCCAAAAAAGCATGTTGAACTGTAAATATAATGTTGATAAAACCTTAATTTATTTTATGTTTATGTTGTGGAGCTGAACGTTTATTATATATATATATATATATATATATATATATATATATATATATATATATATATATATATATATATATATATATATATATATATATAAAAAAAGATAAAAGGAGGGACTATCAAATACAAAAGCGTTATACGCAAGGTTTTTAGTCTATATAGCATATAAACTAAAATAAAATAGAACATAAAAAATTTGTATTTATTTAATATATATAAATTATATATATATATATATATTATATATATTATAGTATATCTAAATATATATAGATAAATAAATAAGATATATATTATATATATATATATATATATATCAATGGATATTATATTATAATATATAATAATACTATTATATATAAAAATTTTTTTATGTTTCTATTTTAGTTTTATTTGTATATGCTATATAGACTAAAAACCTTGCGTATAACGCTTTTGTATTTGATAGTCCCTCCTTTTATCTTTTCTTTTCTGCGTAACATTTTACAAAAACCATTGATATTTTACAAAGATAATTCCATTTACAAAACTCAGAAACTCAGCTGAAATGTTACCCACAGCTAGAGCATAGAATGAAAATAAACCGTAAGCATTTAGCTCTCAAGAAAAAATGAACAGATGCAATATATGGCAATTTATAGATCCACCATTTTTGCATTCCTCTGAATAGTTTCTTTTCTGGTTTACAAAAAGGTTCTATATTGCCTTATTGAGCAAAAATCCGTTAACGGGATTCCAGAGCAAAGTCGTGTCAAAGCTTTTATGAAATATGTATCTGTTAATATTTCCTTTACCGTTTTGAAGGTTTGGCGCAGATCAAGGTATTCTGCAGAAGGAAAGTAGTTTTCTTTATGTGACAACAATATATGTGTAAAGGATTGTTAACTGTGCCGAGAAAAGTTTGTGGCAAGATTCACTACCCCCACGAACCGCTCGAACATGAATAGCGGTAATTATTTTCTATTGCTCCGTGTACCCTTATATTTCATGCTACGTTAATGAACTTTATATTATTGTAACGCTAATGTGTTATAATTTACCATACTATAGTGTTAAAAAACTCAGTAAACTAAAATAAACAAACCATCGAGACTAGCCAGGGAGAAATTGAATTCAAAATTTAGTTAAAAATAGGTGAATAGTAATATCTGATGTTTCTTTGCATGCGGAAAAATATATATATTTTTTTTTCAAAAACATATAATTCATTACTATATGTGTACGATTCAATTCCGCCCCCGCCCCCATCAAAAAATAAACAAACAAACTCGCCAGGTCAGCCAAGGAAAACTTGAATTTAACAATTTTCCAAAATTATATAAATTGTGATATGTAATATTTCTTTGCACACAGAGAAATTGCAATTATTTCAACGAAACTATCCCCATCCCCCCAAATTGAAGTGAACTAGGCGTATAGTGAAATGTCATCAGTTATGTTTATTTTAAAATTTGGGGAAAAAAAAAAACTTATAAATGCTTATAATCGATGATATTTTTTTTAATACAAGTGTATGATAAATTGCGTCAATAATCTTAAAACTATTTCTCCAAAAAGCATATTATACATAAAAGCAAATTAAAATAATGGAAATATTCACAAATCACATAAAAAACCATAAAATAATGCAATGCATAAAAAACATATGAGCATAAGTAAATGTGCATACCATATGAAATGTAAACTGGTTATTCACCAACAATTCTGGTCTTCAGATCTTGTTCATGCCCCGTCTGTTCCGAAGACCTGGTAGTTCACGTCTTAGGACTGGGAGGAGGAGGAGGAGGAGGAGGAGGAGGAAGCATTCCTGGTGCTCCTACTGCTGCTTCACCTAACTTCGCTGAGGGGGCCGTTTAAGGTGCCGTGGAGGTGGACGAGTACCATTAAGTAGTATCGCTTCGTACGGTAATCAGGGAAGCATTGAATCTTTATGCAGAGAGGTATAGTATATATATTCTGCACGAAGCTCAATGATAAGTGGTGACCTTTCGAATGTCCTTCATAGAGCAAACATGGCACCTCTCCTTCCTTCTTCTGCTTCTTGAAGAAGTCTAGAGGCCACTAGTGGCTCTGGCACTCGCACAGCGCCACCAGGAGAAAGCAAGACGAGGCATGGGGTCATCGATCCTCGACTTTCCTTTTGGAGGTTCGTCTTCAGGCATCAACGAAGGCACAGCAGCAGAAGCAGCATCACCAGAAGTTCCAGTGGCAGGAGAGGAATCAGCAGATGTATCAGGGTTGGGCATAGCAGCAGCAGAAGCAAAAGCAGGCACATCAGGGGCAGCCGGATCATCCGGAGCAGTTGCAGCAGAAGACGCATTAGGGAGAAGGACGAGATCCCTAACAGGAGGCCACTCATTCATCTGGATTGAATTCCATCAAACTGGTATAGATGATAATTCATGGAACAGTAAGAGGTTCAGTTTATCTTGGTCTGTGGTAAACTTGCGATACAAAATGGCTGAATTTTACGATGCAATTTGCAACAGAAAGTACATCAATATTTTCTTTGACCCCGCATGAAAATAGCTGGAAAAACCTAAGGCACTTGTTGGCACTGGCACTTTCAGTCGCGAACATCTGTCACTTGATGTAACAAATAGGAGGGGCGAGGGCCGGGGTGAGGGTTGGGGGTGTTGGCCGTTGCAGGACAGGATCCACTATGGGTGAAACAAAAGGGAATCTCCTCCTCATTACTACTATCAACACTTTCAATCTGGGCCAAAAAAAGTTTCACTGCTATCGTCACAGCATCAAAAGGCTGTCTATCTCTCTAGGCGTTAAATCGCGCTTTTTGATAAACAGAACTTGTTAGGAGGGATGATAAAAAAACTCACAAACTGGTATCTCCAAATGCTCCTCACTCTTATGAGAAATTACTCTAATAAACTTTGGTACTTTCAAAACATTCCGGAACACCTGTGCATGAAAACCTGAGAACATCGGCACAATTAAGTAGGAAATGACGGAGTTACAGACGTAGGTGATTTGTGCACGGAAAGGTTCACAAAACTGTTCTAAGTCCAACCAACTTGAAGGGACTGAAATCCTCTTTCAGAATTGAGGCATCTGACAACAATGAGGTACGAAGGTTTAACACCAACCGCAGCCAATCAGAGCGTCAGCTGATAATGTCATCAGTGACCAATGATGGCGAAGACATTTACCCGCCACCGATGAACCTCGTCGAGAGATCCTCCCGCTTATGCTCTGCTATTGGAAGAAATACCGATGCTGATTTTTTTTTTAATAGAATTTTCATCATTAAATTTATTTTCAAGGAATTTCTTAATTCACACTCATTCGATCATCCCTATGGGAAAATACTTTTATTTCATATAAGGTAAAACATTAGTGATCACTAACTCCAATGTTATTATACTTTGGTAACTAACTTTATCATTATGCAAATCAGCCGAACAAAATGAAACACCTGACTGACTATTTTAGGCACTTATCCCTCAGTGACCTTTAGACCTGAGAAGAGATTTGGCCAGGAATTAAAGGATTAACTTCTTTTTTTTTGAGATTTTAAGCTATAGGTACAATATGCTTATATTGAAAGGCAATTACAACTTATAGTTTTAAATAAACCGTTCAGTAATTATCAAAATTAGTGTTTAGCATTTACATACGACTGTGATTATAATTCTGTAAAGGTTTACATCTATTCTTATTTGAAAATAATGCACAAAATGGTATTGTGTGGAAAGAGTGTGTATTATAATGTATGTAATCGTAAATACTATTTAAGCATACTGGAATGTAATATTAACGAAAAAACTGCAAGTATCCTTATTCTTCAGATATTAAATTCTTCAATGTGTCATGGATACCCACCAAACACACACATACACACACACACACACACACACACACACAAAACTCGGAACAGCAAATATTTTCCCTAGTCATGGAAAGGACTCCTACACAGAATAATCATGAAAGACAGAAGAACCAAAGTAGGAGAACAAGAACTAAGATTTTCTGACAAATCTAGTGATTAACTGACCACCCAAAACTAGAAATCCCCGCCTGAATATCGCCTAAGAACTAACTAGTAAATGTACCTAAAATTGTCAGAGGATAAACGTCCGCCATATTGCTTCTTCATTCCACACAAACTGGTAAAATACTAAAATGATACCAGTGATCAAAACATTGCCAAAGGCGAAAAGAACAACCTGGAGGATCCCAAAATATGAAACAGAGGAAATGCTGATAAAGATGGCTTCAACTTCCGGACTTTCGGTGACCTTTCTCATCCTGCCAGCAATCCTATTTGATTGCCTGGTCAGTGAGAATTATATCTTCTAAATAAAAGGGCATATTAATATTTAACCATCATTATCATTATTATTATTCAGAAGATGAACGCTATTCATACTGAATAAACCCACGAAAGGGCCATTTGACTTGAAATTCAAGCTTCCAACGAATATGGTGTTCATGAAAAAGGAGTAACAGAGGTCACGGGAAATACACAAATAAGAGATCAATTACCAAAAATGCGAAAAATAAACTTAATTAATTAATTGATAAATAAATAGAAAAAAATTAAGTTAATTATTAAAACATCGGACAATTTGTCATTTATGAAAATGCCATTATGCTGTGACATGTCAGGAAATGATACAGGTATGAAATGACAACGACTAAGTGACAAAATGGCATATAATAGGAAATGACGTATAGTGAAGAACTGATGCAACAGAGACAAAGGGACATAGAAAGTATGTGCATAGAATAAACGATCTAAAAAGCAATTTCCCATTCCCAAAAAGGAAAGTAATTCATTCCCACTCGGTGACAGAAAAGCGTTCTGTGTCCGTGCGGTATTTTCCATCGTATCCGGACTCAGTTCTCATATCCGGAATCATGAGTCATGTCCCGTGCAACGGATATTGAAGCTTTGTGCAATAAACGACAGAAGCAATAAGTTTTAAATGCCGAGACAGAATTAGATCAACAAGTCTATTGATGCGGAAGAAAAGGTCGATAAAAATGAGAAGCAATGTAACGTTCTCCATTCATTTAAAATGGATGGGATCTGTATAATGAAATTAGATTAGATATTAGGTTATAAAGAAGTAATCTGTGGTTAGATTCACCAACACTATAATGTGAATAGGAAATTGCCATTTTATAAATTTAAACAATTGCACTGTCCCTCCTCTCTCTCTCTCTCTCTCTCTCTCTCTCTCTCTCTCTCTCTCTCTCTCTGTTTCTTGATCGCTCTCTGTTGACTCTGATGTTTTGTTGATGGACGTCGCTAAAGCGATATAGACCAATCAGACTTTCATAGAAACACTCTGGCAGCAAACGCCTCTTTTTTTCGCATTCATGGTCTGGTTATAGCTGAAACGCTTCTGGAATGGAGTGTAAACTTCCTTTAACTATTTACTTCCCTAGGAATATTTTCTTTAATTTTTCTGACCATGTTTAGTCAATTTTATTTCTTGAGACCAACTTATCCTTATTGTGCACAGTAATTTTTTTAAGGGAAATTAATAAAGAATAATTAAAGATTGTAAGAGAGAGAGAGAGAGAGAGAGAGAGAGAGAGAGAGAGAGAGAGATCCCAAAATGTCTCACCAGTTCAGTAAATCTCATTATCTTCGAATTTCCCTAAGAGTAAAAGGCCCAAAGTCAATTCCGCTAAGGTGGAATCGAGAGCAAGTTTCCCTCGAAGTTCTTCATGACTTTCCAGATGATGCTCCGATTCACAGTTAATCCTTCGAGTCTCTTTGTCTCTCCTTCCTTTCACTATTTCCATTAGTCCCTCGGCTGATTCTAAAGCTTTAAAGATATATTGTTCGAGAAGGGAATCTACAAAAATGGCTATTTACATTTCATCTGATATAATATAGGCTATCGTTATGAAATGCAAGGCAATAAAATTCTTGGTTTTTGTGAAAGTTGGTCCTAACGTCCTTTCCCATACTTGAACTCGCTAAAATAAAATAAAAATTGAATACCATTTAAAATAAGAACAATAAGTTTTATAGTCTTTTATTAGTCTGTTTCATAACAATAATATAATAATAATAATAATAATAATAATAATATTAATAATAATAATAATAATAATAATAATAATAATAATATAATAATAATAATAATAATAATAATATAATAATTGTATAACTAAGATAATTTATGCCAACCCATGAGATATCAAAGTTACTAAAAAAAGCTGACGACAAGATAAAGGTAACAGTATAAATTTCTTGTCAGCTAAGCATACATCAAGCCTATATAATGAATGTTGAAATATTTGAATTACCAAAATACAACTCTTGTTTGTAGACTCTCCCTAAACCTTTATCAAAGCAAACTCTCAATAAATGGAATATTTGAAAATTAAAAGTTTTATGAAGAACTTCCGGTCACGAAATAATAACTCTGGCAATTCTAATCATCTTTAATAATGATAATCTTGAATTCCCATACACACTGGGTATTTTATGATAAATAAATATAAGTTAAATAAGACAAGAGATGAAACAAAACAAAGAAGTTTAGTTGTTATTATTTTGTGCGTTCATGGAAGCACTGTTGCTCCCAAGGATCAATATTCTATTTGATGCGACGTTTATGGATACTTTAATATATCTCAAACGGATACATCAAGGTACAAAGTCTAAGAAAAGACTTAGTATGACATCGGAAAGGTTGGCCATGCAAGAATGTAATCCGGTGATACATACCTCGGAAATATATGTGAGTGACATTATCCTATGACAGAATTAAACAAAAATTTTATTTGCTAAAAGGTTTTTAATCCTCTCAGGATTACTTTGAAATGTAAGCCTCTTTCACAGTGGCGCATTCTGTTTTTTGTGCACCGGATAGAACGAGAAATAGGATTAAAAACAAGAGCTTGAGGAATAAAATATTATACAGCAACCGATATCCTCCATAAAACGAGTTTGACCTGTCTTTGCTATGAAGTAAAGAACATAAGAGCTTTTGTATTAATCTGTTGAGCAGTGGATGGGTGCAGGAAGTAGAGTGAATTGCTATGGGATGGGGGGGTGGGGGGTATGGGAGAGTATTACGATTTTTGTATCAAGGATACCAACTACATTTGCAGAGCGCGCGAGATTAAATAAAAAAAAAAAAATCAGTTTTCTTTCAGGATGCAAAATTCGAAAGCTAAAGGAAAACATATAAGTACAACAGGCTCTCATGTTCTTACAGGCTAAAGATAACAGTTAACAACACTACAACAAACTTTCCAATAATATGTGGGGGACAAAGCGACCGATTTTACGGCAACCCAATGCGGAGAAAAGGGCCTTGTTTTATATAGTTTATAAGAACTCTGTAGGATTTATTTTGATCCTAACGATGCCAGTTCTGCCTCTGAATTATATCTTTGATACCAATCAAACTCTCCTTTTTTCCGAGTTTATTTATTTCAGCTCTGGCTGGAAAGTTCAGGCAAAATCAGTGCTGCATTTGTTTTGTGCCAACATGTATACATTTATTCACAGCTACCCATGCAAGTATTTTCCAACCTTATATTAAATTGGGGGAATGATTGTAGGGTTGAATAGAGAAATGTAATTTTTAATACTTCATTCTACTGCACACAATCAAAAGTGAGAATTTCTAAGGGAATATTAGTGAATTAGTATATAAATTGCTTTGTTTAAGTTACAAAGATGAATATTAGTCTTAATATCTTTTTACCTCTCGGTTTTGCATTTAAATTCTAATTCATCATATTTGAAAGGGAAAAAAATCAATTTAAACTTATACCGAATTTAGTGTTGAGAATGTCAAATTGGTAAAATGGTGGAAAAAAAAAAAATATGAACAAAATAACAAATAAATAGATAAAAATGCCAATAAATGTTCAAGCATAAGGAGAAGTTCCAGTTGCACAAAATCCTCAAGGATGTTGTTCCACAGTCCAATGGTGTGAGGAATAAAGGACCTCAGGAACTGAGAACTTCGACCACGAAACGTGCGTCGTTTTGCGGTTAATTAGAAGACAACATTCAACACTTCATAAAATACGAATCCAGAGAGAGAGAGAGGGTCATCCATCGATCTCCTCGTAAATGGAATTATCACCTTGATGGATGGTCTTTCTGGCCCGTATTCAGAGAACTCGGGTTTTGCTTTTGCCTTTTTATCGGTCATCTGTTGGGTCGTGAAATGTCCGATCATAAACAAGATTATTGTAAGGATCTCTCTCTCTCTCTCTCTCTCTCTCTCTCTGACATACAAACACTCACTCCCAGAAACAATTTTAGAAACTGGGATCATTTACCCAGAATACATTTTTCCTCTTCTCTCTCTCTCTCTCTCTCTCTCTCTCTCTCTCTCTCTGTGCCTGCCTGTTTGTCTGTCTGTCTGTCTCTCCGTCTTACACACATACACACACAGGGACACACACGCAAAGTGAAAATAGGAACAGATACTGGGAATATATCTCTGATTTAATAAAATCTTATTTTGCCTTTAAAAATATAATATTTTTATTTAAAAAAAAAAAACAAAGTTATGACAATAAAACGAAAATATTTTATGTAACTGAAAATATGATTCTAACTGTAATTTTAATTTTAAAAATAATGTTAAAAACAATTGTTTACAATTTAGGAATATACCTTTTCTGTATCTACACATTCATTTGTTTCTAGCTCTCACGAAATGCAAAATAAACTAGTGGTTGATAAATAGTCAACACCCATACCGACTGGTATCCAACTAATTCGGGTAAAATACAAATAAAATTAAAAAATTGATTTAGTAAAAAATTTACTCTCCCACCTACTGGCACGTAAATAGTTTCAATAATATGCAAATAAAATACAAGTAAAAATGATGTTTTGTGAATTCTTTACTCATTTACTACTGATATGCAAATAATGCAGCTGAAATGCAATTAAAATGCAAATAGCAATGGGTTGTTTGTAATACAGTACTCTTGCAACCTGCAAACAATATAGTTCATTACATGATGCTTATATATACAAGATGTTCTTCAGAGTACCTAACAGGCATATACAGTAATTTTTACGACCCAATAGGAATATATACATCGAAATATTTTCTCCCTCGTTTTTCCCACCTGTTGTTTGTAACCATACTCGGTTCGCGAGAATTGGAAGCTCTGTAACCGATGAAAAAATTATAGCACTTCCCGGTGGGTTCTTGGAACTGAAGCTGAAACCATATTAGCTTGAGATGGGAAGAGATTCCATTCGTCAATGCGTAGGTAACTTCAATTGCAAAGTAAATATTGGAATTTTATTATTAATTGTTTTTATACCCTTCTCACCATATTATCTTTCGCTGTGACCTATCTTCCTGTGTTATGTAATCACTGAAATATAGATATATATATATATATATATTATTTTTCTATATATATATATTATATATATATATATATATATATATATATGTTAATATATGTAACTCTTAAGAAACAAACAAACTAACAAAAAAAAGAATTTCCGACGCCATCAGGAATGTGGACATAAAGTAGCAATAAAAAAGTTAGCTTTCAGTGCCAGCTTCGATCAGAGTACGTTGAGGTGGTATGAACTTGTGGACAGAATGGGAGACGTTAGGTTAGCGAAAAGGGTACAGGGGTCATAAGAGTTCAGGGAAGGCGTGCTGTAAGAACTAGAAAGGACAGGATGAATGGCGTAAAGATGTAACGTAATCAAGGGGTGGGGGAAAAGATATGTGAGGGTGTTATACGACCTGCTTGTTACCTTTCTGTATACGTTCATGAAGTAGCTGATGTTGTGGATGTTTTATTGTACATAGATATTTATATCTTCAGCACAGACACAAACACTCTTCTTCATAATCAAATAAAGCTTCGGATAATTCCCAATGAATCATGGTTAAGTGACGAGCTGGAAGCCGGAAAATTAGATTAGAGGTGCATCGACAGGGGACATCAAACGACTGGTTCCTTTTCAGACTCTAATTAGACAGGGAAAACCCTCGATTTCTTCCGCGATCGACATAATGCAACAGCCCACTGTCTGTTTATTTTCAATTGGTCTTAATTAGAAAAGAACTTATCTTCAAATTAATCCAGAATCTTTCGTTCCATAGTTGAGAATGACGTTAGATATATCGTGTTTGTCAACAGCGGATACCTGTGATACAATGCACCCAAATACACTACAAACAAAACAGACAAGTACACACACACACACACACACACACACACACACACACACACACACACACACACATATATATATATATATTATATATATATATATATATATATATTATATATATATCAATTCAGGAAAGCCGAAAACACATGGATGTTTTCTAAAAGAAGATTTATTCATTAAGAAACGCTTCGCACATGACTATGTGCATCATCAGTCTGAAAATGACAAAATAATAACATTAAAAATACTAAAAATACACAGGATTCTTTAAATGACAATTAAAAAACATTAAAAGTCCAAAAAAAAGGAGCAAAGTAAAAACAACTGCGGTTACACCAACCTTCAGGTACAACGGAAGAAGATAGAATTACAAAAGAATGAACACCAACCTCCAAAGACGACTATGCCAGATATAGTTGAGCAGAAGAGCAACTACCATTTTATGATGGGACGAGTCTTTTAATAAATAATGATTCTAAGGTAGTCAGATAATCTGCATCCTTAGAATACCCTAATTTGGTAAAGTGCTGCTTAGAACAGGGCAAAGATTGAGCAGACCAGAACATTCAAATATAAAAAATCATGCTATCAATTGTAAAATTGAGGTCAAGAAGCAGCACTTTACCTTATTAAGGTATTCTAAGGATGCAGATTATCTGACTACCTTAGAGTCATTATATATTAAAAGACTCGTTCCATCGTTAAACGGTAGTTGCTCTTCTACTCAACTATATCTGGCATAGTTGTCTTTGGAGGTTGGTGTTCCTTCTTTTGTAATTCTATCTTCTTCCGTTGTACCTGAAGGTTGGTGTAACAGCATTTGTTTTTACTTTGCTTCTTTGTTTTCTTTTACTGTTTTTTAATTGTCATTTTAAGAATCCTGTGAATTTTTAGTATTTTTAATGTTATTTTGTCCTTTTTCAGACTGACGATGCGCATACTCATGTGCGAAACGTTTCTTAATGAATAAATCTTCTTTTAAAAAAACATCTATGTGTCTTCGGCTTACCTGAATTAATGTTTGAGGATCATACTGCAGATTGTATATATATATATATATATATATATATATATATATATATATATATATATTATATATATATATATATATATATATATATATGTATATATATAAAATAAAATATATATAATATATGTGTGTGTGTGATAATAATAATAACAGTAAAACAACATACAAAAATATACCTCAACTGTCTTTCATCATTATAAATTTCGGAAAATAATTTATACTGATGAACAATCACTCTTACAATCTCCCTGTTGATATTAGAAATAGAAAATTTAAACAGATTCCAGATCAAGCAACTATTTCTCCACATGTTACCTGATACACCGTTCATTGTTTCTCATTAATAATGAATTTGGATATGTCGTCAATACCTTTGGCTCGTTACGCGCATTAATTATGCAATGAAACAAAGAGCTTCTGAAGCACAATAACATCATTCGCAACCTGTCCTTGATATTCATATCTAAATTCATTTGGGGATTTCCTAGAAAATTTGTAATATACCAAAATGTATTTATTTTCACATTGTTTTAGTCAAACCATAGGAAAATTATGTACATTGTCGTCAAAGAGAAGGAATTTGTAACGATTTTCGAAAGCTTTGAGGAACAGAATGATGTATTTGCTTTTGAAAAAATCATTATTAATTCTTAAAGAGTTTTAGTCACAATCCAGAAAAATTTAGTGCTTTGTCAATGAGGGAGGAATTTCTAATGATTTATGAAATCAATGAAGAGTATAATTAGGTACATCCTTCAAAAAAATCATTATCAAGCTATATGGTCCGATATGATATTCAAATTATTTTTAAAAGTTGCTTTAATAAAATCATAGAAAAATCATGTGCTTTTTCAAAGAGAAAAAAAATTTCAACCGATTTCTGAAAGCAGTGAAGAATAGAATAATATATTTCGTTTTAAGAAATCGCTTTTACTCTTATTAACTAAAAACTGAATGTGATATAAACATTTTATTTGGCTTTATGAATTTTTTTTTTTTTTTAAGTTTTTAATATTATTTATAAATACTTCTCAAAAGACTTCAATGCTTCAACCACTAATCCCTTTGATGGCGCAATTTGATTGCAGAACACAAAAGTACACATTGCTTGAATTAAAAATCAAGTTCCATCACACTTATAATTCAGACTTTTCATCAGTGCAATGTATTGCCATTTTCGTTTGGGTATTCCCGGGAGAATCGAAAACAAAAGGTTCGGAATTGACAGATTCGCCGGATTTAATTATCTTGACGCCGAGCAGTCCATCAGGAATCTTTTAATTCTCGCAGCAGCAGTTCGTTTGTATCACAAATAAAAAATAAAATAAAATAAAAAAAAACTTTCCTTTGTGTTTCGTATGAAGTTTTATAGATGATTTGCGCTGAAGATCATCTTTGTTTTAATTAAATTTGCGTTACCGTCGTAGATTTGTTTATGTCTTTCGACAAGAAACTTATGTTTTTGTTATTTTCTAAGTCTGTTTTGATCCTTTGTCCTTGTGTGTGAACTTTGCAAAACTATGTACAATTTTAACTAGCATTTTAATGAAGTTAGGTTTGGGAATGCGGATAGGTGATCAAATTTTGGGAAGGATAAGAATGTCCCATTTCCGGGAAAAGTCTTCTTGTGGGTTGCCAGGGGTATTGGGTGTTGGCGGGCGTATTGTCTAACCCTAGCCGAGGTTTAGGGGTTAAAATGAATAACCCTTACATTCCCTTATTTCATTCTAGTGCTTCTTATCGTTACCATACTCATCCCAGCATGCAATTAAAGGAACTTTTTATATCTACTGTACCATTTCAATTAATCCATTATTAGTATCACTTATTTACCACTACTGTGAAGTACTCCACTTACCTTTCATAGACGTAACTGAATATCAACCTTTGGGTTGACATTATCCAGGGCGTGGTATTTTTATAATTGGACACTTACTGTGGCTTGAAGCCAACTCAGGTACATTATCTCTTTCTGCTGTCTGTTCGAATTGCAGGTATCTCGTGTCCTGAGTAACAGGTTTTGCACTTGTCCCTTCCCTCGGGGACACAGGTCAACTACCCACACCAGACGCGGACGACCTTAGCGTGACCTCGATTCTGTAATTGCTCAGCAAGACTTATAATGAATTGTTTTTATCATTATTCAGAAAGTAATCCCTGCAATGGCCATTGACTTGACATTCAAGTTCCAGTGATTTTTAGAATACTTTCTTGAGACCTGTTTCAGTTAATTAACTTTAATCTAAAATCTTGAAATTGCTACCCTAAAACAATTCTCTTTGCATTTTATGTTTATCTTACATTTTCATATATTTATTTATTAGTTTGGTAATATTTTTTCTGATAACTGATCCCATCTTTCTGTATTTCCTATGACCTTCTGTTACTTCTTTCAAATCAGCACCATATTTTTGGAAGCTTGAATTTCTAGGCAACCACCCCTGTGGGCTTGTTCCATAAGAATAGGGGTTCATCTCCTGGATAATAATAATAATAATAATAATAATAAAATAATAATAATATTAATAATAATAATAATAATAATAATAATGGATACCAACAGAACAAACTATTCAGAACCAACCAAAAAAGACTATACAGCCAACTAAGAGGGGAAGACAACCACACAGAAATTCCTGAAGCCGAACCAAGTAAGAGACTCTGAGAAAACATATGGAGCAATCCGGTATCACACAACAAACATGCAACATGGCTCCAGGAAGTCAAGGAAGAAGAAACAGGGAGAATAAAACAAAGATTCACAGACATCACGACAGACACAGTCAGACACCAACTAAAGAAAATGCCAAATTGGAAAGCCCCAGGTCCCGATGAAGTCCATGGATACTGGCTCAAAAACTTCAAGGCCCTACACCCACGAATAGCAGAACAACTCCAGCATTGTATCTCAAATCACCAAGCACCCAAATGGATGACCACAGGAAGAACATCCTTAGTACAAAAAGAAAAGAGTAAGGGAAATATAGCCAGTAACTACAGGCCTATCACCTACCTACCAATAATGTGGAAGTTACTAACAGGTATCATCAGTGAAAGGCTATACGACTACCTAGAGGAGACAAACACCATCCCCCACCAACAGAAAGGCTGCAGAAGGAAATGTAGGGGCACAAAAGACCAGCTCCTGATAGACAAAATGGTAATGAAGAACAGTAGGAGAAGGAAAACCAACCTAAGCATGGCATGGATAGACTATAAGAAAGCCTTCGACATGATACCACACACATGGCTAATAGAATGCCTGAAAATATATGGGGCAGAGGAAAACACCATCAGCTTCCTCAAAAATACAATGCACAACTGGAATACAATACTTACAAGCTCTGGAATAAGACTAGCAGAGGTTAATATCAGGAGAGGGATCTTCCAGGGCTACTCACTGTCCCCACTACTCTTCGTAGTAGCCATGATTCCCATGACAAAAGTACTACAGAAGATGGATGCCGGGTACCAACTCAAGAAAAGAGGCAACAGAATCAATCATCTGATGTTCATGGACGACATCAAGCTGTATGGTAAGAGCATCAAGGAAATAGATACCCTAATCCAGACTGTAAGGATTGTACCTGGGGACATCAGGATGGAGTTTGGAATAGAAAAATGCGCCTTAGTCAACGTACAAAAAGGCAAAGTAACGAGAACTGAAGGGATAAAGCTACCAGATGGGAGCAACATCAGACACATAGATGAGACGGGATACAAATACCTGGGAATAATGGAAGGAGGAGATATAAAACACCAAGAGATGAAGGACACGATCAGGAAAGAATATATGCAGAGACTCAAGGCGATACTCAAGTCAAAACTCAACGCCGGAAATATGATAAAAGCCATAAACACATGGGCAGTGCCAGTAATCAGATACAGCGCAGGAATAGTGGAATGGACGAAGGCAGAACTCCGCAGCATAGATCAGATAACCAGGAAACATATGACAATACACAAAGCACTACACCCAAGAGCAAATACGGACAGACTATACATAACACGAAAGGAAGGAGGGAGAGGACTACTAAGTATAGAGGACTGCGTCAACATCGAAAATAGAGCACTGGGGCAATATCTGAAAACCAGTGAAGACGAGTGGCTAAAGAATGCATGGGAAGAAGGACTAATAAAAGTAGACGAAGACCCAGAAATATACAGAGACAGGAGAAAGACAGAGAGAACAGAGGACTGGCACAACAAACCAATGCACGGACAATACATGAGACAGACTAAAGAACTAGCCAGCGATGACACATGGCAATGGCTACAGAGGGGAGAGCTAAAGAAGGAAACTGAAGGAATGATAACAGCGGCACAAGATCAGGCCCTAAGAACCAGATATGTTCAAAGAACGATAGACGGAAATAACATCTCTCCCATATGTAGGAAGTGCAATACGAAAAATGAAACCATAAACCACATAGCAAGTGAATGCCCGGCACTTGCCCAGAACCAGTACAAAAAGAGGCATGATTCAGTGGCAAAAGCCCTCCACTGGAGCCGGTGCAAGAAACATCAGCTACCTTGCAGTAATAAGTGGTACGAGCACCAACCTGAAGGAGTGATAGAAAACTATCAGGCAAAGATCCTCTGGGACTATGGTATTAGAACGGATAGGGTGATACGTGCAAACAGACCAGACGTGACGTTGATTGACAAAGTCAAGAAGAAAGTATCACTCATTGATGTCGCAAATACCATGGGACACCAGAGTTGAAGAGAAAGAGAGGGAAAAAATGGATAAGTATCAAGATCTGAAAATAGAAATAAGAAGGATATGGGATATGCCAGTGGAAATCGTACCCATAATCATAGGAGCACTAGGCACGATCCCAAGATCCCTGAAAAAGAATCTAGAAAAACTAGAGGCTGAAGTAGCTCCAGGACTCATGCAGAAGAGTATGATCCTAGAAACGGCACACATAGTAAGAAAAGTGATGGACTCCTAAGGAGGCAGGATGCAACCCGGAACCCCACACTATAAATACCACCCAGTCGAATTGGAGGACTGTGATAGAGCAAAAAAAAAAAAAAAAAAAAAAAAAAAATAATAAAATAATAATAATAATAAAAAAAATAAATAATAATAATAATAATAATAATAATAATAATAATAATAATAATAATAAATCTACTACTGAGCTTGATAGCAATAGCTAACTGATGACTCATCTTCAGACCGATTTGAATCAAATTAGTCTCCCTTCATACTACAGATAAATCATGATCCCAAATATGGAACAGGAACCTCAGGTTCCTATCTGCAATATCATATTTTTTTATATTTTCATAACCAAAAAATAAAAAAAAAGGGAAGAAGAAATGATTGGCTACGAGTATTTGGCAAGCAACGGATCCATTACAACAAAAATTTCAATATGAGCGATTTCTGATGTCGCTAAGGCAACGACCTTCTGTATGTGTGCGTGTAAGCGTTTATGCAAGTTTGTGTTGGTGTTTGTCTGTCTGTTTTCTCGTTCGTGTGTAAATGCAGAACCTAAAAAGGGAGAAGAAAAAAAAAACAATAAAGGGAGCAGTATATGTTTATTTGTCCTTTTTTTTTTACTTGTGTGAATACAGAGACTGAAAGGGAGAAGGTAAAAAAAAATAGGTAAAAGGGGTAATTCCTGCATTTGTCAACATGACATTCATCTATCTGTAGAGACCATCAGTCGTGTCTTTTTACTCCCAGGCTTCATAAAAATCAGTGCACCTGACAGATAAAACATCTTTTTTATTTTTTTTCTCGAGCATCCAATGAAATTAGATCAAGGATGGTGGGTGGGGGTGACGCTGTTAAAAACTGAATTGGCTACAAAGAAACCAGTTTATCTTCGTTGACGTCAAGTATGTTTATTACTGACATTAATAAGTTTAAATGGTTATTATCTGAGTTTAAGGAATTTGTAGTAGATAACACAAAGTGACAATGAAGATATCTAAAACTACGGATAATGCTTTCAGAAGTTTGGAGTATCCGTATTTATTTTACCTGGCTGAAGTGGTACAGACTAAATTTATGGTGTCCCATATATCTTGAGATTAACCTGGTTTAGTAAACGAAGATTTCTCATTCATATCTTTCCTAATCCATTATGCCTTCACTCTATTAGATTTTCAAAAAAATTAGCAAAATCCTCTCATGTCCCTTACTGGAAACTTATCAGTTGAATGATGCGAAGTTTACGAGAGGAATTTCAAAACGAAAAGCAGAACCAATTGAGGCAAGACTTCTTTTTCAATTTGAATAAATGACGTCACAGAAAAGGGCCGAGCAACTGAAGACATTTTTGCAATCGAAAATTATATCAAGTCATTGAGCTAGAAATTCTTATTTTCTCCCAAATGAAAACGTTTTGGCCTATTCTCTCTCTCTCTCTCTCTCTCTCTCTCTCTCTTCTCTCTCTCTCTCTCTCTCTAAGTCTGCTTGGATATCGGGTGCAAAAGCAACCATTTTATGTTTTTTCAAGACTGAAAAATGGCCCACTTTATCTAGTCACAGCGTCTAGACAGAGAGAGAGAGAGAGAGAGAGAGAGAGAGAGAGAGAGAGAGAGAGAGAGAGAGAGAGATTATCTCTTGCTATTTTTTGCTCCTTTGAAGACACCCAAGGGAGCAAATCCGTAATCAAAGAAGAGGTGATCTCTTAATGACAGTCTCCTCCCCGGAGCATAAGAACTTAATCCTGTCAAAAGTACAAGGAATATTTCAAAACACTGAAAGGGAGGAACCAGATTACAACGTGATCTTGTTAATGCCGTTTTCGTATTATTAGTGGACGAGCAAAATTCTGATTTACTCAGTGAAAGATTTAAACGTAAAGATTTGTTTTCTATGTTTAGAAAAAATTAGTAAAAAGTTTCCTAAATGCTAGATAATTATAATGGTAAAATATTTCGTTTTTAAAAGTTTCATGACAACTCAATTGATTAAACTTTTTTTCTTATTTTGTTACGACTTAGGGCATTAGTGGACAGGAAATTCACATGTGGTTAGGGAAATAAGTTTTGCAATTATCAATATCTAATTAACTGTTATATGAAATATTCTTGAATAAGCTATACATATACTGCAGGGCACGGACAAATAACCTGTGTAATTTCATATAAGGTTTCTAAATTTCTTGTCAGTTTATTTAACACCTTCATATGTGTTTTTAAAAGTGGTCTCAAATACTATATATTTCTGACCAAACAAATCATTTATCCTGAGCATTTCATCTACAATTTCATCTTAAAACCGAAGCTCTATTTAAATAATTTCAATGGAGTGTTTGCGTTTATAGTCACTAGTAAGTCCAAAATCTGATACCTTTATGTGGCTCTTTGCTTTTTATTTGTGAAAATATATGAATAAGTAGGAGTAATCTGGAAAATAAGAGCTCTATCCTAGACGATCTTCAGTTTTACGAGCACTTACTTAACAATTTTATCTAAGAGCTGTGTCATACATGGTAATAAAATAGATTGTTAAATACAGGGCTATTCAGCAATTTTTAGATCTTGGTCGTTCGAGTAAAAGATCTTGATGACTGATAATACTTCATAGAGAAGTAAAACTGGTATTGCATCATCCTTAGCTGAATATAAATTGAAAGTATAATCTATGCACCTCAACCAATTAATCTTAATTATTCTAACTGATATAATAAAGAAATACCATATCATAAGATAAATATCTTACGTGAACTAGTCAAGAAATTAAGAAAACATGGAGTTTTAAAGTGTTTTATCACAAGATTTTATGTTCCACCCACGCATTTCCTTTCCCTCAGGGAGAGAGAGAGAAAAGTTAAGTATATCTTAGTTCTACCAGACCACTGAGGTGATTAACAGCTCTCCTAGGGCTGGCCCGAAGGATTAGATATTTTTACGTGGGTAGGAACCAATCTGTCACCTAACAACGGTACCTACAGCTTATTGTGGGATACGAACCACACTATATCGAGAAATGAATTTCCATCACCAGAAATAAATTCCTCTGATTCCGCGTTGGCCGAGCCGAGAATCGAACTTCAGATCACCGGATTGAGAGAGAGAGAGAGAGAGAGAGAGAGAGAGAGAGAGAGAGAGAGAGAGAGAGAGAATAAAACCCATTGTCCTACAAAAGGCAAAAGCAAAGAACAAAAATACCGCAAGCATACTTGCGTGAGAATAGGTAAGCATCTCCCGGTAAGTGAAGCTGAAGTACTTGGTGTCTATTACATATAGACCGTGGAAAACGAGCGATGAGCTTCCGCGGGTCCTTGAAAAAATGTTGTAACGCGTAGCTAAGACCTTTTGGGGGAATTTTCTTATGCTACTATGAGCTATTTAAAGGTACCGGCGGCTGTGAATGAAAGTTTTATCTGTAGGCATTGCAGGAGTGAAAGGGGAGTGAGAGAGGAAAGGAAAAACGAAAGGAAAGACTGGATAAAAGATGGGAGGAGCGGAGATTCGTTTCATTTTAGTGCATAACAAATGCACATGCAATGTATAAATATTCTTAAATAGTGATGCCTGAAAAAAGGCTTTCCTTTTAAATCGCGAACAACGAAATACTACAAAAAATTTCACGATTTAGAGTAATGTTTTTTCCGTTTAGATTGTATGGTAAACCTACTTTCAATTAGTGTTTCATACTCAATTATTTGACGGAAAATGGCTATAATTCGACTCATCTTTTTATTTTTGAGTTTGCGTAACAAATAGTCAATGTAGACCCGCACAGCAAGCAACCGGATGCACGCACATTTTAAATTTCTTTTTCAATTTTGTTCAAATTGTATAAATCTTTTCAAATCTGTTTTTGTTTTGTTCAAAAAAGTTTAAATCCGACAAAAAATTTGGATTAAATGTGTTTATAGTGTTTTGAAATTACTATTTATTAAGATACAGT
>NC_087200.1:207871131-207881131 GCF_015104395.2 Macrobrachium nipponense
GATGTTTATGAAGGACCTTAAAATAAATGAACTACTAATAAATTAGTCCCACATGTATAATGTTATTATTTCTCTCTCTATCTCTCTCTCTCTCTCTCTCTCTCTCTCTCTCTCTCTCTCTCTCTCTCTGGTTCGATATTCTCTCTCCCTCTTCCTCTTGCTCAATATATATTTATATTTTCTTTCGTCTTTTCATTAATAATAATTTTTTTTGGAAAAATTTTGGTTTGTGTAAACTTTTCATGATATTAAATTGTATATGCTCCCGTTGTTTTTTTCAAAATGTACTGTTTTCTGGAAGAATAACTTATTTACTGCATGTGTTCCTCAAGGTGTGGCTACCCTCAGGTGTTTCCTCCTTTCTGTAGAGTGAAATCGCCCTTACTGCTAATCTTGTAGTGTCAGTTTGGATATTAAGCCTTCTTTTAACTATGTTGTCCTCTGTAAAATCAGTTTGCCTCAGTAAAGGGTCCGAACAGGACCAAAAGTACTTGGCTATCTCGCTTTTTCATTTTTTCCTTTGTGGCACAAAACCTTTATATATATATATATATATATATATATATATATATATATATATATATATATATATATATATATATATATATATATAAAGGTTTTTTGCCACGAACAAAAAAATGAAAAAGCTTTTCATTTCTTCCTTCGTGGCAAAAAACCTTTATTTATACATACCATCACGTTTTATATACTTCGTGATCAAGTTATTCATATATATATATATATATATATATATATATATATATATATATATATATATATATATATATATATATATATATATATATATATATATATATATATATATATTGAACTACAAATGTCCTTTAAATTCTAATTCGCACTACCTCGGAATTAATATATTTTTATATATGCTTAACCGAGGGGGAATTTATTAAGCGATAATAGAATTGCCGAACGACGGGCGCGAAACCAGCGACCTCCCAATTCAGGACTGGCAGTGAAGCCTTAAACCACCCCGACACCGCAAGAGATATAAGTTCACGCAGCCTCCCACCTGAAATACCTTTCGCGCGGACAGGTATTTTTTGTTTTGGAGGCTGCATCAACCCATCTCGTTCTCGGTGGCGTGGTAGTGCTTTTGCCCGCACGTAGTCATCATATAAGTCTATCACATTACCGTGATTCATATACATGTATATGAATTACGGTAATGTGATAGACTTATATATATATATATATATATATATATATATATATATATATATATATATATATATATATATATATATATATATATATATATATATATGTGTGTGTGTGTGTGTGTGTGTGTGTGTGTGTGTGTGTTACAAACGTGTTACTTAAAAAAGTGCAACAGATTTATCTAAAAAGCTCAAATCTCTCTCTCTCTCTCTCTCTCTCTCTCTCTCTCTCTCTCTCTCTTCTCGTGTATATTACTATATACTGATTTTCCCAAAAGGAAGTCATTAAAACCTGTCGAAACTTCATTACGAAATAAGTAACAGATAGCATAATAAAAAAAATTACATTACAAAGTAGAATTAATATAAAACAGTGACCATAACACTAGTAATTTCTATAACACTTTGATTCTTTCACCTTTTTGAAAATATTTCCCAAAACTGAGCACAGTTGATTTTGTTACAACAGCATAAGAATATTTGGAACCATAATTATTTTCAGGAAAATAAATCGTTCATATTGTTTAAAAAGACTTTGTTGCTATCGCAAAGTAAATGCTCCCCTTTGAACTTTAAGTTTTAAGTACTAGATCACAGGGCGTTCGTGGAACAATTAAAATAGATTAAAATACTATCTATAAATTGTAAACATCACTGAAAAATCCTTTCAATGACTAGAAATGCAATGGCTTTTTCCTTTATTCTCAATGTCATAAAATGCATATTTCATTCTGAATCAGTATCTATCACTATACTAGAACAATTAATGTGAAAGCTTAAAAATTTTAACAAAAAATATAATTCATAATCTATTTCAAATAGAAACAAAAAAGGATTATTTATATTAATAATTGAAGAAAAAGAAGTAATATCTATATTGAGCATTAAACTTGTTCAATAACAGTCGATCATATTCACTTAAAGAACTCGGTAAGTTTTGCCCTTACTTTTTTTTTTATTCTGACTTTATTTTGCTGTTATTCAAAACAATAAAAAATATCCGGCTGAACAAACAGGAGAGGCAATATCTTCGCAAATATTCAATCGGCAGAATAACTTTTTGCTGGATTATTTAGTTGATATTTTCCTTATTTGCACATGAGATCATTTCCAGGAAGCGGTGGATAATGTTGAAGAAATGATGTCAACAAGAGAAAAGTAATGCGAGGATATAAAATGACTTATTGTTATAAGTAGTTGGACATAAAGATGGTAGATTTAGATGGGTCACTAAACAACATAGTCACGGATATAACTTCATCTTTTCATATCATATGGAATGTAGCAATTGAAATAAAAGATAGTAGATACTAATTTAAAGAAGAAAGCAATAAAAGTAAATAAATAAATTAACTTTTGAAGTTCACTTACGTTCTGTTGCTTGTGATTCAGTTAGTACTTACGATAAAGTTACATCTAGATTTTTATGAATTAATCTGCTCATTTACTTTTGTGTTTAGGATACCAATGATCCCTCTCTTCTGCAAGTTATAAAGAATATTAAAAAATTTGGTTCTAGAAAACCTGCATACGCGCTGTTTTACTTTCTTTGTTTTTTGCTAACAGACCGGCTATGAATGAATCAAATATTCACGAATAACAAAGGCGCCCACCAAACACCTGTTCAGGAGACGAAGCTTATGAATATGACTGATTTTTCTTGGGTGAACGTTATGAATTGGTCCAATCTGTAACACGCGATGAGAAAGTTTCATGTATCACGTCGGGGAGGTGCTGATCTCTGCATATAAAAATTGAGCCTTGGATCAATTTTATACTTTTTTTTTCTTTCTTTTTTTCTTTTAAGGGAGAGCCGTGTGGGGTGGAATGGGAAGGTTTCTTTGAGAGAATATGAAAGCAGGCCAGCGATTGCCCTTTCAGAAGTTCGCTGTTTGGTAATCTGTCTCTCATTCCTCGATCGTCTTCGCCGTTTTTTTTTCTTTTATTTGAAAATTAGGACTTTCACATGTAAATTCCTATTTATATGCTGCTCATTGAGTCTGTACTACAAAGCAGCAGAGATGGCATCTTTAGCAGGAATGGTATATTATCTCATTTTAAACTTAATTGCTAAGGAAAAGGGTTTTTATTAATGTTAACCAAACCAATTATGAGGGCATCTCATCTCATTCTTATATATATATATATTTTTTTAGGGAAATGGATTTTAAATAATATTAACAATAACACCTTTGAAGTTTTTGCCAGGCCCATAGAGTTGTCACCATATTGACATCAATAACATGTACAAAACATGCAGGTAGAAAAAAAAAAAACATCAATTCCCCAACAAAATGGCCAAAACATAATTGATACAAAATATAATAGAATAGCACTTGGGATTAAAAAAAAGAAGATAATAAATCATAAAAATGCCAAAGAGTACAAACTAAGAATACAGCATAAAATCGCATATATAAAAAGAATAACATAAAATATGAGAAAAGCAAAACAAAACCAGAAAAAGAGAAAATGAAACTTCAGTAATTTTACTCTGAGGATGAGGTGATATCACTCGAATTTTAAGCTTCCAAAGAATACGGTGATCATTTGAAAGAGGGAACAGAAGGTAAGAGGAATACATAATGAAGGCAGCAGTTATTTTAAAAAAATCAATTAGAAAATTAATTAAAAAAAGATAAAAATGCACGTGAATTATTGAAATACAAGGAGAGTAGTGATATAAATTTTCCACCTCCCTGACAATATTATTCATTATGGAGTTAAGATTTCCTTCAGCTGTTCATATGATTACCCAATTTAATTGTCCAGTCAGAGACATAATGGTTTCAGTAACAACGTGCCCGTCCCAAGGGATAGAGACGACTGTGTATGCACGCCCTCTTGTATTTCAGGGGATTAGCCAAGCAGAACAACAATGCCTCATTATAATGCTACACCATCACTGCTTCGTTTCGTTGTAATTAAGTGATCATCTCGACAGAATATAATATCATTTCTCCTCCGGGAATGCATTGCTGCTCAGTGTGACGCGTTATTCTGTATCGTAAGCGTACTTTAACTTTCATATATCATTTAATTATACAATTCCAATGCCATTTGAAAAATTGACTTACGTCGTTATCCATCTGTTCATTAATTTGATAGTTTATTTTAATAATTTCTCAGAACTTATATCTTCTTTTCGCAGTTCGTAATGTCTTTTGTTACGTCTTTCAAACGAACACCATATTCTTTGGAAACTTGAATTTCAAGTCAGTGGCCCCTGGTTGCTGGTCCCATAATAATAATAATAATAATAATAATAATAATAATAATAATAATAATAATAATAATAATGATAATAATAATAATGGTTGCAGGTCCACAATAATATCGCATGTGAAGTATAAAGTCTTAAATAGATAATAAAAGCGTTCGAACCTTGTACTAGGTTCATCTTCATTCAAGGTTCGAAAGCTTTTATTATCTATTAAGACTTTATACTTCACATGCGATATTATTGTTGACCTGCAACCATTGTCATAATTTTCGACACGGAAAATTGTGCCCAATAATCATCATCATCATCATCATCATCATCATCATCATCATCATCATCATCTCATTTAATGAAATTTAGGCAGCTAAGATTATTGTATCCCTCCGTTGATACTGTAAATTTAGGCTGTCAAGCCAAGCTCTGTGCTATTTTTGGAAATTCAAAACTGAAAACAGTGAAAAGGGATCCAGAAAAGGAAAAAAAGGAAGTGGTTGGATATCAAGATAAACTGAGAAAACCCCATAGCAGAACTGATACAAAATTGTTAGAAAGGAAGTGGTAATTTTTTCTCTAATTTACCATGAAAATATATTAACTTCACAGGAAATAGTTTAATTATCAGGAAAAACATGTAAAAGTATATAAAGTACTCTAGGGCAACGGTTATATCAATATCTTTTGGGTAATTCAATGCATACTGATATCTTTGTGGATGTTTGCATTCCCACTTGGAATTTCTTTCCTCTTTCCCATTCACATAATCACACACACACACACACACACACTGAAGAGAGAGAGAGAGAGTTGACTGTTAATCCACGAATTCTGTTCCATGCTCAATCCTTTGATAGAATAAGCTTTCGGACGTAATTAGTCAGAGATAATGAGCTTTCGCTTTTTCCAGTTCATCACAGAAGATTGATAATAAGGCAAATTGATCTCTGATGGAGATAAAAGCTGCAGAATAGACTGCACAGCTACCAGAGGAAAATGAAGCATCATATTTTCATTTCGGCTTCTGGCAAGGCCACTTTTATCATCACTGAGGACAAATGGGCTTTTGGTTTTACCGGATTTGTAATCTTGCCTTTTAAAGGAAAGGAAAGGAATCAGAGGGAAGAAGAAATATGCTTTCACCTTATTTCATGAGAAGGCCCTCGCCAAAGGTAAATGAGGTCTTGGTTTCACAGACATTATGAGTGATTTAACGACATATTGTTAAAAGTCTAGACTCTGTCGACAGAACTTATGCTTATATTAAGTTTCTTTTTAGTTCCTGACCTTTGAACTACGCCTACGAGGCTTCAGTAAAGAATTTCACCTGCGTCTCAAAGGTTTGTATTTTGTAAAAATTGCTCATATTCGTATAGTAAAAGAGAATACAGTTCAGGACTTCAGTTATTAATTATGAAAATGAAAGAGTTAATGAAAATTATAGAAAACTTACCAAAATAGCAATGCTGCTTTTACAGTTAACATAAGCTTCATTCTGAAGCCCTTATGGATTAATTATAGAAAAAATGGGCGTTTATAAAAACCTCAAAAGGCGATGCTCAAATTACGAGTAAAAGTGCTATGCCATTAAATTGAAATATATCAATTTATCACTACAAGAAAATTCATTTGGTATTATTGATAAAAAATATTAATATACGCATCACACGCCAGGCACCTACTGTTTTCATATCAGTCATTACACCTAATGAAATTATTGGTAAGTTCCTAGGGTTGGCCAATATAATAGTGAACAGGTGAATAAAATAAAAATCTATACCACTCACTATGAAAACGTATGTCAGTTATTTTGTTACAAACCTAAAAAAATTGTGAGCCTGAAGTTTTAAAACACTTTCTAGAACAACCATCAACACTAAATCAACAGAGGAATCTTTGATCTACCACGAGATAAAAGAATATTATTCTGGGAATATTCCGATGTCGACAATATTGCACCAACCAGTATTTTAAAACAAAAAGTATGACTAATAAAGAAGCCTTTTATATACTTTTCTTGGCAGATATGCACGCCTTTATTTGTCCGCTAACTTTGAGATTGTGAGGCACACAGTAAATTCTGCCCCAGCGTAAATTTCGGGGTAATTAGTCCCCATGTGGTCTTTCTTTTGTAGGCAGTGAGGCATGATAAAGGTGGCTCTTGTCTTGCACCTCTGGCCGTGGTAGTGTTTAATTTTTTGTAGATAATCATATGTATAGAGGGAATCCAAGTGAAGTTCCATATCATCAGGATATCATTGATAAGCAATGATTAAAATGATGAGTGCTTAGGTTATCTCCCATGTTATGAGGGACAATGCTTTACAATATACTACGCAAAAAGATAGGATTCGAGTTTAGAAGCTAATTAATAACCTCTGTCTAGACGCAAATACACTTTTTGTTTCCTTTAATCGGATAATCTTCTATTCTTTGAAAAACTAACTAGAAAAAATACGATAAAAATATCCTACTAGAATTCCTGCATTATTTCCCAAGTAAATCAGTGCATAAAATGGGTCAAAGATCTCCTTAAATCAATAAAGGGCGCAGAAGCCACGACGAAATGTTAGCAGTGCAACCTGTGAATGTTACTGTTGTCCTGGAATCTAGTTGACACCCACACCTGCGTGTCACCTGTTCCAGAAATCAAGGTTGTGTCCAATGGTATGGGACAGCTATGATGGGGCCTTTGAATTCTGTTGTTAACAGAAGCCTGATGATATTGAATGGCAACAAAGCTTTTTAAAAGCACGTAGAGTATTTAATATACTGCATTTAAGCCATTCAGAGCATAAACATATATTTCCTTTTGATACGAGAGAGAGAGAGAGAGAGAGAGAGAGAGAGAGGGAGAGAGAAAGTGGAACGCAATAGCTAAAGATTTAATTATGGTGTAAGTAATGCTGTAGTTTATCATACAAGCACGGAAAAAGAGAAGAGAAGAGAGAGAGAGAGAGAGAGAGAGAGAGAGAGAGAGAGAGAGAGATTTTATACCAGCATAACCTTCGCAATCAAATGATGGCCTCCTTTCCAATACAGAACTGTCGCCAAACATCTTTATTTCAGTCACCACTTCAAGAGCTTCCAAAGGTAACCTCATGTATTTCAGGAGTATAATGGACCATTCCTCTTTTCCGGAACACTGGATAAAGCAGCAATAACTAATGGCAACACAAAGCACGCCACGGAACAGGAGCTTTTAGTTAGAAAGAGAATTATTGGGGGCTACATTTCCCACGCGCCCCCTCCCCCACCACGACGTGACATTATGTTCTAAGTACTACAAATTTGAGTGGATATCTTGATGTTTTTTTTTGTTTTATATTAATTTCATACTCTGCTACATTATCAATATTTGGACTTTTTCATGATTTCTATTTTTAAGATAGTTTGTAGTAATTATTGAGTCATTTAAAATCGTCTCACTTGTTTTATGTTGCATTTGTAATTGACTGTCCAATCTACAAATCTGTCGATAGTCTTGATTCAATATATATATATATATATATATATATATATATATATATATATATATGTGTGTGTGTGTGTGTGTGTGTGTGTGTGTGTGTGTGTGTGTGTGTGCATATATCATTTTAGCTAGGACCACAGGAAAAATAAAATAAGGTACCCGGCGTGTTCTAGCTATTATTACTCATTTTTTTTGTGACCTTAGCTAAATATATTGTCACACGTATGAACAAGTGAATTTACTTCTAAAGAGGCAAAAGTTTAATTAAATTGAGAGAAAGGATGTTTCATTTTGCAATGTTAATTTGGAGAAATTTATTGATAACGGAATGCAATGTTTAGAAATAAAATTATAGTGCAAGTTCAATGCTAGTTTACGATTCATGCATGATAAAGTAGAGAGAGAGAGAGAGAGAGAGAGAGAGAGAGAGAGAGAGAGAGAGAGAGAGATCAGTTTATTATATATGTACGAAATGGGATAGAGTCTTCAGAGCCTCCAGAAATAATTTTCTTTCTCAATTCGACAGGGAAAAAATGAGAGAGAGAGAGAGAGAGAGAGAGAGAGAGAGAGAAGAGAGAGAGAGAGAGAACATGGGGAAAGTGTCCAATGCATCTAGAATCCATTTACTTTTTCTATTCGAAAGTGAAAAAGGCAACATTGAAATGTGTCTATGGATAAATGTTTCTCTCGTCGATTTGAAAGCTTGTGTTTATTCCGGGTTGCTTCTTCTGCCTTTTTGCAAAATGTCTTTTCCACATTTCGTGCTGTCCATCGCTGGACACATTCAGCTGAAATGACTAACAAGGCGACTTCCGGTTTCATCATTTTATCTAGGGTGGTCCATCTCTGTCCTTCTCTCCTTCCCTCGGTTTTTTCATTTTTATTCTCCTTATCCATTTTTTCCTTCTTCCATTCTTTCCATATTCAATATAATATATATATATATATATATATATATATATATATATATATATATATATATATATATATATATATATAAACCTTCACCATAAGAAACATTATTTCGCCATCGGTATAATCATAGCCATTTGCTCTCATTTGAAACAGATTATGAATGATTTTATTCCTTTTGTGAGACAACATGATTCAAATTATTTGGCTTCATTAACCCGGAAACTGAAATGGATAATTATCAACCAGTCATTAATTTTAAATGACTGATGACACTATGGGCTGGACATTGCTAGTGATTCATTTGAGCTGAAAGACTTAATCTGGCGTTGGAAAATTAATTCAGGTGAATAATGATGATTTTATAAGGAAAAAATTGCATTGGTCGTCAAAATGGTTGTTGATACTTAATAGGGAAATCTTACTGAAAATCTTTTTGCTGTTTTAGATGAATATGTGAGATGTTATATATCATAAAAGTAGAACGAGAGATAGAGCGAGAGAGAGAGGAAAAGAGGGAGAGAGAGAGAAATATGACAACGATAGCAATCATAAAACCTCATCAAAATAAAATATCTCCCAAAAGTTTACTTCTATAGTTATATTAGTGTCTTCCCAAGGCAACTCGGAAAAACAGAAGTATCATCAAAGCCTTCCCCTGATAATTGCATTAAGAAAGAAGCCAAGTTCCTCTTCACTTTGGGAAATGAAAGGAAGTTTATTTCTTCTTCATTTCATTTCATAGGAAAGTGGACAGTGATTGACCAATCCCTGATTCTCGCGGGTTTGAATGTGTTGGACGTGGAAGCAATATATTAAGTAATATATTTGAGAGAAATTATATATATATATATATATATATATATATATATAGATATATATATATATATATATATATATATATATGTGTGTGTGTGTGTGTGTGTGTGTGTGTGTGTGTGTGTGTGACTGGAATAAATTTTTTTTACAACAGAATTCCATCTAGAAATGAGAATGTTTAGATGGATGTCTGGGGTGACAAGAGAGGATGGGATCAGAAATGACTACATAAGGGGATCGACTAAAGTGGTGGAAGTATCAAAGAAAGTGCAGGAAGGAAGGCTCAGATGGTATGGACACCTGTTGAGGAGAGATGAGGACCACGCTGGGAGACATACTATGGGGATGGAGGTTCAAGGAAGTAGAAAAAGAGGGAGACCAAGAAAGAGATGGAAG
>NC_087200.1:207886131-207898631 GCF_015104395.2 Macrobrachium nipponense
TATATATGTATATATATATATTATATATATATATATATTATATATATATATGTATTATTATATATATTATGAAATGATAAATGATTCACCTCTGTAACTATGAACAATAACTGAACTTTATTGATAATTACGCAAAGTTTTCGAATATTTTGGCAAAGATGAACTAACACCACGGTAACTTATCTATATATTTCTCATTCCTAATTTTCCTCGCTCTGCAATTTTAAAAATATTTAACAACCTGCGTTATTTAGCATTTTTGTTTTACCTATATTGATGTTTTTATTCTACTTTATACGCTAATGAAAGAATGGTTTTAGGACATGGATGGCTGCTGATTTGTGGTTTTGCACGAAAGCAGCATTCTGCCATCTTACCTGACTGTTATGAGACCATTTAAAAAATTAGAAAAAGAGTTATTTTTCCTTTCACTATCCATAAAATGCAAAAATAGAAAATCGGTGACATCATTAAGCCACGACCGGAGGTTTTACATCTAAGGGCGCCAACCAACAACATACCATAAAGCAAAATTTAAAATTGTTTCCTGGAGAACAGGTAATGACATACCACAGCCATTCTCCTGATTAAAGTAACGAGCTGCGGCCTGTGAGTTGTTTGGGTCATTTGAGAAAGTTCATGGGCAATCGGCGTTATCCAGCCGCCTGGAAATATGGCTGGATCTTGACATTCTTCTCCCAAGAAGCTCGGTCTAATTCCAGTGACTTTTGCTCATCAAGCGGTTTCACGTCATTATCATTAGACATTTATGGAAATGAAAATTACTGTCCTCTTTTCTAAAGCAAGTTCGACAGTTGTATAAAACTTCAAATTTCCTGAAACTTCGTCCAAAGAAAAATGACATTTCGCGAGTGCCGAAGAGCCAAACATGTCATGCGCTAAGTATCCTAAAAACTCTTTCCCGGAACAGACCAATAAAATGAGAAATCTAGATTTTCGAAAACAAACAAAATCATTTCTACATCATAACTGAAACACTGTGACTGCTCTCTTCACTATTTCCTATGAACATTTGATGAGGTCCTCCCTGGACTGACATAAGACGAGCGATGCTCACTATAATAATTGTGAAATTTAGCTTTGGGTTTTAGCCAGCTAATACAAATCTGTAATAATGATCTGTAATGACCTGTGTTATGATGAGCTAAAAGCCGCAATCATGTTTATCATACTGGGAACTTTCCACCGTTTGCACAACGGTCCTCTTCAGACAACATGATTTGCTTAAAGTAAAAAAAGTGAATGTCGTTATTGGATAACTAAATATATCAGAAATAAATTATGAGTATCATATTTACATCTACCTATCTAACTGTCATTTTTTTCGCTTATTTAAAAAGTGCTGTGTTGAGAATAAAGAGATTCCATTATTTCATTTACTTTCCCCAACAGATACAATGTAACCTCTCTCTCTCTCTCTCTCTCTCTCTCTCTCTCTCTCTCTCTCTCTCTCTCACTGGGGAAATAACAATTCGTATCTAACTAACCTTCCAAACCTGTCCCGTTGCCATGGAGTTAAATCAAATTGTTCCTAGGGAAGCAAATAAAATGGAGTCGCAATATTAGCGCCTAGGTACAGGACCGGTCTCTATTGCTTTCCCTAAGGCAGCCCAAAAGGGAAAGTCAGTTGAAAAGGTGTTTATTGAATGGAAAATTTACTCTCTACAAGCTTGGGCTCTGGAAGCAATAACAGTGGTCTTTGAATTAAGTTAAATCATTCATTTCAGTTCATCTTCAACCAGAAATAGTTAGGTATTGAATACACCCATTGTTATTATAAGTAGACTTCTATGTGCAAGATCTCTTGCCTCCACTGCTTCAGGTAAACTGGAAAATACCTTGTGATATAGATAATACATATGTATCTATGTATGAATGCAAATGTGCGTGTATATATATTTGCAGTTTGCATGTATGCACGCATATTGTTCATATCCTAATTTAAAATAATCCTGTCAACCGTTATACAAAGCTAGTTATTCAGCGTGCCATTCATTTTACAATAACTCCCCGTTATGGTTGAATTATACATCAATTCATCTGGATAATTATTCAGTTCTCGAGTTCTGGTGACTCTCTTTTGTGACTTTCAGTTGCTGATTGAAATTTATAGATCACAGAAGCCGGTCTATTAATCTTCTATTGTCGATTTCATGCACCACGACATTGGATATATTCCATTCTCGATTTATTTGTAATCTGGCTTTGCTATTCCTTACTTTAGCTGAATCTTTATTTATGATATGTCATTCATATGCATTATTAATCATGTTTTGATGGCCAGTTACTGGGCATTTGCTATAATTGGACTTATATGGACTACATTTTTTTACTCATTTGGGGAAAACAAACAACTGCTGGTGGCTCTAGAACACAATTAAATGAATTACTCTTGTATATTGACCTCTTCCTACTGCGGGCTGAAGCAATTGGCTGAGAAATACGCGATGATCTTTTTTGTTGAAATCACAGTTAATACAGGTATTTATCAGTGTTATGGACAGAAATATTCTCCCAAAATAAAAAAAATTAAAAAATCATATTAATTTCTCGATTATTTCTATATTTGTACTTTTTTGTTTTCTTTTGCCATACATTTGCTTTATTGTCATGAAGGGGTTATCAGTTTTCTGCATTATTCCTGATACTTTGAAAATTAATATGGATACAAAGCATCGAGGTGAACGAAATTGAGACCTTTCTATAATAATGTATTTCATTTATTTATCTATTTATTTATTTATTTATTTAGTTAGTAATGGAGGGTACATACACCAAGAACTGGCAGTTTCCTTCGTTAGTAGTAGGTATACATGAACTGTACCAACTTTCGCTAAGCTTATCCTTAACAAAAACCAGTTTAATTAATCCAATATGAAAACAAAATGAAACTAAGCAAAATTTAAAAAAGAAGAAGCAGAAGAAGAAGAAGATAGTGATAATGATGATGATATTCGAATTGCATGCATACATTTCTAATGTCTTGCAAGTGTCACCTGACAGGTCTTTTGCTCGTTGTTGTAACCTTTGAAGTTCTGAACCTTTCCTTTTAGAGCTGTGGAGAGGATATACAATCACTATTTTTGGGGTGTGTACTTAATGCATTAGTTGTTATGTTGGATTTTCATTCTAGAAACTTATTTCTCTGTTATTTTTATAATTTTTTCTTCAAGGCAAGTTGTTTCATTCGAAACTTCCGCGTTGTTTTATCAGTAATAAGACTATTATTTTAATGTTATTGAAGAGGTACTATATCAAGCCAAGCAAATAACTGATTTAATGACCTTTTTAACGAGAAGTAACGTGTGAAATTTCATCTATTTTACGATATGATGCCTAGAATGTTTTCAGGTAGCCAAATCCCAAGTAATTTAGGATACGAGTTTTCGTTAACAAATCCTGGCAATTTTGGCATATTTTATGTTTAAATGTTATGTGGCTAATGCCTGTATGTGTAGAAAAAGTGCATGGGACATATTTTAATGCTCTATGGTAAAGGGATATGTGAATTCATGCATAATCTTTTAGTTAGTGCAGATATACTTCCCATCAGGTAATTTCCATACTTAGGTGAACTTAAAAATAGATAATCAAAGGCATTCTTAATTTTGCTCTTCCGCAGTTTCAGAACATCATCTCTATTCACTAAAAAATATATAGACAAAGATCTCCCAGAAACGGTTTCCTAATCCCGAGAGACACATTTCACAATTCCTCTTGACACCTTTGATGCAGCTGATGGCATTGCATGCCACAACCTTCGTGATAAATGTCTTCTTTCGTATAATGCAGCCAAGATCGATGACTCCCCCAACCCAAGACTAATTTCCACAAAGCTGGAATGCGCCATCATAAAGCAGATGGAAGATGTATGGTCCACGATTCCATTTGCCAAAAGATATTATTGTACACCTGAGCAAGGACAGAAATTATTATTATTATTATTATTATTATTATTATTATTATTATTTTATTATTATTATTATTTTATTATTATTGAAACGATGAACATGTGGAAGAAGCCCACGAGGACCATTGACTTGAAATTCAAGCTTCCGAAGAATATGGTGTTTATTTGAAAGAAGTAACAGAAGGCAATAAAAAAACGAGAAAGTAAATTAGCATATGAATAAATGAATAGATAAATGGATGAAAAAAAAATAATCAAATGATTAAAAATACAAGAAGAATCGTTCTAAAGAACCTTAAAATTCAAAAATTAAATTCAAATAGTTATTAATTTGACTCAGAATCTTGGTGGACTATCAGATATTCTTCCCTGGACCTTAAGGGGAAAACGTCGCTTTAAGGCAAGAATGGCACTAAAGAGTCTTCAAGGAACAATGGACTCAGAAAGGATCAAAGAACTTGAAGTAAATTCTGAGAAATGAACGTATGTAAGCGTGACAGATTTTGCATATATATATATATATATATATATATATATATATATATATATATATATATAATATATATATATATATATATATATATATATATATGTGTGTGTGTGTGTGTGTGTGTGTGTGTGTGTGTGTGTGCTTCTGACAGGTCTTTACATTTATGAAAACATTTTTCTCTTAAGCTCTTGACACCGTCTCTCTCTCTCTCTCTCTCTCTCTCTCTCTCTCTCTCTCTCTCTCTCTCTGTTTGTTCCGTTTTTTTTCTAAAATTTTCAAACCCTCACTGTAAAAATGCATGAGCTTTTTGCTACGTGATAGCACTACAGTTCTTTGGTGTCTCCAAAGGAGTTTCATATTAATTTTTCGGCGAAAATATTAGCGGGTTATCATTTTAGATAAATTGGCTGACGTGTTACTTTCTCTGAGACGAAATATGTTAAAATCTTCATTTTCAGTTGTTAATTTTGTCAAAATTTTGCATATCCTTCATTTCCTGTAGGTTGTCCACTGCCCAGTCCAGAGAAATGAGTTAATTAATCTCTCTCTCTCTCTCTCTCTCTCTCTCTCTCTCTCTCATGTCATATTCTCATGCATAAATATATAAAATTGATATACTTATTTTTGTTATATATTGCACATTATTTATATATACACACACAAACACATACGTACATACAAAGAATTTCTGAAATCGATTCCAGCCACAGCAAGAGCCTTTGCATAAGAAAGTACAGTCTTCGCAAAATATGTAAAACTTTGTCAGTCCTATAGAAAAGGAAAAATACCATAGAATTATAAATTCTTAATTATGTCTTATTAACTGCAGTAACCTAATACTCGAGAGTGTTACTAGACCGAATCTCGTCTCGAGCACAATTCCTCTCTCCATCCATTCCCAGCGACATTACAAAAACTCCCCCATCATCTTATAAAGAAACCAGAAGCGGCGTTAAAAAAATAAATTTGATATCGAACCAGACCATAAAAGGAAGTGGAACCTCTTGTTAACTTATCGAAGACTATAAATTATTCCGAGTGAGATGCATCGGTTTTTGTCTGAATTCTACTCAAACGAGACTCCGGGGACCGATTCCTATCAATTCCAAAGGTCTTTTGTCTCTCCGCTTTTTGTTTGGTGATGTTCGGGATATAACTTTTGCAGCCCAATGGCTTTTTCCTGCCCAGTTTAGTTTTCCGTGATGTATTTATCATTTGGTATATACGTTAGGGTGTGTGTTTATGTGCATGTGTGCGTTTCTTACTTCTTTGAAGTACTAACTTCCCGTCATACAGCTTGAGTATCCAGACAAATTTATATATTTAACTTTTGCAATATTTTGTTTGTCATGCGTTCCCCTGAAATCGCAATTTTCCTTTTAATGAATTTATCGACTGAGATACTGTAAATTGTTTATATCTTCACATACTGATAAATTTGTAGTGACCTAGAAGAGCTCTTCATGTAGGGTGTTATTGAAAGTAGTTATCCGTTTCGTACAAAGGTAATGTAAAGTAATTAATTATAATTAAGTGAAGAAAATAAGTATATATTAAATTTTCGTTAAATCGACCAATAATTTGTTTTCTAATTTAATCTCTGTTGTAAACTGTCCCCTGGCAATAATATTTCAGCAAATTTGTCTCGCTATATCTCAGTTAATGCAATCCATTGCTTCCTCTCATAATGAAGCATGACATGGCCTTGTGATCTGTATTCTGTGTTATATTAACTCAAGATAATTGCATCAATCACTTATCAGCCTAGATATTTTGTTCAAAGAGGCCAGTCTGGGATTCTGGCCTTCAGCTTAATGGCTGCTCTCAACTTCTTGTTAGGCTTTCCTCTAATCAAGAGGCATCTGTCATCTTCAGAATTATCCAGAGCAGCAACCCCCAGTGGGGTAGAGCCGTCAGTGAATCTTACGTGGTGCAATGTAGGCATTTCTGAAGGGTGTTTGCAGCGTCCATTAGTGACATAGCTGCAGCCACTTTCTGGCCTTTTCCTTTATCTCCAATCCCGCTTCCTTTCTTCAATTCAGCTATTCAACCTCTCTAACTATTGCCTCTTAGAGCATTGTACTTCATCTCGTTTATTTTATGGATATCTTTATCTTCTTGTGTAACCGCTCTAACTCCCTCTTTTCCCAGTCTTAAGAGCTTAATGCTGGAAATCGTTCGTCAGTACTGTAATAAACTACAGTGACGAGGATAGTGATACAAAGTATATACATACGCACATATACACACACTTATTATATATATATATATATGTATGTATATATATATACTATATATATATATATATATATATATATATATATATATATATATATATATATATATATATATATATATATATATAGATGTGAATTACAGATTAAATGATTTCGGGAAACCAGTTGATTTTTCTTTCACTGTCTTGATTGACAGCTGCGTTTCGGGATTGGCCAGCCATCGGTTTCAAACAAATCACTTTTAATCAAAACGGCGTAAAACAAACATCTTTTTAATGTTTTTTATGAATGTTGATAACGATTGCGTAAATGCACGTATATTTACATAAAAGCATACACACGCACAAACGCACATACTAATTACACACACACACACACACACACACATATATATATAAATATATATATATATATATATATATATATATATATATATATATATATATATATATATATATATATATATATATATATATAAAACGTAGGTAATTTCCTGCATGAAAGAATATGCTTTATATCTTCATTTTAGTCTGCGTCAGCTGTTCATCATTCGAAGCCATATTTGACATTGGTTGTGGGGAGCCCATCTCTAAACCTCTCCTTCCACACCCTCCCTCCACTCCCCCCATGATTCCTGATATGATCCCATTAAAAAAATTATGAACAACAGAAAAGGGAAGTGACGCCATATCCCAGTCATGAAATGGAAATTATTTATTTTGCGTTCCGAAATATTTCAAATACTTTTTTTTATTTGTCTCTTTCAGGATATATTTTTTAAGATGTACGTTTCGCTTTTAATAATGCTGTCGTTCACAATTTTGTACTCTCTCTCTCTCTCTCTCTCTCTCTCTCTCTCTCTCTCTCAAACAAGAACACATCGATATAACGTATAACGAAACCGTTGGTGTGGGATGAGATTATGAATCATTAATAATTTCTTACTGTGAAATAAAATTAAAAATCGCTATCTTCTCTCTCTCTCTCTCTCTCTCTCTATCTCTCTCTCTCTTATTACTGAGATTATAACTAGGTCTTTCGTAGCAAGAATAATAACTCTTTTTTAATGGAATTGACCAATTCCTTTCGACAGAGACCAACTCAGATATAAATAGATATAGTAATTACGTCCAGCTTTTATTTAAATTAACATTGTCTCGAGTCTACCTTACGTACAAGGTACTGGAAAGTATTCTAATATCTATATTTATAGATTATTTATAAGGCTGTTTGTATGAGAGGCATTACAGTTAATTCATGAATTATGAGCTAATAGTGAATGTCTATTCATAAAAAGGACATCAAGTTTTTTAAAGAATATTTAAATGTAACTTTTTTTCAATTTTAAAAACTATTGACTTTCATGATCTGAAACCTTCAGAATACGAAACTGCAACATTCAGTAACAGTTACTATAACTGTACATTTTCGGGATCAAAGGAAGTGTGAACAATCTATTTAGACTATATAACTCAGCAGTATTGCTACTGCATATATATTACATCAAAATATTAACAAAGGGGTTTAATTTACTGGGTGAACACTATGCATCTAGATTGATGGTTCACGTAATAATGTTTTTTTTAATGTATGGCTGAGCGGTTACGACGATGGATGTCTCTTGGAGACCTTTGAAATATATATATATATATATATATATATATATATATATATATATATATATATATATATATATATATATATATATATATATATAAGCGAATACCACGGGAAATGATAGACAGGAATCCAAGCGCTTTCGTCTTTATTCAGACATCGTCAAGGAGCTACTAAAGTACAATCGGAGAGGAAGGCCTCAGGTACAAACAAGATCAGGAATACCAGATGGTTAATTATCAAAAGGGTAAAAATTAAAAGGGATAATCCAGGATTATCGGATATCACACGGTCACAAACTTAAACAGATTCTGACCCTAACCGAAATTACAAAGTATCTTTACAGACCAAAACATGTAAAAAATGAATATATTAATTTTGTTGCTTATATTTATCTACAACTTTTTTCATTATGAAAGCATCAAGTTTAAATAAACCAAGACTTAAATTTAGAACATTTCTATTATTTGACTTGATAAAACAAGATTCAATGATATTCCTTTTAACTGTGTCATTACATGGGACTAAGGCTCTTGCTTGACTCCAGTTAATAGGATGGTCTAAATCTCTCATATGTACAAATAATGCATTCGATATTTGCCCAGTTCTCACAGAATATTGATGTTGCTTAAGACGCTGTGAAAGAGATTTGCCAGTCTGTCCGTAATAGATTTTATCACACTTTTTGCAAGGAATTTCATATATGCAGCCTGGAAGATCTTTAGGAGAATTTTTGATTACTAAACTCTTGACATTAATATTACTGAAAACAACATTTATGTTAAAAAGCTTTAAAATTCTAGGAATATCTAAAAACCTTTCATCATAAGGTAATTTTAGAATGTTATGCTTACTAAATTCAAGTTTGTCATTAGTTGAATAAAATGTTTTTCTAGCTCTTTTCCATGCCACATCTACAAAAGTCCTTGGGTATTTAAGTTTCAATGCAATATCATAAATAGTTTTAATTTCAGCGTCAATAAAACTGCGGGCTACAGACACGTAAAGCCCTTAGGAACATCCCAGTACACACAGAGAATTTAACATTTTGATGGTGATTGGAGTAGTAATGAACAAAAGAGGCAATATTAGTTGATTTTCGAAAGACTGAAAAGGTGAAATTTCTATCATTTCTATGGACAGTTACATCAAGAAAATTCAAATTGCAATTTCTTTCTTCCTCTACAGTAAATTTTATAGAAGGGACTAAATTATTGAGATTATTAAGGAATTCCTGGAGGTTTTCGTGAACTGGCCAAATACAGAAGATATCATCCACGTATCTAAACCAAATAACTTTTTGGGGCAAAATTCTTGGTAAGAGTTTTGTCTCAAAAAAATTCCATGTAAATATTGCTAAGGACAGGAGATAAGGGATTACCCATGGCCATGCCAAACTTTTGTACAAAAAAATTCCCATTGAAACAAAATTTACTATCTTTGATACATAACCTTATGAGACTAATTGAGATTTTTCTACACTTAAGGGAATGTCATGACGCTCTAATTCCTCTTCCAAATATTCAAGTAAGTCATCTACAGGCACTTTTGTAAATAAAGAGACAACATCAAAACTAACCATATTAAATTCATAATTCAAATTTAAACTATTCAATTTGTTTATAAAATCAACATTGTTTTTAACATTCGTGGTAAAATTTTTTTCCTACCAAAGGAGTAAGAATTTTTACAAGCCATCTAGATAAATTATACGAAACTGAGCCCACTGAACTAATGATTGGTCTGATAGCATCTACTGTGATTTTTTAAGCATATATATATATATATATATATATATATATATATATATATATATATATAGATATATGATATATATATATCTACTATATATATATATATATATATATATATATATATATATATATATATATATATATATATATATATATATATATATATATATATATATATATATCATATATAGTCTATATATATCTATATATATATATCTATATATATTATATATATATATATATATATATATATATATATATATATATATATATATATATATATATAATATATATATATATATATATATATATATATATATATATATATATATATATATAGATATATATATATATATATATATATAGATATAGTATATATATATATATATATATATAGATATATATCTATATATAGATATATATATATATATATATATACTATATATACATATATATATAGATATTATATATATATATATATATATATATATATATATATATATATATATATATATATATATATATATATATATATATATATATATATATATATATACTATAGTATATATATAGATATATATATATATATATATTTATATATATATATATATATATATATATATATATATATATATATATATATATATATATATGCTTACCTCTTCTCACGCGGTATTTTTGATCGTCGCTATTGCCTTTTGTAGGTCAATGGGTTTTACTCTCTCTCGCTCTCTCTCTCCGAAGTATGGGAAATGCGTGAGTGGAACACAAAATCTTGTGAGCAAACACTTAAAAACTCCGTCCCTTCTTATTTTCTTGGTTATTTCGTGAAAGATGTTTATTTCATGGTATGATATTTCTTTATGATAGCAGTTAGAAGTGATTGAAATTGATTGGTTGAGGAGCCTGAATTCAACTTTCAAATTTATATTAAACTGGGAAGGACACAATACCAGTTTCATTTCTTCTCTATGAAGTATATTATCAGTCACAAAGCCATCAAGATCTTTTATTCGGACGACCAAGATCTAAGAATTGGTGAATAGCCGGTATTTAATAGTATATTTTATTTCAACCCCTCACACATACACACACACACATACACACACACACGAGGGAATTAACCTGCATGACACACCTCTATGATTTACAGACCTTTGTTAATTTAAGTAAGTGCTCGTAAAACTGAAGATTGTCTAGGATAGAGCTCTTATCTTCCACGGTACTCGTACCTTTTTCATATACTTTCACTGACAAAATGCAAAGACCCACATGAAGGTGTCAGATTATGGACTTACTAGTAACTATAAGCGTAAACACTCCTCTGACATTCATTAAAAAAAGCTTCGGTTTTAAGGTGAGGTTTACAGATGGAATGCTTAGGATAAATGATTTGTTTGATCCAAAATATATAGTATTTGGTGTATCTTCTAAAAACACATGTAAAGGTGTTAAATAAATTTAAAAGATATACAGAAAGCTTATATGTAATTATGCAGGTGATTAGTCTCAGTGTTCTGAAGTATGTATAGCTTATTGAAGAATGTATTTTGTAACGTTAAATTAGATATTGATCATTGCAAAAATTATTTATCTAGCCACATGTGAACTTCCTGTGCACTAATGCCCCAAATCGTATGAAAATAGAAAAAAAAACGTTTAAATAATTTACTTCTCATGAAAATCGAAATAACTAAATCTTTACTATTAAAATTATCTGCCCTTAAAAAATAATTATAATCGTTTTTTAAAACAGTGAATCAAAATCTTTACGATTAGAATTATCTGACATTAAAGAAAATGTTTCATTTATTTTCTAAAACAAAACCAAAATCTCTACAATAAAATCCGTTCTTGAATTAATTATAATTTTGCCATCTGGTTCTTCCCTTTCAGGGCATGGAAATATTACCTGTTCTTTCGACGGGATTAGGGTCTTAAGCTACGGGGAAAATGAAAGTACAAGAAACACCTCTTTAATCAAGGATTTGTTCCTTTGAGTATGTTGGAAGGAGCAAGAGATTGCAAGAGATAATCTCTCTCTCTCTCTCTCTCTCTCTCTCTCTCTCTCTCTCTCTCTCTTGGGTCTTTGTTTGTGTCAATAGTTATCAAAGGATTCGAAGACTTTGGCAGAGGAGGTCACCAAAGAAGCCAATAACTTTGTCTTTTGTGATAAACATTCCAGGTCGCCTTCGTCCACAAGCAGAGGCTTTTCTGTCGTCCATGAATTCACCAGATTTTTCTCCTCTTAGAAATTTTCTTAAGTGCATCCATTTCCTGTTACTATTTTCTACACGATTAACTAAGTATTCACAAGCATTTGTGACGTCCGTGGACCAACAGGTAACTGAAAGGACACGAAGATTTTTGTTGTTGCATATTTGCCCAGGTTGATTTTGCAAACAAACCCCATAAATGGGTGTGGGAATTCTAATTCCTTATTATTTTATTAGTGAACCATCCTCTCTGCC